>NC_062566.1:56087916-56423333 GCF_022837055.1 Prionailurus viverrinus
TTTGCACCAAAGACATCTTCAAGAATTCTTTCTTGGCTGTTGGCTCCAGACCACCCCACCATCACCCCAAAACTTCATCATTTCCTACTCTGTCATTTTCCCAGACTCCTCTCCTCCATAATTATTCTTTAAAATACAAATTAGTAGACCCATATTCCCCTATTGAAACTGTATATATTTAAGTACATAGAAGTTTCTTTTATTCTTGAACCCATTACCTGAGATTCACCCATATTATCACCCTACGGATGTACTTTTCCTTTTAATTTTCTGAAAACAAATAGAAATGTGTGAAGTAATGTTAAACTACTCAGAGACTAATAAAATCAAGTGAAAGAAGTTACATTTATTTATTCAACAAATACTTATAGAGTGCCTACTAAGGCAAAATACTGTGCTGGGCACTGCTCCCGTTGTTTAAAGATAACTGTTAGGATTGTTTTGTACCATTAGTACTTCATTAGAAGTGTTTTTATTCAAAGCCAGGGTTTTAGATCCCTATAACCAGTAACACTTACTTAGCAATTATTTCATATTAGGGGCTCTTCTTAGCACCTTAAATGATTTAGTACTCCTCACAATATATCTATGGGATAGTTACTATTATTATCAATCTCTAATTTTCACAGGAGAAAACTCAAGTGCCACAGGTACCAAGTACTTTTTTTTTTTTTTTTCAACGTTTATTTATTTTTGGGACAGAGAGAGACAGAGCATGAACAGGGGAGGGGCAGAGAGAGAGGGAGACAAGAATCGGAAACAGGCTCCAGGCTCCGAGCCATCAGCCCAGAGCCCGACGCGGGGCTCGAACTCACAGACCGCGAGATCGTGACCTGGCTGAAGTCGGACGCTTAACCGACTGCGCCACCCAGGCGCCCCGGTACCAAGTACTTTTAAACAAAGCTCTTGCTTAACCAACGTGATACCCTGCAGCTAACAAATTAACTACTCATGGAGTTACCAGGAAAGGCAAATCTTATCTGCTAAACACAAAGCTATTACCCTACAATTTAAAACTGTCTTCATGGTTTCCTTACTTCCTGTTATTTTGCTTTACAGTGGAAGAAACTTTACCAAGTCTCCTTTTTAGTATTTCCTCTTTAGTATTTAGTATTAGGAGTTTCAATAATATCTTGTTAGGGGGTCCTGGGTGGCTCAGTTGGTTAAGAGTCTGACTTTGGCTCTGTAATGATCTTGCGGTTAGTGGGTTCGTGCCCTGCCTCAGGCTCTATGCTGAGCGGAGCCTGGAGCTTGCTTCAAGTTCTGTGTCTCCCTCTCTCTCTGCTGCTCCCCTGCTCACTCTCCTTCTCTCAAAAATAAAATAAAAACATTAAAAATTTTTTTTAAATAAAATTTACCAAAAACAATAAATTCTAATCCTACTGCCATATGTTAATTGCTTTTGGAGTTTTCTGCTCCATTAACCTCTTCATTGCACATAAAGAGAATTACAATCTCATCCCAAAATTTCACACACACACCCTTATTAAATGACCAGAATTTGAAGCTTATTACAGACACACACTTATGTTTTTTTTCTTTGCTGTTTTTCAAATTACAAAGAATGCTCACTTTTTGTATCAAGTTAATACAACACATGAAAAAAAAAGCTAACTTTTCCTTACCCCTAATGCTGCTTGCTCATTTAAGTATCCAACAGATAGCTTTCAGTACTAAGACAGGGAAGAATATATCCAACAAGTATGTCATTCCATACTTTCCTCCACATATACAAGGATATACAGTTGTTTTTGTTTGTTTTCACTGAAATAGACACATACAATACACATCAACCTGTAACTTGCTTTTTATCATATAGTATACCATGAACATACAGGTTATTTGCCATAGATAATAATTTTTCATTTTTCATGTATACACACCATAGCGACAGTCATACAAACACAATTTAAAATGACTGGGGTAGGGGTGCCCGGTGGCACAGTCAGTTGACTGACCAACTCTTGATTTTGGCTCAGGTTACAATCTCAAGGTCATAGGACTGAGCTCTAAGTCAGGCTCCACATTCACTGCTTGAGGTTCTATTTTCTCTCTCTCTCTCCCTCCCTCTGCCCTTTTCCCCTTTTCGCCCACTCACGTGCTCTCTCTCTCTCAAATGAATAAATGGATGAATGCATGAAATAATTGGGATAAAAAATAACTTAAAAAATAAAATACCTGGGATATTATTCATGCTGTGGAGGAAATACCTTATTTCCTTTCTTTTTTTTCAGTTTTATTTATTTTGAGAAAGAAAGAGCACGCACATGCATGTGAGCAGGGGAGGGGCACAAAAAGGGAAGGAGGGAGGGAGAGAGAGAGAGAGGGAGAGAGAATGAGAGAGACAATCCCAAGCAGGCTCTGTACTCTCAGTGTGGAGCCTGATGCAGGGCTCAGACTCACAAACCATGAGATCATGACCTGGGCCGAAACCAAGAGCCAGACGCTTAACTGACTGAGCCACCCAGGCACCCCAGCTTTATTTCCTTTTTTATTTGCTTTCATCTTGTCCTTTACTCTTTCCTTCCTTCTACATTAACACATACCTTCAGGTAACATGTTAATAACTGGCATCATTTCTTGTTCTTCCCACAGTCATAATCATACACACACACATACACACACACACACACACACACCCATTTATGGGTTTTGGTTACTTCTTTAAAAAATAGGATGTTATTACACACATTGTTTTTCTCAGTCAATATCATCTCATAAAAACTCTTCTAAGTCATCTGCGATATAGTCCATCATATAAATGCACCAAAATTGATTCAACCTTTCCCCCTAGGAATGGGCACTTTGTTTCTACTATTTTATCCCTGCTAACAATGCTTCAATAAACATCCTTAACCATGTATCATTAGGTACTGGTGTTTTTATTTTTACTTATTTATTTTTTTAAGTAGGCTTCACGCCTGGCATGGAGCCCAATGGAGGGCTTGAACTCACGACCCTGAAATCAAGACCTGAGCTGAGATCAAGAGATGGATGCCCAAATGACTGAGCCATTCAGGTGACCCCAGTGTTTTATTTTTATAGAATAAGTTTCAGGAATGGGACTTCCAGGTCAAAGGATAAAGTATTTCTTATTTTCATAAATACTGACACGTTGTTTTCAAAAATTTTCCATTGACAATGTATGAGTACCCTTTCTTTCCTAATTTCCATCAGCAAACAGTATTGCCACTTTTTAAAATTCTTTTTAATGTTTTTTAATTTATTTTGAGGGAGAGAATATGGGAGGGGCAGGGAGAGAAAGAATCTCAAGCAGGCTCTGCACTGTCAGCCCAGATCCCAATATGGGGCTCAAACTCATAAGCCAGGAGATCATGACCTGAGCAGAAATCAAGAGTTGGGTGCCTAACCAACTGAGCCACCCAGGTGTCCCTGTATTACTGCTCTTTTCTTTTTTTTCTTTTTAACCACTCTTAGTTTGAATGATACAAATTCATATCTCATTGTTATTGAAATAACAGTGAGTTTGAACTTATCAATCATTTTTTGGCCATTTGGATTTGCTCCCTGGGAAGGGTCTATTTATATCCTTTGCCCATTTTTCTACAGGGCTGTTTTTCTTTTACTTGTCAATATAAAAGACTTCTTAGTATATTAGAAACAGCAGCGCTACATCTGCCATATGCAATGCAAACACTTTTTTCTCCAGATTTATTGACTCTTAAGTTAAAAGACTTTATTTTTTGAGTCACAGGTTTATAGAAAAACTTAGCAGAAAGTAGAGTCCCCAGGTATCCCTTCAGCCATCTCTCCCCTTCTCAGTTTCCCCTATTAACATCTTGCATTACTGGTACACTTGTTACCATAGGTGAGACAATATTGGTATTATTAACAAAAGTCCCATATTTCAAATTAGGGTTCATTCTTTGTATCATACAGTTCTATGAATTTTGACATATGCATAATCACATGTATCTATCATTACAGCATTATACAGAATAATGTCACTGACCTACAATTTTCTATATTCTACCTAGTTATTCCTTCCTTCCTCTCCCAACCTGCCATATAGATGGAATCACAATACGTAGCCTTTTCAGATTGGTTTCTTTCACTTATTAATATGCATTTAGGGTTTTTCCCTGTCTTTTCATGATTTGATAACTCATTTCTTTCTTTGCACTGAATAATATTCCATTGTTGGATGTACTGCAGTTTATCCATTTACCTACTGAAGGACATTTTGGCTGCTTCCAAGTTTTGGTAATTAAGAATAAAGCTGCTAAAACATTTCAAGCACAGGTTTTTGTGTGGCCCTAAGTTTTCAACTCCTTTGGGTAAATACCAAGGAGCATGACTGACCAATGCTAACTTTCCCCTCATCTTACACCAAGATCTCCAAGAATCCATGCATTCCAATCTTTACCTCTGGGTACTCCAAAACAGTCCCCATGTCTGTATGAAGTCTTGTACCAGCTTCCTCTATTAGAATTGCAACAAAGCCTGAGGCCCCCTCCCCTGAACTCTCTAGCCCCCGACTGTCTGCTGATCCCATAGTTATTGTTTTTTTTTTTTTTTAAGGGTTGGATTTATTTTTTTTTTTTTAATTTTTTTTTTCAACGTTTATTTATTTTTGGGACAGAGAGAGACAGAGCATGAACGGGGGAGGGGCAGAGAGAGAGAGGGAGACACAGAATCGGAAACAGGCTCCAGGCTCTGAGCCATCAGCCCAGAGCCTGACGCGGGGCTCGAACTCCTGGACCGCGAGATCGTGACCTGGCTGAAGTCGGACGCTCAACCGACTGCGCCACCCAGGCGCCCCAGGGTTGGATTTAATTGTTAGTTATAGGACATCCCAAGACACAAAATTCCACATAGAAATAAGAAATCCACTGAGAGGAGAAGCTTCACACAGTATGCATAGTTTGGAACTATTCAGGATAGTTTGGTCATAAAAAGTGCTACAATAGCAAACCACTTTTTAAAAGTTCTTAGTAGAAAAACAGTAAGACAAACATACACCAAACATAGTACACAACTTTAAGCCTCAGAGGTATAATCTAAAAGTTAAAGATCCCAGCAGTGCCATCCTTAACTTGGTAGGGTAGTTTCTGGCACAACATTTTGATCCCCTTCTTCCTCTATAGGGAAATACTTCTCAATCAAGCTTAATGAAGCTTTGTACACAGACTCATCTCATAGTTTTGTAGACATTCAATTTTGTCCAAACCCCCATATTCTTCAATCATCATACGAGTTTCTCAACAGCTTAAAAGATACATGAAACAGCATCCAGAATGACACTGTCATCAGTCACAATTGGCAATTCAGTAGCTCCTAGAAGCTTCTCAAGTTGGGGCACAATTCCTGTTTTCACAACCATTTCAATCCATTCATTTGGACCATTGGTAAGGGAGAAAATGGCCCAGCAGGTATCTTCTAATACTTCTGGATCATCATGAGGCAGGGGATGAACTCAAGTAGGAAAAATTTTGTGCAACAGCATCTAATGGAGGTGCATGAATCTTGTTGCGACAAAGTTCGCAATGAGTCCAGGTAAGATGATGCAAGTAACCACATGTTAAAGATGACATATTAATAGGGTGTCTGGGTGACTCAGTTGGTTAAGCTTCTGACTTTGGCCCAGGTCATGATCTCACGGTTCATGGGTTTGAGCCCCATGTTGGGCTCTGTGCTGACAGTTCAGAGACTGGAACCTGCTTTGGATTCTGTGTCTCCCTCTCTCTCTCTCTGCCCCTACCCTGCTTGCATTCTCTCTCTCTCTCTCTCTCTCTCTCTCTCAAAAATAAATAAATGTTAAAAAAATTAAAGATGACATATCAGGAAGTGTAAGAAGAGCCAACAGTAGATCAACTGCACCATATCTGATAACCAAGTCTTGGAAAACTGAACCATCACCTGCAATGTTTCCTAGAGTCCATACAGCTGTGTACTGATGTGATGAGAGATACCAACAGAGAAGTGAATGCTGGGATAGCACTCCATCTGCCACAGCCTTGCTCTGTTGCAATGTCCTGGAAGCAGTGTTTGTGAGCACTAAACCAGAGCCAGACTGAATGAGACCACCACCAGTTCTGCCCAAGGACACAAAGTTTGGAATCAAACCAGCCCAGATTAGGTTGTCAGTGGGGGGTTATTGTTCCCTAGAAAGCCATCTCCTAGCAGCCTCAGTAGCTTGGAGCTGGCTTTCCAAATCTGTTGCTATTTATGCCTGTGACAATGTCATCAACAGGCCAATCTATAGTGCCCTGCTTGCTGCAGTTTTCTTGCAGTAGAGAAATAGCATCATCAGGAAAAGAGCTGACATTGCTCCTTTCAGCATGTGGTCATCCTTCTTAGCTTCTCTCACCTCCATACTAACCTCAATTTGGCACCCCCTCATTTCTATACTATCTGTCCCCTTGTTCTTGAGTCTGTTAAGGCAGGCAGCTGGCGAACTGGCACTCTGATTAGTGGACACGGTTATGAGACAAAGGAAGAAAACGACAGAGCTGGCTTAGGCTATCACAGGAAGCTTCTTAACTTTAAAAAAATTGGGGGCTGGGAACGGAGGGAAGCTGAGAAACATTTAAGTCTCTAAATAGTCTGTAAACATGTGATTTTTCGGATTCTTCAACCTCTTGGCACAATGTGCCCCAAATAATTATCCCCACAATCCTATAAAATACTAGAAATGCTCTCCATTAGAGTAATTCACGTTGTAACGTCACAGTGTCCCTATTAAAATATACAGGCAAAAACATAAAAATTAATTAATAATAAAATTAAATAAAATACCCATGCTACTAGGAAGGGCAGAGGGATATATTATTTTGAATGGAAAAAGGATTCAAGAAATTATTGTATGCTGGATAAGATCTTGATCAGGTATCACAGAACTCAGTGACAACAACAACAGATATTTATTATCTGCTAAGCACTGATCTAGGTCCTTTACATTTCTTTATTCATTTAGTCCTCACAATAGCTCTGAGGTAGGTACCATTATTATCCCCATTTTACAGATAACAGAAGCACTGAGCGATAAAGGGACTAGCTCAGGATCACAGCCAGTAATTTGTGAATCTGGGAAATAAACCACATTTTTAATTACTATACTTCACCACTTTTCATCTAGGAAAGAGATGGGTTGACAAGAGGAAAGTCTAAGGTCTCTGGTATCAGACCCTAAAATATACCGTCACTACTGAATTCTTTTCTCATCTTTACCCAAAGATAAAAACAGAAATTCCTGTCTCTAGGCAGTCCCTCAGTCCACTTACCTAGGGCTTCTTATTCTGGAAAGTAAAATAAATAAATAAAATTAAAAAGTAAAGAAAATTGCACACAGAAGCAGTACTACTATAGAGAACTACTATATACACATACTCATTTATATAAACATGCATGCATGAAGAAACATAAATTTATATTCCCAGTTTAAGCCCCTGGTTCCTGAAGGAACCAGGAAAACTGAGATTTGAGATCACCAAAACACATGTCTTTGTTTACACAAGAGTCTTCTGTTTCTAACAATGCTGTTTTGCTAAACAACGCTCACATGGACAACTGTCTGAATGGCATGTGAGATCTGGTAGATCCCATATGCAGCTGTCCTACCCTCTGGACATAAGCGAGGAATTCCTAAAATAGACAGATGAGTATCTAGCTCTAATGCTTCCCTTTTCTTTGCAAAAAGATGGATTCATTAGACAGGGTCTTGTGAGAAAAGATGGCTTTACTGGAAGAGTCCAAAGTTTTTGCCATTCTCACAGCCTCTTCTAAAAAGACAACAAGTGGTTCCTTGATCATAATTTGCCATGTTTTAGATCATTTGACCCTACTTCCCAGGCCCCAACTAACTGGACCCCAAGCAAAAGCAAGAACATTCAGCATGGACCTAAGAGAGACTATCAGCCATTAGATGATCCAAATCAGAATGCTAACAGGATATGCCAAATTGGATAAAGATTAACTGGCATTATCAACTTTTTGGGGAGATCTGAATGGGAGACAGAGCTGCCATTGGCCTCTTATAGTTACTGCTGAATTCTGAGCCATAATGAATAATGTTCCATGGTCTTGGGGCCTGGCTGTGTGACTGATGACAGTTTCCAGTTTCCTTATTTCCCCACATAATCTTACATTCATACCCATCCTGTGAGATAATCTGATTACCTCCTTCCATGCAGCCTGAGAAAGCCCTATCACAATGACAAGTTAAACTGTCAACAGCTACAAGCACAAAGCAGAAACAATGAGCAAGCAGCAGTCACATCAATGGACGTGTTAGCAGTTGGTCTAGACAAAGACAATGTGGGTGGCAATATGCAAGATGGTTCGATTATCAGGGCTGAGGGAGTCTTTGCTTAGTCATAAGCAGAATCCAAGAATGGTAAGCTGTGGTACTGACTCAAGGAGAGTATACAAAATAAAGGGAGACTGGAGATCCAGAGGAAGGCCTTCATTCCATTAAGGTGAACTTCCAAGAGCTAGGGTGTTTGCAACAATTGAGGCAAATCATCTAGAATCTTTCCATTCCTAATAATTAAGATTCCTATAGGGCAGGGGTCAGAAATTTTTTTCTATTAATGGCCAGAGAGCAAATATATTATTTAGGCTTAGTGGGCCATATGGTCTCTGCCGTGACTAGTGAATTGCTTTTGTAGTAGAAAAGCATCTACTAACATTATGTAAACAAATGGGCACGGCTATATTCCAATAAAACTTTACTAAAACAGGAGATGGCCAGATTTGGCCCACAGGGCATAGTTTGCCAATCCCTGCTGTAGAGCAAAAGTCCTTTCTAGAGTCAACTCTTAAAAAATACAGGTTGGTCTGTGGGTTCCAAGAGAAAAAGGGAACAAAGCAAGACTAAAATGAATCCTGAATATGTGAAAGGTCTTCTAACCCTTAGAAATACGTTAACATCATTATCATTGAAAATGAAAGTACAGAGGCACCTCGGGTGTCTCAGTCAGTTAAGCGACTTCGAGTCGGTCTTTGGCTCAGGTCATGATCTCACAGTTTTTGAGTTCGAGCCCTGTGTCAGGCTCTGTACTGACAGCTTAGAGCCTGGAACCTGCTTTGGATTCTGTGTCTCCTTCTCTCTCTGCCCCTCCCCCACTCATGCTCTGTCTCTGTCTCTCAAAAATAAATGTAAAAAAAAAAAAGAATAAAGAAAATGAAAGTACATGTACAGATCACCTTGTCCATTTTCTTTTTTTTAAACATGCATTTTAAACTTTTTATTTTTATTTTTATTTTTGAGAGAGAGAGAGATTGAGGGAAGGGCAGAGAGAGACCACCCACCTAATCCATTTTTCTTATAATGACTGATACCATACCTAAGTTAGAGTCATTCAATAAGCTCAACACTGAATAGTTTATCAGTCATGACAGGCTAAGTTTGGTTATTGTAGCCAACTCTCAAAGCGTGGTAGCTTAAAAAAACGACTTTTATTTTCTTATTTCTGGCTCTTGCTACATGTGGGTCAGTAGAGGACCCTTAGGGTTGTAGCTTCTCTAGGACCCAATTGACAAAACAACCTATTTCCAATGTTGCTTCATGGTGCCAGAAGAAAAGAGGGCTTCAGAAGGTCATATCCCACCAAGTGAATGCTCAGACATAATTTCTGCTCATAACACACTGTACAAAACTAATCATATGGCCCCACCTCACACAATAACCAGGAAGTGAAATTCTATCACACAGAAAATAAAGAACCATGAATATTCAGTAAGCAACATGAAGAACTATCACATAGCAATAGTTAAGTCACTTTTACCTAATTGATCACCAAATGAGATTCTTAAAATTTTTTTTAACGTTTATATATTTCTGAGAGAGAGCAAGCACAGATGCAAGGGAGGGGCAGAGAGAGAGAGGGAGACAGAGGAATGGAAGCAGGCTCAGCGTTGACAGTGGAAAGCCCAATGTGGGGCTTGAACTCACAGACTGTGAGATCATGACCTGAACTAAAGTTGGATGCTCAACCAACTGAGCCACCCAGGCACCCCACGAAATGAGACTCTTAACAAAAAACCTTTCTGATAATTGGTTAGGCAAAAACCACTGTCAACTTCATTTAAATTAAAATTTCAAATTGTTTAGTGTATTTTTCCTTAGTGTCTAAGGATTCTGAAATCACAGGACGCTGAGGTTATCATTATAGGTATCAATTCTTTGTTGTTGTTGTTGTTGTTGTTGTTTAAGAGAGAGAGGGCACAAGTGAGTGAGGGACAGAGAGAGAGAGAGAGAGAGAGAGAGAGAGAGAGAATCTCACGCAGGCTCCACACTGTCAGTGTGGAGCCCAAAGTGGGGCTCGAGTTCACCCGATGCAGGGCTCAAACTCATGAACCATGAGATCATGACTCGAGCCAAAGTTGGACCCCTAACTGACTGAGCCTCCCAGGAACCCCTCACGTATCAATTCTTAATGCCCACATTGGTAGTTGCAGAGGACATAGGAGACTCTTCACTGACCATGAGACATAACCAGAAACTACATGAAGAGCAGGGGTCTGCAGGAAGCAATGGGGACAGGATTCACAGAGGAATATTGCCATATTCCACTTTGGAACTAGCAAATGTTTCACAATTCCTTAAGTTCTCTACTGTTATCTTCTAGATCAACTTTGATGACACAGCAGGTGCTGTTAATGTTCCACCCATATACACTCGAATTCCTTCACCATTTTCATGCACACTGGGCAGCTGGTGTGCTTTTACTTCCAAAAATCAATAACTGGTGTCTCTATCTATTTTTGGAGGACTGCCCTCCAGTTACTAGAACTCGTTTTGAAAGCCAGATACCCTAGGAGTCAGCCTTAACCAATGTTTGATGGGTGCAAGAAAACTGATCAGGAAATTCTTGATCAGGAAAACTCTACACTCAGTCTTTAAAGCACCCCCGTGGAGTTGCTTGGCCTCTTTTCCTTTGCTGGTGTCACTTCCCCACCACACCTACCATTTCTTTCCTGGCAATACTTCCTAATAAGTCACCTTCACACAATTCTTCATCTCGGAGTCTGTTAGAGAGGAAGCCAGCCCAGAAACAGCCCACCCACAGCCTGAGGATAAAAAGGCTGTGTGGTGCTATTCAAAGAGGCCAGGATTTAGATTCCAAAGACTCCAAATAACAAAGTTCCAGGTCTACCAATTATTAGATTATGGCAGTCTCTATCAACCCTTCCAAAATGTAGAAGTAATGGTACCTACCACAACAATTTTGAGACAAATACATGTGACTATGACAACACATGTGAAAGCACTTTGTAAACTAGGGCCTATGCTATCAAGAAGTTAGTTCATTTAAGACAGCTGCTTCCCAACTTTCAGTCCCTCCCCCAACCTATAATTATGACTATACTCCCACTTGCCTACAAATAGAAAATGTGTTGAGCAGTAGTTTTCAGATTTTAGCATACATTATAATCACCAGGAGGGCTGTTAAAGAGTTCGGTGGGCCCCACCCCCAAAATGTTTGATCTGTGGGTATGGAGGAAGGCCCAAGAATTTGCATGTCTAACAAGTTCCCAGGTGACATTAATGCTGCTGATCTTAAGACCTCACTTTAAGACCCACTGTTATAAGAAAAACTTCAGCCACTCTCTGCAAAGTGTAACCGATAGAAATTTACAATCGATCTACTTACTAGAGGGAAAATTTTTAGGAGACAAATACAGCTTTAAAAAAAACTTGTGAGATTTTCTTTCCCATGGTACGGATGTCCTCATCTTACAAAATAAACGAGTGCAAGTAAAGTTGCCTGCAGAGAATACTTCTGGGGGCACCTTGATTTCAGCTCAGGTCATGATCTCACAGTTTGTGGTATCGAGCCCCCACAGCAAACTCTGAGCTGCCAGTGTGGAACCTGCTTGGGATTCTCTCTCCTCCTCTCTCTCTGCCCCTACCCTCTTCATTCTCTCTCTCTCCCTCTCTCTCTCTCTCTCTCTCAAAATAAATAAACTCTAAAAAAAAGAATATTTCTGAAGAGGAAACTCTGTTCTATCTCAATCCCATAAAGACTTGCATTCAGTAAAAAAAAGAGGTTCAGATGGTTGTCAGTCTAGTGTCATGATCAATGTTAAGGTAGTAAGAACAATTTATTCAGTACTGAAATGTACCCAGTGATGTTCAAAGCACTTTACATGCATTGATAATTTACTCCTCACAACAACCCATGAAGTAGATACAATTGTCATCTTCATTTTATGATGAGGCAACTGGAGGTCAAGAAAATGGCCCAGAGTTATACAGCTAGTAAATGTCAGAGGTGAAAATCAGACCCAGGAAGTTTGGCTCTACAGTCTACAGTCTTAACCATAAACAATACTGCATGGTGGATGCTCTTTTAAAAGTCTGCACTGTTTACAAAATTCTAACTCTATGATCTTCCTTCTTGTTGGCTCCCCTACCATTCCTGTGTGGCCATATGACCAAGCATGACTCTACCTTAAAGCACAGGCATGGCTCCCAAGAAGCTTGCCAGTTACATTGCCAGTATGTGCTCAATAACTCACGATGTTGGGCTATAACACAACTACTAAATATTACATGTACTCAACCTGAACAGTACCAAAATGAAGAGGGATGATGAACAGCAAATATACTAAAACCTCAATTTTAAAGACATTCTACATGACATAGACATTTGTTAAAGAAATGCACTTTTTGGGGCACCTGGGTGGCTCAGTCAGTTGGGCGTCCGACTTCGGTTTGGGTCATGATCTCGCAGTTGGTGGTTTCGAGCCCCGTGTCAGGCTCTGTGCTGACAGCTCAGAGCCTGAAGCCTGCTTCAAATTCTGTGTCTCCTCCTCTGTCTGCCCCTCCCATGCTCATGCTCTGTCTTGCTTGGTCTCTCAATAATAAATAAATGTTCAAAAAATTGTTTTAAGAAATGCACTTTTTGACTTTCAGTATATTTTATAAATGTAACACAAAGTAAGAACAAAGTACAAAAGTGCATCTCTATAGCTAGAAACCAGCTGAGGGCTAGAAGGTTAGTAGGGAACTGACAACTCTAGAAGGTAAGAAGGTTAGTAGCATACTGACAGCTCTCAGTCTAACTCCACAAAGACTCCACATAAAGAAAGCACAATATAAAGAGAAATACAACAAAAAGAGAGAGAGAGAGGAACAAACGTATTGTGTTGGGCCTTAGGTCTCAGCAAAAAGGTTGTTCAAGGAGCCCACATACAGTCCTGAAAGTCAGAAAAAGAAGGGAAGGTTGAGAAGGCAGGGCTGTCTCATCTCTCTTAGATTCAGAGATTAGCAGGTTAAGTAGTGACACTACTGACGTCCAGAGGGAAATAACTTGCTCAGAGTCAGATAGCAAGCTGGTGGTAGAAGGAGGACTTATACCTATCTCCAAACTTCCTATCCACTTGTACCTTTAGACACTTTTTAGGAAGCGATCCTGATTTCCCTTGGGTCTCTTCTACACAGGGTCCCCATTGTTGGTGTTTCATCCTCTCCTCACTGGGCAAATGCTAAGACTGTATGTAAGAATAACCTCTGCAACCAAACTCTCATTGTGACACTGTAGCATTCACAGGGACTGAAGAAAGGCAGAGACTATTCTCACTAGTTTTTACAAGACTGTCTGCCAGGTCTATTAGGAAGCAGCTTGATGAATGTCACACTTGAACTGAGATGAAAGACCTATCCTCAAACAGCTCATCTCTCAACATGTCGTCAAAGCACTCCATGGAAAAAAGCCCCAGGAAAGAGCTTTACCGTGTATTTTAACAGAGCACAAGTGGGACTTCTGAGGAGCTGGTAATGTTCTCTTTCATGATCTGGATGCTGGTTACATGGGTATGCTCATCTTGTGAAAATTCAAGTGGATAGAAAATTTGAACTGTACACTTATAATATGTGCATCGTTCTCGACATATGTTTCAATCAAAAGTTTTTAAACTAGCTCTGTTTCCCTTACCAGCAGAAAGGGGTGACATGCATCTGCTGAAGAATCTTTTGACCACACAGTCTCTTCTGCAAATGCTCGTTCATGACACATCTACTGAGCCAGAGTAAGAACTGTAAACACAGTTTGGGGTGACAGAATGGGCTCAGGTCATGTTCACGGAGGGTTCTGGAAGCCTTCCTCAACAATGGATTTAGGCAGAGTGACATCACAGCAGGGGAGGAAGAAAAGAGCATTTCCTCCCTAGCTTTTAGCTGTCTCTTTGTCCCCACTCTCTCCCTAAAGATCCCCTGTCCAACCCCACTAACCTCAGCAGTGAATCATGCACAAGAGCAGCAGTCCCCAAAGTCAGGTCCCTAGATCCAGGGATGCCCAGGGCTGACTGTGACAAGCAAACCTGAGCAGGCCCTGTGGCACTACAGAGGGAAGAGAACATCACACATCTACAGCTGCAGCTGGGACATGGCACCCGTGAACAACACACAATACACACTCGGTTGACACTGACTAAACAAATGAGTACATTATCTATGGACTGAATCTAAAATATGTGCAATAAATGTGTGCTGAATAAAATTGAATGATGGATGTTTTCTAGGTCTTCTTTAAACCTTACTGGCATTGATTCTGCATATTTGATCTTTAACCAAGATGAACATCACCAGGTCAGTAACTTCCACGTAGCACTCTTTTCATATTTCTCAATGTGTTCATGAGGGCTCTTTACCACCTTTTGTAATAGGTCCCATCAGGCAGTACTCTGAAGGCAGTCAAGTAGGATGGAGCCGCTTCACATTGTTTGAGTTGTTACTGCTTTCATCTAAGAAGAAAATAAGCCCGGAGGATGGAGTTTCTGTTTTTAACTCTCATTCCTAAGTAGAAAAAGTTTTCTGCAACCATGCTGCTAGAAACGAATTTCCTGCTTTTAATATTGTTTAGTCTGAATAGGTCTCCAGAGACCAATCTTAATTGGGGAAGCAAATGAACTGGGCCCCTAAGTCAGTTCCGGTTTCATAGTTTGGTTCAGCCAGCCCAACTGAAGCCCATCTCATTCCCAGGAATCCAAGGCCTAGTTAGTTTTGTGTTGATGTGCACAGCCTCTGTCCCATGCTTACCACTGTTAGGGGCCCTCCTCCCTTGAACCACACTTCCCTCCTCCAACCCTATAATCACAAGATCTTCAACTACACTGGTAGTGGGGCACTTGCTGAGCCTCAGCCCCTCATATTAAATTACCTCAACCAACGAAACAAAGCATGACTCCAACCTCAGCTAACAGCCCTGGGACCATCTCAGGGCTGCCACTGCCACTTACCAAAGTGTAGGCAGAAGACAAAAAAGATGATGGAAGACAGATTTGATGGCATAGCACTCAGTTCAGCAATTATCTGCTGGTGACAATAAGGAGAGGCACTGACACAAACCTGACCAGTCACTCAGAAACCTGGGACTGACTTTCAATGAAGCATAGTTAATAAATTAAAAACTTCTAACAGGGGCACCTGGGTGGCTCAGTCAGTTGAGCGTCTGACTTCGGCTCAGGTCATGATCTCACAGCTCATGAGTTCGAGCCCCACATCAGCTCTGTGCTGACAGCTCAGAGCTGAGAGCCTGCTTTGGATTCTGTGTCTCCCTCTCTCTCTGCCCCTAACCCACTCACATTCTGTCTCTCTCTCTAAAATAAATAAACATTAAAAAAAAAAAAAAAAACCTCCTAACAGAACTGGGGCTCCTGGGTGGCTCAGTCAGTTAAGTGTTCAACTCTTGGTTTCAACTCAAGTCATAATCTCACAGTTGGTGAGTTCAAGGCCCACAGTGGGCTCTGTGCTGGCAGCATGAAGCATGCTTGGGATTCTCTCTCCTCCTATCTCTCTGCCCCTCCCCTGCTCACGTGCTCTCTCTCAGAATAAATAAATAAAAACATGAAAAAAAAATTTTTTTAATCCTAATGAGCTGACAAATACCTAAGAGATTCATCCTCTCTGGTGTATAAATGCTTCTAAGCGAAAAATACTGAGATGAGGTTCATCTTTGCTGAAAAATAAATACTTGGAAATTAAAGCTGGTGGAATTTAAGATAAATCTAGATAACAAAATCATTTAAATGAAATGAAAAGATTCTTTCTCCTGGATTCAATCTAGAGGTCCTGCATTCTTTCTTTCCCTCCCCAGTATGACAGTGGACACCTGAGGGTTTCCTGACAGATAAGAGACCTACTCAAACAAACAAACAAACAAACAAACCAGGTACCAGGAAATGCTGGGCTGTGCCAGGAAGAAAAAGGACCACACTGCCAGACAGGGTTAGTGCACAGATCCCAGACTCCTTCATGGGCACTTCTGGTTACACTTCATCACTTAAAGTCCATTTCAAAAAAATAAAATAAAGAAGTCCACTTCAAAACCTGGCCCCACTTAGAAAAGGTGAATTGAGGGGCACCTGGGTGGCTCAGTCGGTTAAGCGGCCGACTTCAGCTCAGGTCGTGATCTCGAGGTCCGTGAGTTCGAGCCCCGCGTCAGGCTCTGTGCTGACAGCTCAGAGCCTGGAGCCTGTTTCAGATTCTGTGTCTCCCTCTCTCTGACCCTCCCCTGTTCATGCTCTGTCTCTCCCTGTCTCAAAAATAAATAAAACGTTAAAAAAATTTTTTTAAAAAAAAGAAGAAAAGGTGAATTGAACCACCTCTTTGCCATGAAGTGTGAACTATTTCTTGTGTCTCAGAAAGTAATTGGGTCACTTATGGCTATTCACAGGATTCAGAATAAAACACCCTGACTGCACCTACAGGCAAGCACTTGCTTCAGATACAAAATTAAAAATAGGTGGGGTTCTCCATATCTCAGAGAGAGGCATCAATAGGAAGGTTTGCAAACAAACGTTTCTTATTCATGACTTTGGAGTCCTTTCCTACGGTAAATGCAAAGTTAAACAGCCCAAACTTTTCTTTTTTTTTTTTTTTAATGTTTTATTCATTTTTGAGAGAGAGAGAGAGAGAGAGAGAGAGAGAGCAAGCAAGGGAGAGGCAGAGAGAGAGGGAGACAGAAGATCCAAAGCAGGCTTCACACTGCTGATAGCAGGGAGCCCAATGTGGGGCTCAAACTCACTAACTGTGAGATCATGACCTGAGCTGGAGTCAGACACTCAACTGACTGAGCCACCCAGGAACAGCCCAAGATTTTCTAACCGTCAGCTAATTCATATCATATTTCAAATATTAAGATGGAAGCACATAGGAGGAATTAGCTCACATAGCAGAAAGCAGGGTGTAGTGAAAAGAACAAGGGCTTTGAAGGCAGCGGATCTGGGTTTCAACCAGGGCTCCACCTCTTAAGAGTGTGGCTGTTGTCAAGTTACCTAACCTCTCTGAGCCTCAGTTTTCATGTCTCTGCAGTAGAGGTGATAATAACCCACTTTGCAGGGTTGTTGTGAAGAGCAAATGGGATCATAAGTTAGGGACTCAGTTCAGTACCTGGAACAGAATAGGTTCTCAAGAAATGGTGTTTTTTTTCTCATTTCGCACTTAAGCAGGAAAACATTTCCAAAACATTTTCCAAAATCAAATAAAACTTTTCCAAACCCTGAAACCAAATCTCTAAACTACATAAGAATATTTCCAGATGCTTACTGAAGAGAGAGTTGCTTCTATTTTCTTAAAATCTCTGATGTGGGAGAAAAGGAAAAGCAGCACCAATCAGAAACCACTACATGTCTGCGCTTTAAACCAAACCGCCACCACCACAAACAAGATGGGGTTAGTTTAATGGTAGAGGAATAGTAAAGGGGAAAAAAGTAATTAAGGGTTCCCATTCCTTTCAGATCTCCTTATCTGAGCTGAGAACCACTATCTATACTGACTGTATGCAAGCTGTAGTAATTCTTCCTCCCACATCAATTCAACACATATCCCCATAAAGTATTTGTATTTTGTCTAACTGTGTAACTACTGAGATAAAAGCTAAGCAATGAAAGGACTGACAAAGGAATATCCCCCGCTTCTAGGAAGAGAAGAAAAAAAAAAGAGTTTAACACGCTCTTCTGTTTACCTCTTCCACTCCTGGGGACCAGATGTAAGGGGCTGTTTGTATATGGAGGATGGTTTTATGAGTGAGTCCATCTGCTTTTGCCCAGAGACCAATTCCCCAGGAGCTCTGCCTTTTCCAACTTCTAAATACAAACGGAGGGGTGCCTGAGCACATCTGGTCACCATTTGATTTCAGGCTTCTATTGTGTTCAGTCTATGGGAGGAAGTAAGTCTATAAATAGCTCATGCCACTATGACTTACACTTGAAAAATGAGAAACCATCAACTGCCTTTCCTGCAGAAAGAAGAGAGGTTTTCACTGAATCCAGCTCCCTCCATACTAATCATACATCAGGTTAGCATGCTAAATAGCCAGCTTCAATCTAATAATTCATATACCTATTTTATTATAGGACTAAATGGTATCTAGAATGAAATCCAAAGGGAGCTCCAATTAAAATTAGTGAATGATTCATGATACTTGAATAAGTCTCTGGTCTTTTTGGAAACTCACCAAGCTGTGTAGCTAAATCTATGTATGTGAAGCACCACTTTCAAGTCATAAGAGGAAAAGTTCTTCCTACCTTTGGAAGAGAACTACTAGGTTTAGATCCTATTCAATCCAGAATATATCAATCCTGTTGTGAACTAGATTTTTTGACAATCTCCCTTTCCCTCTCCAACAAAAAAACCCTACGTCCCTCTTTAAGTTTTTTCAAATGTTTGATTAAAATATTTATTATAGTGGGGCGCCTGAGTGGCACAGTCAGTTAAGTGTTCGACTCTTGATCTTGGCTCAGGTCATAATCTCACAGTTCGGGAGTTTGATCCCTGAGTCAGGCTCTGCACTGATGGTGCAGAACCTGCTTGGGTTTCTGTCTCTCCTTCTCTCTGTCCCTCCCCCACTTGTCACCTCTCTCTCTCTCAAAATAAATAAATAAACTTAAAAAAAACTTTTTAAAATATGTATTATAGTATTTACCACACCATGAAGGAATTAACTCTTTATGTATCTGTCTCTCTCAAGAACTATGAATTTTCAGGGTGTCTGGGTGGCTCAGTCGTTTAAGCATTCTACTCTTGATCTTGGCTCAGGTCATCATCTCACAGCTGGTGAGATCGAGCCCTGTGCTGGGCTCTGCACTGGTGGTATGGAGCCTGATTGAGATTCTTTCTCTCTCTCTCTCTCTCTCAAAATAAACTTAAAAGAAAAAAAGTTATGAATTTTTAATGGGTAACTACAGTGTCCAGTTCTTACTGGTTATTTCCAGTGCCTCATACAATTCTTGGCATATTTTTCAGCACATATACATTGAATGAATTATTGAATAAGTTAAAAATAATCACATTTTTTTTTTAATTTTTTTTCAACGTTTTTTATTTATTTTTGGGACAGAGAGAGACAGAGATGAATGGGGGAGGGGCAGAGAGAGAGGGAGACACAGAATCAGAAACAGGCTCCAGGCTCTGAGCCATCAGCCCAGAGCCCGATGCGGGGCTCGAACTCACAGACCGCGAGATCGTGACCTGGCTGAAGTCAGATGCTTAACCGACTGCGCCACCCAGGCGCCCCAAAAATAATCACATATTATATGAACTTAATAAACTTTCACAAATAAAAGACATCAAATTGAATGTTAGTTTAAGGGAGAGGTAACAGAAAAGGGAACCAACCAAGTAGAGGTAGACAGAACAAAGATATAAACATATTGTTCCCTCTTCATCCTCACACTAGCTCAGAACTCCAAAAAGACTATTTTTGTTGGAAGCTGAGCTTGTGTAGATGTATGTAAATCACAGATTAGATCCAGTATACCACAGTGACCACCCCTAACTTCAGATCCTGAAAAAGAAAATAGGAGACTAAATTCCTATCCCCAAAAATGCAGTTCAGAAAGAACAGCAAGCAACAACAAGGATGTTGGACAGCCAAGATCTGGAAATGCTCTAAACTGTTAGAGTAAATTATCAATTTCTGATTTTTTTTGGTTTTAGAATATATGGAAAAGCCTTCTGCCCATACTCTAGAAGCCACAGCATACTATCGACTATGCCTGACAAAGGCTCTGGCTGCCTGTGGTTTAGGAGACAAATGCTAAGTTAAAATTTGTTCTGCTAGAGTCCATAGAGCAAATCACAAAACAATGTGAATCATCTGCTGACACGAGTCATAATGCTATATAGTTTGTGGGATATAAATCAAACATAGTCTCCATCTCTGCAAAATATGATAGCTAAAATAAAGTTAAAGAATATATTAAAAGACAGAAGGAAGAGGACACCAGTTGGAAATATGGATCCAAAAAAGAAATGAAGACCACCAGAACTGGTAACTACGTGGGTAAATATATAAGATTTTTTTCTTATTTACATTCTTTAAAAGATAATTTACTGCTTAAGCAAAAATGTTAATATATAATAGAGTTCATAACATATGTAGGCATAAAGTGTATGACTTGATAGGATAAAGACTGAGAGTGGAGAAAAAGAACTATTCTAATGTACCTGATTTAAGGGAGGGGGGGAAGTAGTATATTATCACTTGAAGGTAGACTGCAGTAAGTTAGAAATGTATACTATAAACCCTAAAGCAACCACTAACAAAACAGAGTTATAGCTAATAAATTGACCAAGATAAAATGGAATCATAAAAAATACCAATCCAAAAAAAGGTAGAATACAAAAGACAAAATACAAAACAAACAAAAAAAGAACAGATGGGACAAACAGAAAACAAACAAAATGATTGTCAAACCTGTACTGGTAATTACACTAAATGAAAATGGTCTAAATAGCCCCAATTAAAGTGCAGAGATGGTCTGATAAGGAAAACACATATGCTGCCTACAAAAAAATTCACTGTAACTATAAAGATATAAATAGCTTAAAAGTTCACAGTAGCAAATATGTCAGGGTATACTCACACAGAAGGTTACTATGTGATCATCCAAAAAAAAAAAAGACATAATTATATATGGATATGAAAATGTCTCCAAGATATATTAACTGAACAAGGCAAGATACAGAATAATATGTGTATGCTCCAATTTTTTAAAGAAAAGAAATATACAATTATATGCTTATACTTGTATAGAATTCTCTGGGAATATATATATGAGAAATTGATAACAATGTTGCCTCAGTATAGGGGAAAGAGTTTGGCTAGAGATAGAAAAGAGATTTAATTTTCACTATATGTCCTTCGTACTGTTTTTTTTTCTGCCATATGCATATATTACCTATTTTTAAAAATACAGTATTTTTAGAAGAAAAATATTCTTATTAAAGAATTAAGAGCAGAAGATACTTTCATTGGCAACATATAGAACTCAGCAGAGAGACTGTCTTGTTTGGTACATAAACAACAGAGAAAGAGGGGCGACCAGGTGGCTCAGTTGGTTAAGGGTCCAACTTCAGCTCAGGTCATGATCTCACAGTTCATTCATGAGTTCGAGGCTCACTCTGGGTTCTGTGCTGACAGTGCAGAACCTGCTTTGGACTCTGTCTCCCTCTCTCTCTGCTCCTCCCCTACTCATTCTCTTTCTCCCTCCCTCCCTCCCTCTCCCTCTCTCTCTCTTTCTTTCTCTCTCTCTCCCAAAAATAAATAAATATTAAAAAAAAAAACAATAGAGAATGAAATGCATTAGTAATAATAACAAGTGATATTTATTTAGTGTTTCTACTCTTTTCCAAAGTCGTGTCAAGCATAATACTTCATTTTATTCTAACAATATTCCTATAGTGTTGGTAGGTGGGGGAATTACCGCTCCCTCTTGAAAGGTAAAGAAACTGAGGCTGATGAGGGAGTGTGAGGCAGGATAGAGGGCAAAACACAAGCTAACACACCCCCAATGCCCAGGTGGGACATGTAGGATACATGACACTTCTGGCCACCCAAAAAAAACAAGAAAGGACAAAAAAATGCTCAAACTGATGAGAATCTCTACCAGAAAAAGGCAATCCTACCAATAGGGCAAAGTCCAGGAACTCCCTAAGGTCTTAATGTTAATGCCTTGCTAGAGGGAAAACAACTGTAGCTTAACAACAGCTAGGCCTCCAGTAAAGTCTTTAGCATTTGGAAACTCCCTCTAGATCCCCCAACTTGATAAACTGGTCACCCCCCACACTCACAGTGCAGCTCTTCCTGCCTATGGGGTTCTGTCCCCGTGCCTTAATAAAATCACCTTTTTGCACCAAAGATGTCTTCAAGAATTCTTTCTTGGCCGTTGGCTCCAGACTCTATGAATTCCCCATCCATCTCTCCAAAACTTCATCAAGGATATTTAAATCACATAATATAAAATCTGTTCCACTAAACCAAAAGTCATCAAGGTTTGCCTGAAATGGCAGTTATGTAAGTGGATATGGGAGAGTCTAACACAGCTTCTTTCTTGAGTCAACCAGACAGACTAGTAAGAGAAATTTCAGTCAGAATGAAGTCTACATTTTATAGCCCAAACAAAAGCACAGTTAACTAGGCCTTGGGAAAAGTAGTCATCTATTCAGATTTGTATAAATTAAAGCAGAATGTATCACATACTCTACAGTCTTGTTACTAAAAGTGTAGTCCTCAGGCCAGCAGCATCTTCAGCTCTACCTCAACACCTCCTCCTTCTAAATCTGCTTCTCTAATTTTAATTACTTTCAGGGACATATGTATCACCTGGTGATCTCTTTAAAACGCAGATTTGGAGGGGCACCTGGATGGCTCAGTAGGTTGGGCATCTGACTTCGGCTCAGGTCAAGATCTCACCAGTTGGTGGGTTCAAGCCCTGTGTCCAGCTCTGCGCTGACAGCTCAGACCTGAATCTGAAAAGATTCTGTGTCTCCCTCTCTTTCTGCCCCTCCCCTGCTCGCACTCTGTCTCTCTCAAAACTAAACATTTTAAAACGCAGATTTCGATTCAGCACCTTTGGGTTGGGTCTGAAAATGTATTTCTAACAAGCTCTAGGCAATACAGTTTGAGAGGCAAGGCAGAACAGCCCTAGACTCTCTACATCTGTATTCCCAGAGTAGAAAGCAAGTCCTCTACCTCTCATGGTACAGAGGCATCTGGATATGTACAGTATTTAGTAAACCTCAACAGGCATATCCAGAAAGAAAAACCAGCAATGTTTTCCTGGGAGGCTATTTTTCTAGAAGAAAGTACCTTAAATAATAAAATCAGAACACTTCTACTATTCTGGAACAAGAACAGATACATCTGTATGATGCCCCATGGACAGGCTGCTGAGAAATCAGTAGAAATGGAGATACCATGGTCCCAAGCTCAGGGTCTGGAAACAAAGAAAGGCAGTCGTGTCCAAGTAACAGTGAGGAAGTCAGAAAGATGATATAGGCACTACAGCCTATTAGAACCTCTAGAAAAGGAGATTTGAATGAGACATTAGATTTGCTCAAAATCTGATCTGCAGAAAAGGAGCTATATCAACAGAGGTAAACAAAACAAAACAAACAAAACAAAACAGAAACAACAAAAAACTGCGCAAAACTCTGTCTCTTATAAATACACACACTCACAATATGTTTGGGTTTTTTGTTTTTTTTTTTTTTACTTTTTTTAACGTTTTTATTTTTGAGAGAGAAACAGAACAAGAGCAGGGGAGGGGCAGAGACAGAGGGAGACACAGAATCTGAAGCAGGCTCCAGGCTCTGAGCCGTCAGCACAGAGCCTGATGCAGGACTTGAACACAAGAGCCGTGAGATAATGACCTGAGAGCCCTGCACACTCACATTATGTTTACCCAGCACCTAGCATATGCCTGACATACAGTAGATAAACATTTTAGTCAGAGGGAAAGGCTTAAGCAAAGATTGTAAGGCAAGAATAAAAACGTACAAGATGTGTTTGAGTGGATTCGGTGGTGCCAGTCCAGGGTGAAGTTAAGAGGAAGTTAGAATGTCCATCTTTCCAAGTGTTCCAGGAGGCCAGACTCCCACATTCCACCTCTGAGCTGCTCCAAACTCCAAGGGATATTGAGGCTAATCACAGGGTTTTTTTTGTTTTGTTCTGTTTTTTGTGTAGTGGCACAGTGGCCTCAAGAACATCCTGGATACCCAGCAGATAGAGGCCATGTCATTACTCCCATTCCAGAAACAGAAAAGGGAGGATAGATACTTTCACTTTAGATAATTTGGGGCCATGAAGATTTTTAACCAGAGGGAAGGAGGCTGAGTATCCCGGGCTACAAGGTTGCAGCAACAGCATTCATTCACTCAACAAATGTTTATCTACTGTATGTCAGGCATATGCTATGTGCTGGGTAAACATAATCTGAGTGTGTGGGGCTCAGGTCATTATCTCATGGCTCAAGGGAGCACACTTTACACATTGTACATTAGCCAACTTGGCCATAAATTATATTTTTTAAAAAAGAGGCAATGAAAAATAAAAAAGACATATACACAAAGACCAAAAAAAAAAAAAAACTACCATGAACAGAATCAAAAGTAAAAATGTGAAATATTTCCAGCATCTGAAACAGAGGGATCAATTTCCTTAATATGCTAACTACTCTTACAAATAAGAAAAAGATGAACATGACAACAGAAAAACGGGGAAAATATATGAACACATTATGACGAAAATGGCCAAGAAACTTGAAAAGATGCTCAATCTCGGGGCGCCTGGGTGGCGCAGTCGGTTAAGCGTCCTACTTCAGCCAGGTCATGATCTCGCGGTCCGTGAGTTCGAGCCCCGCGTCAGGCTCTGGGCTGATGGCTCAGAGCCTGGAGCCTGTTTCCGATTCTGTGTCTCCCTCTATCTCTGCCCCTCCCCCGTTCATGCTCTGTCTCTCTCTGTCCCAAAAATAAATAAAAACGTTGAAAAAAAAAAAAAAAGATGCTCAATCTCAATTATAATGAAAGAAAAGCAAAGCCAACAAGATACTATTTTTAGTAGTAGTAGTAGATGGGCATAGATTAGAAAGTTTGGTAATACCTAGTACTGACAAGGGATACAGTAGGGTATTCTGTTAAGGGTATAAACTGGTACAATCTTTTTAGAAGGCAATTAGACAAAAATCTATTGAAATTTAAAATGCACAAATTCTCTGGGATGCCTGGGTGGCTCAGTTGGTTGAGCATCCAACTCTTGGTTTCAGCTCAGGTCGTGGTCTCATGGTCATGAGATCAAGCCCCATGTCAGGCTCTGCGCTGACAGCGAGGGGTCTGCTTGGGATTCTCTCTCTCCCTCTCTCTGCCCTTCCCCAGCTCACGTATGCAAGCTCCTTCTCCCTCTCTAAAAATAAACACTTAAAAATAAATAAATGAAATGCACAAACTCTCTGAACATGCAACAGCACTTCTAGAAATGCATCTTACAGTTATACTCGCAAAAATGCAAAGATGCTCATTCCAGTATTGTGTATCACAGAAGAGACCTGGAAATATCCCAATTGTCCATTACTAGAGAACTAGTTAAACTGTAATACCTTTATACAATCAAATTCTATGTAGCACTAAAACAACAAGGTAGAACCATATGTATCGCAAATAAATTAGGGCCAACCTAAGCTGAGTAGAATAAAGCACATTGAAAAATAGTATGTATAGTGTAAACTCCACCTTTTTAAAAGGCTATATAATACATACTTATTTATGTTTACAGAATGTCTGGAAGGATACCAAAGAAACTGTAGACAGCGGTTACCTCTAGAGTAAGACTTGGGGAGGAGGGGAGGCCTGGAAGGGGAAGGTTTTCTTTACTTTTCACATTATACTCTTCTTTACTATTTGCACATTTTATAATTAGCTTGTATTGCCTTTATAGCAAAGTATTTTAATAAACTAATCAATTTGTCAACACTTTTATGCAGTCATCTGCTTTCTGCTGAGTATAAAACTAGGGAGAAACCAATCCCATTTCTTTCTCCACACTTCATGAACCCTTTTCAGAACACTGTACTTAGAAGGGGCCTTTTGTTGGTCAGCTGGACTGGCTCCTCCAAACAGAGGACCATTGACATGGTGCTGAGAGGGTGCTTGGACACAGACTTACTGTGTAAGTATGTATGTGCAAGAGAATTTAGCACCTGGCAAGGCAGACCAGGTGGCATCCTCTGGAGAGGCTTACCATTATCAGTCCGCCTGTACATGAGTGTCTACTGTGGTAGACTTTTGTTCAAAGGGCTGCTGTTTATTGTATATCCCCTCCTTTAGACGATTTTGTAAATCTGTTTTTCCAAAAACTTTCAAAGTACAAAAAAAAAAAAAAAAACTCTCAAAGTAATCAATCACCATCACACTTTTCTTCTTCAAGGATTTAATTGACAATCCTTTAAAACTCAGGACAAATTCAAATGTAAAGGGAGTGCACATATGGGGCAACTTGTCAGCATTGCACACAGGAGCAAGAGAACTTCTGGGTAGTGTCAAGGACAACTGTCTCAGGAACCCTATTTATATTTATACTTAGGCTGCCCCATGTCTGCAAGTGACTGTTGAGCTTTGGGCATGCCTCCCTGACAGATAACTTCTCTCTCCGGGCCTAGACTCAAGGACCCAGACAGTACCAGAAATTTCTGTTACCCTTGGCTCACAGGGGAGGGAAAAAAAAATGCCATCGAGCTTTTGCATTTTAAAAGATTTCTCTAGTTTTTGTACAAGCACCCAGCACCAGCAGCAAACATTAAGTTTCAAAGATCCCAGTTCCTCAGATTTTTATAAGTCTGAAAGCTACTCTTTAAAGATTCATAATCAAGTTTCTGGAGAGGAAAAAATGTGTTAGATGAAGCCAAAAGAATGACCTTACTGCCTTAAAATCCAGCCGATGGCGATGCTTATGTAGCTGAGCAGCTGTGCTGCTGGCAGGGGTAACATACTGAAATAAAACACTCATGATAATCTCCCTTCCCCCACTTGTGCCTGCACAGCCTCATCCAGTTATTGCACAAAAAGGCTTTTTCTTATAAACTTCTCTCCCTTCTACTTCTGGCTCCATCTTGGTTGGGAAGAAATAGCACCAGTGATGGAATGTACACAGCTCTGCAAATATTCATGAGAAAATGCTTTGACGCCCACATGCTCCCCAGCTCCCCTAACACATACATGCTTTAGGGAAAAGGGATGCCCAGAGAAAATGATAGGAGTACTTGGTTCTCTAACTTAAGTAAACCGCAAGTCTTCTCAAAACAGGTAGCAAGATTCTGTTTCCGATTCTGTGTCTCCCTCTCTCTCTGCCCCTCGCCCATTCATGCTCTGTCTCTCTCTGTCCCAAAAATAAATAAACGTTTGAAAAAAAAAAAAAAAGGGGGCGCCTGGGTGGCACAGTCGGTTAAGCGTCCGACTTCAGCCAGGTCACGATCTCACGGTCCGTGAGTTCGAGCCCCGCGTGGGGCTCTGGGCTGATGGCTCAGAGCCTGGAGCCTGTTTCCGATTCTGTGTCTCCCTCTCTCTCTGCCCCTCGCCCATTCATGCTCTGTCTCTCTCTGTCCCAAAAATAAATAAACGTTTGAAAAAAATAAAAATTAAAAAAAAAAAAAAAAAACAGCAAGATTCAAGAAGGCAGAGTCCTAATTTGTCTTTCACCCACTGAACCATAAATTGAATAATTAATCCAATAACCATTGATGGGTCATTTCAAATGTGCAGCACTGAGGGCACCTGGCTGGTTCAGTCACTGGAGCATGTGACTCTTGATCTCAGGGTTGTGAGTTGAAGCCCTACAATGGGTGTAGCGATTACTTAAAAATAAAATCTTAAATAAATAAATAAATAAATAAATAAATAAATAAATAAAATCTTTAGGGGGTGCCAGTGGGTTAAGCATCCAACTCTTGACTTCAGCTCAGGTCATGATCTCACAGTTTGTGGGTTTGAGCCTACACTGAGCTCCGCACTGGTAATGCAGCGCCTGCTTCAGATTCTCCCTCTCTATCCTTCCCCTGCTCTCTCTCTCTCTCTCAAAATAAATGAATAAACTTTAAAAATTAAGTAAATCAAATATTTAAAAAAAATAAACTGTGTGACACTGGAAATACAGAAATAGAGCTGTGCAGCTCTGTGTGGCGTGGCATTCGAAACCTTGGACTCTGGAGTCACACAGTCAAGGGTTTGAATCCTGGATCTATGACTTGATTGTAGGACCTTAAACCAAGGTATCCAAACTATCCGAGCCGGTTTCTATTCTGAAATGGGGATAATAATACCTACTGTAAGGAACAGTACAATCCTAACAGCATCTCCCCCTCTGTAAACTCTCAAATTCCTTTTAACTGTAGTTTCTTCTTCATGTTTTCCCCTCTTCTTGCTCCTCTAAGGTCCCTCCTCAGTTTCAGTAACTCTTCCACCTTCTCTACTCTGTCCCCAAAGCCTTCATTCACACTCCAAGCTCAGAAGATACAAAACAAGTAAGGCATAAAAGAAGTGAGGGTCATAGTCCACTTCTCTACCTCACTCTACTTGTGTTCTGAGGAAGTAATAGATCATCTGTCTTCATCTTATAATGAGTTGGGGTCCCCAGAGAGAAACACTGCTTCTGTACCAGCAGTATCTAATCACAGCCCAGTTACATCAGAGAATCCATAGTAGGCACTCAATACTTCCCCGTGCTACTAGATGGCAATAGTGCCATTTCCTCACTTGAATAAGTACAGAGCCAAGAACAGAAACATTCTAAAGAACAAGAGCTTTCGTTGGGATTCTGCTAAGCAGCCTATTTTCTGCCACGCAGGAACCACTGTGCTGCAGTTGATGACCCTCATCACTAGAATAAGCAACAGGCACTTCCCTGAAACATTAAGGACAATTCTGGACTAGCCGAAAAGAAAAAAAAAAAAAAAATCCCGTAACTGATTTTTGTCTCTCTAGGCTTTCATCATTAAAATAAGTATCTTGAATCGTCTCTAGCATTCTTCTAATATCAATATTCTGTATTTTTGTTAAAGTTTTTATTTAAGTAATCTCTGAAACCAAAGTGGAGCTTGAACTCATGACCCAGAGATCAAGAGTCTCATGCTCAGGGCTCAGTCGGTTAAGTGACTGATTCTTGATTTCGCCTCAGGTCAGGATCTCATGGTTAGTGAGAGCCTCACACTGGGCTCTGGGTTGACAGTGCAGAGCCTGCTTGGGATTCTCTCTCCTTCTCTCGGCTACTCCTCCACTTGCTCTGTCTCAAATAAATAAATAAACATTTTTAAAAATTTAAAAATGGGGTGCCTGGGTGGCTCAGTCGGTTAAGTGTCTGACTTCGGCTCACGTCATGATCTTGCAGTTCGTGAGTTTAAGCCCCATGTTGGGCTCTGTGCTGACAGGTCAGAGCCTAGAGTCTGCTTCAGATTCTGTATCTCCCCTCTCTCGGCCCCTCCCCTGCTCACACTCTCTCTCTCAAAGATAAATAAACATTAAAAAAAATTTTTTTTAATTAAAAAAAAAAAGGTCACATGCTCTTCTGAATAAGCCAGCCAGGTGCCCCTCAACATTCTGGAATTCTAAAGTATAAATATCTAGCAACTACATATAAGGATTCAAAAACTCTGCACAAATTATTCTTCATGCCCTAATTACATACAATCTGCTACAATTTAATTTGAAATCCTCTATTTTGTACTAATGGAAATGAAGACCAACTGGTTTAATGCTTCATAAACTGTTAAAATCATCATGTTCTGTACTTAAACATTATTATTACCTCTCTGTCGTCCCGTCTCTGAACTGACATTTCTTCATTAAATAATCACATGCAAATGCATACAAGGTATACTATACTGATAGCGGCTTTCCTGTTGGTTCCTGTAGTCAGTCCTTTCATCATTTTTAGGGGCATGTGAGGTTTTCCTCTGAAGACTCCAAGTTTCTAACATCCTCAAGCTAAAGTCCAGAAGAAGCAATGGGTGCCTGGGTAGCTTAGTGGGTTAAACATTTGACTCTTGATCTCAGTTCAGATCATGATCTCACAGTTTGAGACATCAAGCCCTACATGGAGCTCTGTGCTGCTCCCTCAGAGCCTGCTTGAGATTTTCTCTCTCTCTCTCTCTCTCTCTCTCTCTCTCTCAAAATAAATAAACTTAAAAATTAAAAAAAGAGAAGCCAAATTGTCTTTATTCACAGATGACATGATTCTGCATGAAGAAAATTCTGAGGAATACATACACACACACACACACACATTCCCTGCACCCCCTCTGGGGCTCTTTGAGGGTAGGCAATGGATGTACTTATGTGTGTTGTTTGGTATTCAGTGCACTGTGGAGATTAAATAATATAAAAACAAAAGCACAATCACATTGCTGCTATAATTTCAGTTTTGGATCCAGTGGTTAGGAGGAGGAACTCTCCTGCACACTCACACGATTTTTTATCTGGAAAAGATACAAGTGCTTCAGCCAAATAACTGACCATTTTAAAATAAAGATTCCCAGGAGAATAGGAGCAACTGCTTTCCACAAAGGGCTGGGTAGCTTTTTGTTCCTGGACGTGCTTTCTGTTGACTCAGTCTGCACTTGTTTTGACAGCCAATTACAGTCCTTTGTGGGTAAAGCTGAGCTAAAGCTCTTCATGGAAATTTTTACAAACACAAAATTATCCAAACACAATACACTTGAGCAGAGGACTCCCACTCCAACAGATATTCCTGACCAGGAGGAAGGGAAGGGAAGTTAATTTTCCAAGTGCAGCAAGCTGATCCAGAAGGGATCATAACCAGATTCAAAGAAGAGATTTTCAAGTCTAGTTCAGCTCTTAGCAGCCTGAGCCTCACTTCCTTTGTACTGTGATAGGGTAATCACCATAGGGAACCAAGCCACAGTACTCAGGAACCCCCTTATCAAATTGCAGTTGCCAAGCCCTGGTCTGGGAACTTAATTATTTCATTTCCTCCTCACAGTAACTCAAGCTCAAGAAACTAGAACTCAGAAAATTTAAGTAACTTGTCCAAAGCCAGCCAGCTAATCAGCGGCTATGCCTGAATTCAAACCCAAGTCTAACTTCAGAAACCGGATTAACTTTAATACAGATTCAAGCCAGATAAAATGTAGGCCCATTTTGAAGAAAAGCCTTGACTACAAGTCCAAATATCAACAAACACTAAAAACACAATTTAGACCAACGCTGACCTGTCTTTAGAACGGGAAGCTAATGACACCAAGGTCACAGGGTAATGGACAAGACAGGTGGTATGATCCCCTACCGCTGCCCATTCACTACAGTCTTTTCTCTCTCTCTTCACCATCTCTTTTCTTTCCTAATTTACCATCTCTTCCTTTTCCTATATCCCTTTTGTTTTTCTTTTTATACTGTATTGTAGCAAATCATATGAACTCTGCATTCAGATAGCCCTGTGTTCAAATCTAAGACTCATTTCTTACTGTGTCACCTTTGGGCAGATCACGTAACCTAAACCTAAATTTCCTCAACTATCAAAGGATAAAATCTTCTACCTTTTAGGCTGCTGAAGGGATTAAATCAGATAATATGTGTGAAGAGATGACCAGGTCTCTAGTAGACTAAATGGGACTTTAACATTGAGGGTCAATGAGACTTGCTAACATACAATTTAGAATTGGACAGTCTTGGATTTGAATCCCTGCTCCACCACTTACTGGTTAAGTGATTTGGGCAAGTCTCATAAAATTTATGTACTATAGTTTCCTTAACTATAAGATGGAATATATAGAATAGACTAAACAGATTTGGGAGATGATCAAATGGAATGATAAACATTTAGAAACTACAGATATTTAACAAATAAAGCAGCCTCTCACTAGAACTTGCAGTAGTGCCTTGTTCTCTAGAGGCCCTTGTTTGTTGATGCCTGATCTATTTATCAAGCGTGTCACCACTAAAGATTAGGAAGTGCTAAAACACTAAGAAATGCTAATCTTGAACCTATCTTTTCAGATCATAAAATAAATATAAAAACAGGGATGTAGAAGAGTACAGTGCAATGAAAAGACCACCATAAGAAGCATGGGTCCAGTCCCACTTGGGCCTTAACTGCCTATATAATGCCATATAAATCACACAGCTGTATCTGGAACATGAAGGGTTTGGAAACATTTTTTATTTTCCTGACTGGGACTGCCACTGGCATTTAGAGGGTAGAGGCCAGAGGTGCTGCTAAACACCCTACAGTGCACAGGACAGACTTCCACAGCAAACAATTATCTGGTCAAAATATCAATCGTAGTGAGGTTGAGAAGCCCTGGCCTAGATGATTGCTAAATTCCCTTCGAGCTCTAACATTCTTTTTTTTTTTTTTAAATTTTTTTTTTCAACGTTTATTTATTTTTGGGACAGAGAGAGACAGAGCATGAACGGGGGAGGGGCAGAGAGAGGGAGACACAGAATCGGAAACAGGCTCCAGGCTCTGAGCCATCAGCCCAGAGCCCGACGCGGGGCTCAAACTCACGGACTGCGAGATCGTGACCTGGCTGAAGTCGGACGCTTAACCGACTGCGCCACCCAGGCGCCCCCGAGCTCTAACATTCTAAGAGACTGTGATGAGGCAGCACCAACACTTAATAGATGACATTCTTGCCAACATCTATCAAGCAATGGCTATGATATTGCTCAAAATCCTCCTACAGCCAGTGGGGGAATGTTTTCAGAATATTTGAATATTCTGAAATCAGTACTGTATTTTTGTGGGTAAGGACAGTGCTTCCTCACAACAGGAAGAGAGCCAAGGATGAAGAGGGCTCAGTCCTACAGGGACTTGGTCCCTTGCTCTTTGGAGTTAGAATCAGTGTTTCCAAAGCCACAAGATTCCTTCTGGCCAAGATGATTTAAGTAACTCTGATTCAAGGTCAGAATAAGATAACACACCTAACAGCAGAGGTGAATCTCAAATACATCATGCTAATTAAAAGAAGCCAGACTCAAAAGGCTACATACTATTTGATTACATTTACATGATATTTGGGAACAGACAAAACTGTAGTGACAGAAAACAGATTAGCAGATGCCAGGGCCTAGAGGTAAGAACAGTTTGACTGCAAAGGGACATAAAGAGATTTGGGGAATGATGCACTGTTTTGTATACTGAATATAGTATAAGCTACACAATCGTGTTTGTCAAAACTTAGAGAACTGCACACTGTACACTGAAAAGGTGAATTTTACTGTATCTAAATTATACTTCAGTAAAACTGCCCGGGCGCCTAAGTGGCTCAGTTGGTTAAGTAGTCCGACTTCAGCTCGGGTCCTGATCTCACGGTTCATGAGTTCGAGCCCCATGTCGGACTCTGTGGTGACAGCTTGGAGCCTGCTCTGGATTCTGTGTTTCCCCCTCTCTCTCTGCCCCTACCCTGCTTGCATTCTGTCTCTCTTTCAAAAATAAATAAACATTAAAAAAATTTTTTAAATAAAAATAAAATTGCCCCCTCTCACCTCCACCCCCAAAATACGATCACAAATGCTATGTTGTACTTTGGGAGAGGATGAACTGGATGACATTAAAATTCTTTCCACCCCATGTCCTATAATTTTATGACAGTCTGCCCCTCTATCCTGGTGACCTCAGGGTTAAGTCTGGGCTCCAATTTCTGTGTTAAAGCAATGAGTCTCTCCGACCAACTTATATGCATATGAGTTCTGCCATTATTCAGGGACATTTGGCCCTACTTTAGCTTGTGACAGAGGCTCCTTCCCTGCTATCTCCTATCTTAACTCCCCTCGGGACTGATGAGGGCCTTAGACATTAATAAACAAGTCAGAATAAACCTCAAGGGACACTGGTTTTATCTCTCTGCACAGGCTTCCTGTCCAAATCCCATTTGATCTTTCCATTGAACTTCAAACCAAGCAAGAGAAGAAGAATCATATTTATGACCCCCTCCACTATGGACTTCTGGGCTTCCCACCAGATTATTCTTATACTTACGTTATATAAATGCACACTTAAATTATACCCAAGTTTGTTGAGACATATATAGATACAGATACGTAGTTTTGTTTTGTTTACATACATCACTGACCCAGATTATTACTCTATCAAATGTTACACAAAATGGTTAACTTTTCTTATATCCATATCTAGGTATGCTATAGCCAGGCAGGACTGAAAGAGCCATTAGAATGCTCATACTTTCTGCTAATAAAGACCACTGTCTTCTATGACACATATGCAGTCACAACTGTGAAAGGCTGAAGGAGTCCCATCCTCTTATTTGAAAGTCAGCTCCTTTCTTGCCTCTGCATGAAGGATGTCAGTAGAACAGTTACAAACACCAGGAATCAGATACTTCATACATGCTTGAGTGCTAGGATAAAAATCAAGGTCCAAAAGAAAAGCCTGGACATCCCAGCGCCTTCATATTCCAAAGGACAGAAAATATGGTAGGGACCAGATACTATCCACACTGACGTTTTCTGCTAAGCATTTACAGCAAACGCCTTGTGACTACAAATATAGGGTGCTCATATTACAACAGAAGGGGCCCACAGAGACAACAAATCCCACAGTAGTCTAGGGTCTTGTTTCCACATGTTCCCCTCAGAAGAGAAGAATGGGGGAATTACACTCCCATGTTTTAAAATTACTCAATCATCTCAGAAGTCTGCAGTGGCAAAAAATCAGTACTGTAAATCACTCAAACTTCTTTTTTTTAATGTTTATTTTTGAGAGAGAGAGACAGAGAGAGAGAGAGAGACAGAGAGACAGAGAGACAGAGGAGCCATAGCCAGCTCTGCACTGACAGCAGAGCACGATGCAGGGCCTGAACTCACAAACCGTGAGATCATGACCTGAGTTGAAGTCAGACACTCAACTGACTGAGCCACTCAGGCGCCCCCCATATTTTTTTTTCATGTTTTAAGTCACTCAAACTTGATAACATTGCTTCTTTGGCATAATCAGGAAAAGGTTCACAAAAAACTAAAACGCTTAGCAGAAAACATACTTTAGCTTTTTTTTTTTTTTTCAACGTTTATTTATTTTTTGGGACAGAGAGAGACAGAGCATGAACGGGGGAGGGGCAGAGAGAGAGGGAGACACAGAATCGGAAACAGGCTCCAGGCTCCGAGCCATCAGCCCAGAGCCCGACGCGGGGCTCGAACTCACGGACCGCGAGATCGTGACCTGGCTGAAGTCGGACGCTTAACCGACTGTGCCACCCAGGCGCCCCCATACTTTAGCTTTTTATTCAAAAGTATACAGACTGACAGGGTGCCTGGGTGGCCAAGCTGGTTAAGCATCCGACTCTGGCTCAGGTCATGATCTCATGGTTTGGTGACTTTGAGCCCTGCATCAGGCTCTCTGCTGTCAGTGCTGAGCCCGCTTTAGATCTTCTGTCCCCCTCTCTCTCTGCCCCTCCCCCACTCACGCATGCACTCACTCTCTCAAAAATAAATAAACATTTAAGGAAAAGTATATAGACTGATAGGCAATGTTCTTCCAGACTTCCCCCCAAAATATTCCCATTTCCAGTGGTATTTCCTAAGGACTTATTCGTATACTGGTTTTTTCATATGTAGGTATGATGATATTGACCCACAGAAGGCCAAATAAGTGATTTTTCTAATATTAGGGATGGACTTTCATAGAAAGTATCTTGGTAACTGCTGAGGTGAGGGCTATTGTCTGTGGTCATAAAACTCAATGGGGCAAGGTTTGCAGGCCATCACGGGGACTGAAAGCATGACCTTCAACAGTGCTCCAACAAGGACAATGCTGCTGCTTCACAGAAACAGAGAGAAGCCCTGTAGACTCAGGTGGCCAGACCTGCTGCCTCAGAAGCTTGTGAGAGAGCTAAGTAGAACTACCAGAGGCAGGAAGGGTGACCGACAGTCTTGCTGGGAAGGCCTTGACTGGTCCTCTCAATCCTCAGCAGATCAATAGAATTCACTTCTCACATACCTTGCAGGCTGCCAGACTAGATGTCTAGCCCTTTTACACTCAGCCTAGGACCATAAGAACAAGCCTGAGTGTCAAAGATACTAGCCTCTAGGATTCCTGGGTCCTTTTGCTGTATATACCAAAGGCCAAGTTTTAGGTGAGCCCATTTATCTGCCGTAGGAGTAGAACACTACCTGAACTAATTTCTACCCACCTGAATCTTGCTGTGGCCCAAGCCTAAATGGACACTAGCCAACTTTCATGACCTGAGCAAGCAGTCTTTTCCCATTTCCTTTGTTCTTTCTGCAACCAAAGCCTCTCACTACCATTTCTCAAAGCAGAACATCATTAGTTTCTGACCAAAATATTAAAGTAAGAAACAGCCAGACCCCATGTTAATTTCCCAATAATTATCCAGTCAGAACTGAGGAGAGTGAAGGGAAAATGACATTACCACATCCTGAGATGCATACTGGGGGTCCTCTGGGTTGACAGACCAGTAGCAATAATCAAAGCCAAATGCCACCACCTTCTCCCGGGAGTCACCAAAGACATCTGGTCGACTGTCCACCTAAAATCAAACATAGGATAGTCTTTTCTATCATAATATCAGAATCTAGCCAGTGCCACCTGATTCCTCCCTGCTATAGCTAGAGATATCTGAACTGGTCATGAAAATCTTTATGTTATCTACCTGAAGAAAAAAAAGTAACCTTTGTCATTTCCTCATTTAAAACCCCTGGAGAATTAAATGTGCCTATCATACTGTCACCTATCTGCCTATATATGAACCACGCACAGAGCAGCTTAGGAGAGAAAGTCTTTCCCTCTCGGAGCATCTTTTTATCACTATCATTTTTTCTCCAGGCATTTCTGTAAAGGATACTAGGAGTGCATGTGTAGTTCAGTGCCTGGGCCTGACAGTCTACCAACTGAGGGCTTTCACAGAGGTCCCTGGGTATCCATCCCTAGTGAATTAGGAAGCACAATGGACAGAAGAGCGAGGACCAACCCAACTGCCCATGGTAGATGAGGGTAGAGCCAGAGCTTGAAACCACACTGACTTCCAGGTACTGGGGAGAATGGTATTATTCCCAGAAATGTCTTACTATTTAATATTTAGACTCTGATCAGAGATAGACAACCCCCAGCACTAGCCACCAGAAACTACAGTAGAAAGAGGCTGTCAGAATGACTAAGAAATTTTTAGTGGATAAATGACTTTAAGGAAGTAGACAGCTAAGGAAGTGTGCAGGGGGCAGATTAGAGTTTGATCCTGGCCAGGATTTATTCTTAAAAACCAAAAGTCTCACCTTTCAGAACAAAGCCCCTGAAGTGTTTAAGCAACAGAGACATAAATAAGAGACAGCAGAGAATAAAAGGTCTTTTGTCCCTGGGGAGCTCCTGTTGCAAGTTTGGCAGGTCCTGTTCTCTTTTAGCCCAGAGTTGCTGTCAAGGGAAACATCGTATCACATCACATCACAGGAGTGGGCATGGCTGGAAGGCCTGGGTTCTTGATAACCCTCACTCATGCAAGTCAGCTTCCTCACTCTCAGGAGTGCTTAATACTACCTGCAAGCTGTCTATAGCAGCAGTCACATGGCCAGCTTCCCTCCGTCACACCCCAAGGCCCAGAAAGAAAGAAACTCTTCCACTTCCGCTGTTCTGGTAAAGGAAGGAATAGGATGGAGGAAATCAGCCCTGGGAGGGGGTGTGGGGTGGGGGAGGAAGCTCCCAGCATTTGTCCAATTGTGACTCAAAGGTCAGTTAGATCTGTGAAAGAAAATCTGTAACAAGACACAGGATAGTGACCTACTCCATTCTGAGATCTGATGCATATTAAAATCTATAGTAATGCCTCTAAATTAAGTGATATCAAATGAGGGACTTGGGACAAAATCTAACTCGTGGTCAGGCAAATTAAGTATATCCACAGCTGTACCCAGCATGACTTAAACTGGCCATGGTGCCCATAAACAATTACCAACCAGTTTCTCAACATCTGCACCCTATTTGACAGAACTTGGGCTGCCGTGCCACAATTCCTATACTTCTTTCCTGCCTTATTTTTATACTTGCTTTGTAGTAGGTTATAACTCTTCCCTCTCCCAATCCTCCACCCTAAACACATCTTTATCCCAGAAGCCCCTGTAATCATACAAACTCCTCAGTGGAAAGAGAAAGGAAAACAATTTCAGGCTTACCTTTAAATTTCTGATTTTTGCCACTTTGCCATCAACTTCCATGATAATTCTTCCCCCTTCTTTGGTCTCCCTAGAAAAAAGACCCAAACTCATATGAGAAGAAACAATGCTTTAAAAAAAAAAAAAATCAAGAAAAGGGAAGTTGAGACCAGCGTTATTGGGACAAAATGTTTCCCTACTGCTGTCTCCTAAGTAGCTGTCCCCCGGCAGACGTGCTTCTCTAGATCATTAGATTGGCTCTAGAGGAGCTAAAAATTACCACTATTGAGCACCCTCCATGTGATAGGCACTGTATTAGGTACAGTCATATTATGCTTCATCTTATGCAATCTTACCGCTAACACACCCTCCTGACATGGCTTCCTACCGTATCTTCATTTTTTCAAATGGAAGACTGAAGCTGAGAGCAATTATGTAACTTGTCCAAGCTCACACATCAAGTAGTGGCAGAGCTGGGATTTAAACCCAGATTTATCTGACCACAAAGCCTAGGCTCTTAACCATACCTTAGAAATCAGGCCTGAAACTCTGCAGAGTACCCTTTGCTCACAGTACAAGTCATCCCCTCTCATTTTTCTGGGATTTTGAGCACAGATAATAATGAAAAGGGTTTTGGAGTCCTCTCTGTTGAGACGCTCAGAACACATTTTCCAAATCCTTTTGTCTTCCTAAATCCGAATGAGAGCTAAGATTCCCAAGAATTTTCCCATGTAGCAGTTATGTAGTAAAACTACATAACCAACCAACCCCTAAATTTACTTTAAGGGGCTTAATTCAAGTGATCCATACACCTGAAGCCCAAAATAAACAGAATATACTCCATTCTAGATATGAAATCCTTTTAGCTGAAGTGAAAGCCAAAATGGCAGATGAGAATTAAGTTCATTGGCATTTCCCCCACTATAATGAAAGTAATCAACTAAATTACTCCTAGCCTAGAACCTGAAAGTTAAGAAAATATGTTCTGTCTCATTTTTATCCTTCCTCATGGTTCCGAGGATGTGACCTTGAGAGTTTGGGGAGGGGAGGAGAGGCATAGTGAGACAACGGTCTTTACATTTAAGATTTTTTTTTTTTTATTTTTTTTCAACGTTTTTTATTTATTTTTGGGACAGAGAGAGACAGAGCATGAACGGGAGAGGGGCAGAGAGAGAGGGAGACACAGAACTGGAAACAGGCTCCAGGCTCTGAGCCATCAGCCCAGCGCCTGACGCGGGGCTCGAACTCACGGACCGCGAGATCGTGACCTGGCTGAAGTCGGACGCTTAACCGACTGCGCCACCCAGGCGCCCCAAGATTTTATTTTTTAACGTTTATTCATCTTTTGAGAGAGAGAGAGAGACAGAGCGTGAGTGGGGGAGGGGCAGAGAGTGAGAGAGACACAGAATCCAAAGCAGGCTCCAGGCTCTGAGCTGTCAGCACAGAGCCCGAAGTGGGGCTCAAACTCACAAACTGTAAGATCATGACCTGAGCCGAAGTCAGATGCTTAACCGACTGAGCCACCCAAGCACCCCTAAGATTATTTTTTTACCAGTGAGTGAGTCTGGGATAAAGCCCTGGGTGGGAAATTTCCCTCTCCTACGTAGTAACATTTCTGTTACCTAAATTTCCTCAAGGCCTTGATGCTCTTTCTTTCACATTTTATACCAGATAGTACTCAAGGCACCTGAGATACTCTTAGTCCCCCAGGATCATAAACCACACCCTACTCATCAGCCCTCAATGATTCTAAAGAAAATCTTTCATCTTTACTGTTAACATTTTACATGATAACATTTTTTTTTTCCTTTCTTCATTCTAAGGTACATTTTATTATCTCTCCTCCCACTATAAAAGCAATACACATATTGTAGTAAATTTGGACAACAAAGAAAATAAGAAAAAAAATCATGCAATAACTTTTCCAAATCTATTACCTAATTTTTTCTAAGGACACCCTTTCTTGAGGATTCATCTATGACTCTCTCATGTAAAGCAGCCTGAAAAGAAACATCCTGAATTTTACTTCTTGGAAGAAAGATACAAATCATAAGGGTAAAATGCTGACTCTTCCAGGCCTGGACCACTGCCATTGGTAACCTAGGGATTCCAAGCTATTCTAAAACAAAATGAGGGAGCATTAAAACTGAGCAGAACAGGGGCACCTGGGTGGCTCAAACGGTTAAGCGGTTATGCATTTAACTCATGGTTCATAGGTTCAAGCCCTGTGTCGGGCTACACGCTGATAGTGTGGAACCTGCTTCGGATTCTCTATGCCCCTCCCCAACTCACGCTTTCTCTCTCTCTCTCTCAAAATAAATAAATAAACTTGAAAAAAACACTGAACAGAAAGAAAGGGCACCAACCTCAACTGGGGAGCTGGCCACACAGCTCAACAAAAGTCTGCAGAGATGGAGCCTTATGCCGCGGAATGGCGCTACTAACACTTGCCTTGGGGTCCTGAATTCTACCAAGAGGCATTTATTTCTTAGAATGAATTTCCCTTTGCACAGGGATAAATCCTCAGTTACACATTTACTCCTACAACAATGTTTCTTAGAGTGTGGTCCACAGGCTACCTTCATCAGAATTAAGTGAGTTGGTGGGTTTATTTGAATTCCTGTTAACAAGTTGCATTATGGGGCGGGGAACAACAACCAAGTTGCATTATAACAAGCTCCCCAGGTGGATTGTATGCAAACGGTAATTTGAGAATTACTGTCCTAGAGGGGAAAAAAAAGCAAACCATTACCACTTATTATCTAATCATTTGTAAAAGTTAAAAAAAAAAAAAGCAGACATTCTTTCATTTAATCTTCATAAAAAAACATTGAAGTAGTTATCCTATTTTACAGATTAAAAAAAAAACCTACGACCAACAGAAAGGGAATATAGTATACAAACAGTAACTTTTGACGGGGCAGTGGGGAATATTCCAGAGCCTACAATATTGACAGAAGAGAACATGTTCTTTCAATGATGAATGATTCTGGATACGCAAGGAAGAGCATCACATAATGAGCTACAGATTTTCTAATTATGGGAAATTGTGAGGAGTGGGAGGGAATCAAAACCATTTCCCACATTATCATTTTACTTATGGTCAGTCCCAGTCCTATTAAGCAAACAGGCATTTGATCAAGAAGCGCAACTTTTCGGTCGTCTCAGGAAGAAACAACTTCGTCTACTGACTGGAATCTTGACTCTAGCTACTTTTAGACCTTAAACAAGACCATTTTCTTATCTGGAAAAACAAAAAATGGAAGCTTAGACCAGATGATCTCTAAGATTTCTTCACAAGTACATCATATCCAATGACTATTAGCTGAATCCGTGCCAGTGACTTATTTGAAGTTTGAACAAACCACATAATTAGCAGATTCCCTACATTTGGATGAACCTCAGCAAAGATAGTGGAAGTTAACAAACCCTGGGTATAGCTTCATCTCTGCAGGATTCTCCGAGAAGACAGGAGTGGTCTCGACTTCTTAGCTGGGGAGTCACAGTGGGTTTATCCATATTTGCTCCTGAATCTTCAGCCTCATATAATTTATTCACACCTGGATATCTGCAGTATTGGCATTCTACCTCTTGATGCTCAAGCCTCGTAACCTAAACTAAAAGCAAGTAAGCTTTTGTGCCCTTCTTTCACCTTCACTTTTGTTTGATGAGATAAATTACTCTCTACCATGGCTGCAAATAATTCAATTTCAAAAGCATTTTCTTAGTTTTTTTATGTTTATTTTTGAAGAGAGCGAGAGACAGAGCAGGAGTGGGGAAGGGGCAGCAAGAGAGGGAGACCTGGAATCCTAAGCAGGCTCCAGGCTCTGAGCTGTCAGCACAGAGCCCGACCTGGGGCTCAAACTCACCAACGCGGGAGATCATGACCTGAGTGGAAGTTGAACACTTAACCGACTGAGCCACCCAGGTGCTCCACAACAGCGTTTTATTAATCTAATCCACACTATTATAAATTCCTAGCACTCAAGGAGTTGAGAGGCTACTGTTAGGGGTGCTCAAGGTAATTATCCTGAGAACCCTAAAAGAACAGTTTTGCAAAAAGAAGATGAGCTGGAGGCTACCTCCAAGGTGGCAGCTGCACCTATGAAAACTCCTCAACCATAAGTCACCACATTCAATCATGCAGAAGCCCGATGTCATAAACCACTTACCAATCTAAACACAGCAGTTCAGGCATGTACTGCTTTCCTTCTTTCTTCATTGTATCTCTTTTGCCTTTTTCCTACTTTCTTTTCTGTTGTTTCTTTCCCTCATCCCATTGCTCTCCTCATTATTCTGTCAATTGTATGACTTTTCAAAACCAATCACCACCATACCAGGGACAAAAATAATCCCTGCTAGTACCAAATTTTGTTATGGGAGACAATGCATTTTTGTTTATCCTTCTGCCCAATTTGCAAGCCACCTTATGTCCTGGAAAATTTTTAAACCTCCCAAATAATTCCATTATATGTCTAATGGTCCCAAACTACATTCTGCCAGCTTTGTCTCCTCTCACTCACCTCCCTCTACACATCCTCTCCCTAAAAGGGGGTTTTCTAACAACTGAAGTCCTTTGCTCTCAGTGTTCTTTCTACACCTTCTATACCTATCAGCAAACTCTAATAGCTCTTTAAAAAACGGTACAGGGGTGGGGCCCCTGGGTGTCTCAGTTGGCTAAGCATCTGACCTCGGCTCAGGTCATGATCTCATGGTCCGTGAGTTCAAGCCCCATGTTGGGATCTGTGCTGACAGCTCAGAGCCTGGAGCCTACTTCAGATTCTGTGTCACCCTCTCTCTGCCCCTCACCTGCTCTCTCTCTCTCTCAAAAATATAAAACATTAAAAAATTAAAACACACTCAGTTCAGGGGCTTCTGGTTGGCTCAGTCAGTAAAGCATGAGACTCTTGCTCTCCTGATCTCTGGGTGAGCTCGAGCCCCACATTAAAAAACGACAACAAACAAATAAAAACAATTAAAATACCAGCCCTTCCCTGGCTTTCCAAACCTAGGCGTGGAAAATCCATGAAAAAGGGAAGAAATTATGTCGCCTGATATTGGATGCCTCAAGAGCTGAGAGATGATGGATCTGATTAGCCCATGAGGAAATAAGCACTGACGACACTGAAGAAACGGGTTAGAATAACTTCCTTCTACTACCCAGTTCTGCTACCGCGCATGGGATGAAACCGCGCTCTCCCTGGGCCTCAATTTCCCTCTCACGCCTTACAATCTGGCTCTCTCCTCATCTGTGCAGAGAAACCAATGTGCGCTCAGGAGCACACACAATTCTGCCTCAGCCCCCGCAGGTACTCCAGAGCCACCAGGAAGAGAAGACACTGCCCATTCCTCTCCCCGGGTACTTTCCCAGCCCTTCTCAGCGAACTCAGTGAGAAAGGCCCAACCAACCCATGCATCAAGACTTGAGCCGTGGTCCCCCAAACTCCTGCTCACAGGACTCCAGGGACACGGACACAGCGCAGCCCACCGCTGACGCAATCCAGTAAGCACTATACCCCAGGACGAGACCCGAAAGTTCTAACCGAAACTTTGTCCCGCCAGGCTTTTAGGGTTTCCGGACCCTGGCCCCTTGGGCCACTTTGTGTCTGACTTCTCCGCGCCAGAATCACTTGAGCGAGAGGCGGGGACCTCGCCCTCCTCTCAGCTCTTATGACGCCTCAGGAGCCCCCTCCCTTCCAGACTCACCTCTTGCTGAGAGGTCGGACCCTCACGGCCACCCGCACGTTCGCCATCCCTCGGCCTCAGCCCAAGCCTAGCAGGTCCGCCCAGCCGCAGCATCCCCAGCCCAACCCCAAGTCCAGCCCCGCCCGCCCCACGCGCCTCACGGGACGGCCCCGCCCATGCGCGCGCAGTGAGCCCGCGAGGGTAGAGCCTGCGGAGCCTCAGCCAATCGTGAGTCCGGTGGGCGGGAGGTCGCCCGGCCCGGCCTGCCAAGCCCGCCTGGCTCCGCCCCGCCTCGCCCCGCCCACGCCCCGCCCAACACAGCCCCGCCCAAGGGCGAATCTGTTCGACGAGGGCGAGGCCTGCCGCGTCTCAGCCAATCCTGAGCCATACAGGCCAGGCCCCACCTACCAGGAATTAGCTTTTGTTCTCGGACAGTGCTGTACAGAGTCAAGTAAACACGTTTAAGTTTCGGTTAACACCGACAGTTTACAACGAAATTTGCTAAATACTTGTAATCGCTGCGTTGCCCTGAGCTGTCAATTCTGTGCTTAAATTTTAGGGGCAGAAATGAAATGGCGAACAGTTCCCAGCGACATTTGCAGTTCCTAGCGAAGAACAGTGCACTTGAAGAAGCACCTGGAGTGTGAAGTTTACAGTGCTAGTTGGCAAGCTTCTCTAGATTGTGATGGAACTTCGTGGCCACTCTGACAGTGTTTGTGATCGTGGAAAGAATGCTGTCAGTCCGAAATGGTTCATTAGTTCATCCAAGAAATAACTTGAATACCTACCAAGAGTCAGGTGCTCCGGTTCTTGCGGATACAGTCCCAGCTTTCGTGGAACTTAGAATCTACAGGGAAAGGAAAAGAGACAAATTATATAATTTGTCAGATGGTGCTGACTGCAATTTTTTTTTAAGCAGGGAAATGGTTTTGGGATATGTAGAGGGAAAGGTACTTATATTATACAGGATCTTAAGGAAAGGCCTCACTGATAAGGTGACACTTAACTAGATTTGAAGAAAAGGAGGGGGCCATTCAAGTATTCATTTATTTAATAAATATTTTCTAAGCAAGCACCTATTATAACGGGCTTTGTTCTAAGTAGGAAGGATATAAGCAGTGAAGAAAACAGGCAAACCTCTGACCTCATGGAGCTTGGTGAGAGAAATTACCAATAAGCAAAATAATTTAAAATGTATATCAGAGATGTATAATATGCATAAAGACAAAATATAAAGCAGGAGAGGAGATAGAAGAAAGTAGAGAAGGTGTTGAAATTTCAGATATGGCCAGGGAAGTATTTGCTGAGAAAGTGACATGAGAAAAATCTGAAGGAAAGAAAAGAATCCCGCTGTTATCTTGAAGGACAATTCCAGACACAGGGACCAGGCCAGTGTGAGGGCTCAGAACTTGGATGTAGCCTGGAACATTAGAAGAATGACAAGAAATTCAGTGGGGATAGAATGAAGTGACAGAGAGGGAGAGTCATAGAGGTAACATGAAACCACCATAAACTCTTTGAATTTTATTCTGGGTGAATTGGAAAACAATTGGAAAGTTTTAAGGAGAAAGCAAAATTATATGATTTATATCTTTAAAGGATTGCTCTGGCTGTTGTTTTGAGACTAGGCTGAGGAATGGGGAATGAGGAAAGCCCAACAGAGACCAATTAGGAAGCTCTTTTAGAACTTCATGGTGGTGTCAGGCATTTTGCAATAGCAGTTTACCTTTCCAGTCTTCTCTTTCTCATCTGTTTGAAAGTATTCTTCCCTAGAGTATTAGGACACAATTCAGATTCACCCAGAACCCTAGTCTTCTGAATGGGTTCTCTACTCACTGTGCTTTGCAGTGAAAATAATCACTGTTAGGAAAACCAGTATTGAGGTTCTTCAAAAAATTAAAAATAGAAATACCAAAGATCCCACTTCTGGGTAAAAATGGAAATGAAATGAAATGAAATCAGTATCTTGAAAATATACCTGCACCCACAAGTTCATTGCAGCATTATTCACAATTAGCCAAGACATGGAAACAATTTAAATGTGCACCAAAAGATGGATAAAGAGGGGTATCTGCATGGCTCAGTAGGCTGAGCATCTGACTCTTAGTTTTGGCTCAGTCATGATCCCAGAGTTGTGGGATTGAGAGAGATTCTCTCTCTCTCTCTCTGCCTCTCTCCCCTGCTCATCATGCTCTCTCTCTCTCTTTAAGAGAAGAAGAAGAAGAAGAAGAAGAAGAAGAAGAAGAAGAAGAAGACGACGACGACAGGGACACCTGGATGGCTCAGTTGGGTAAGTGGCTGACTTCAGCTCAGGTCATGATCTCACAGCTCATGAGTTCAAGTCCTGCTTCAGGCTTGGTTCTGGCAGCCTGGAGCCTGCTTTGAATTCTGTGTCTCCCTCTCTCTCTGCCCCTCCCCAGCTTGCACTCTGTCTCTGTCTCTCTCAAAAATAAATAAACATTTAAAAAAAGTTTTTTAAAGATGGATGGATAAAGAAAATACAGTGTGTGTGTGTGTGTGTGTGTGTGTGTGTGTGTGTGTGTGTGTGTGTATGTGTGTGTGATGGAAAATTAATCAGCCATTAAAAAAAAAGGAAATCCTGGGGTGCCTGGGTGGCTCAGTCGGTTGAGTGTCCAACTTCGACTCAGGTCATGATCTCTCAGTCCGTGAGTTCGAGCCCCGCATCAGGCTCTGTGCTGACAGCTCAGAGCCTGGAGCCTGCTTCGGATTCCCTATCTCCCTCTCTCGGCCCCTTCCCCACTCATGCTCTGTCTCTCTCTGTCTGTCAAAAATGAATAAACAGGGGCACCTGGGTGGCGCAGTCGGTTAAGCGTCCGACTTCAGCCAGGTCACGATCTCGCGGTCCGTGAGTTCGGGCCCCGCGTCAGGCTCTGGGCTGATGGCTCAGAGCCTGGAGCCTGTTTCCGATTCTGTGTCTCCCTCTCTCTCTGCCCCTCCCCCGTTCATGCTCTGTCTCTCTCTGTCTCAAAAATAAATAAAACGTTAAAAAAAAAAATTAAAAAAAAAATGAATAAACATAAAATGAAATAAAATAAAATAAAATAAAAGTAAAATGTTTATTAAAAAATAATAAAAAAATAAAAAACAAAACAAAAAAAGGAAATGCTGCCATTTGTGACAACACGGATGGGCATTATTCTAGGCAGAATAACTCAGAGAAAGATAAATCGTGTATGATCTCACTTTCATGTGGAATCTTAAAAAGCAAAACTTATTGAAACAGATTGGTGGTACCAGGGCTGGGGGTGGGAAAATGAGAATATGTTGGTCAAAGGGTACAAACTTCCAGATAGAAGTTCTAGGGATCTAATGTACAGTATAGTGACTATAGTTAACAATACTGTATTGTATACTTGAAAGTTGCTAGGACAGGCACCTAGCTGACTCAGTTGGTGGGTCATGTGACTCTTGATCTCAGGGTTGTGAGTTCCAGTCCCATGTTGGGGGTAGAGATTACTTAGAAAGAAGTAAAGAAAGAAAGAGAAAGAAAGAAAGAAAGAAAGAGAAGAAAGAGAAAAAAGAAAGTTGCTAAGAGAATAAAATTTTATTTTACTTTAATTTTAGAGAGAGAGGAAGAAAGAGCACAAGTTGGGCAGAAGGGCAGAGGATGAGAGAGAGAGAGAATCTTAAGCAGGCTCCACGCTCAGCATGGAGCCCAACATAGGGCTCCATTTCACAACTGAGATCATGACCTGAGACGAAACCAAGAGTCAGAGGCTTAATCAACTGAGCCACCCAGGCACCCTGAGAATAAATCTTAAGTGTTCTTACCACCACACACAAAAATAGTAATTATATGATAATATATATGGATATATTAACCAACCTTATTGTGGTAATCATTTCACAATGTAAATATGTTGTACACCTTAAACTTACACAGTGTTAAATATGAATTGTATCCCAATAAATCTGAAAAAAGTATTGTATTGTTAATATATTTCTATTTTCAGATTGGAGAAGTTGGCCTAATAATATTCTGTACTTTAAAAATTGTGTATAGTCGGGGCGCCTGGGTGGCTCAGTTGGTTAAGTGGCTGACTTCAGCTCAGGTCATGACCTCATGGTTTGTAAGTTCGAGCCCCGCGTCAGGCTCTGTGCTGACAGCTCAGAGCCTGGAGCCTGCTTCAGATTCTGTGTCTCCCTCTCTCTCTATCCCTCCCCCGCTCACACTATGTTTCTCTCTCTCTCAAAAATAAACATTAAAACAATTAAAAAAAAATTGTGTAGGGGCGCCTGGGTGGCGCAGTCGGTTAAGCGTCCGTCCGACTTCAGCCAGGTCACGATCTCGCGGTCCGTGAGTTCGAGCCCCGCGTCAGGCTCTGGGCTGATGGCTCGGAGCCTGGAGCCTGTTTCCGATTCTGTGTCTCCCTCTCTCTCTGCCCCTCCCCCGTTCATGCTCTGTCTCTCTCTGTCCCAAAAATAAATAAACGTTGAAAAAAAAAAATTTTTTTAAAAAATAAAATAAAAAAAAAAAATTGTGTATAGTCATAAATATTTCGATCTGGATTTTTAAAAGATAAGGACACTTTTTAAAGTTTATTTATTTTTAAGAGAGAAAGATAGCTAGCAGGAGGGGGGCAGAGAGAGAGAGAGTGAGAATCCCAAGCAGGCTCTGTGCCATCAGCATGGGTGCCCCAAATGGGGCTCCAACCCACGAACCATGACATCATGACCTGAGCTGAAATCAAGAGTCAGATATCAAACCTCCTGAGCCACCCAGCCGCCCAAGAACTTCTTTCTAACATAACCATAATATCATTATCATGACCAGGGACATTAGTTCCTTAATACCATAAATATTCAGAATTTAAACTTCCCTTATTGTCTCCTAAAGTTATTCTTTTTAAACAATCTCTGGAGGTGCCAGGGTGGCTCAATTGGTTAAGCATCCAACTTTGGCTCAGGTCATGATCTCACAATTTGTGAATTTGAGTCCCACATCAGGCTCTCTGCTGTCAGCATGGAACCCACTTTAGATCCTTTGTCCCCCTCTCTCTCTGGCCCTCCCCTCTCATGTTCACCCTCTCTCTCTCTCTCAAAAATAAATATTAAAAAAATTAAAACAAAACATCTTTGAGTCAGGATCCAAATAAATTGGGTTGATATGTCATTTATTTGTTTGCTTGTTTGTTGTGAGGGGGGTGGGGCAGAAAGAAAGGGAGAGAGAGAATCCCAAGCAGGCTCCATGCTCAGCACAGAGCCTGATGTAGAGCTTGATCCCACAACCCTGGGATCATGACCTGAGCCAAAATCAAGAGTCGGACGCTCAACCAACAGAGCCACCCAAACACCCCTGGGCTGATAGGTCTTTTAATCTTTCATTCAGTAACTTCCTTGTTGTTCTCTTTCTCCCCTGGCATTAATTTGTTTAAAAAAAAAAAAAAAAAAAGGCCATTTTTCTGTAGATTTCCCACAGACTAGATTTTCCAAATTGATCCCTATGGTGATATTCAAATGTCTTCATTCTCTGTATTTCTGTAATTGGTAGTTCAATCCAGAACCTTAGTCAAATCAATCAGCACCTGTCTTTTTTTTTTTTAATTTTTTTTAACGTTCATTTATTTTTGAGACAGAGAGAGACAGAGCATAAACGGGGGAGGGTCAGAGAGAGGGAGACACAGAATCTGAAATAGGCTCCAGGCTCTGAGCTGTCAGCACAGAGCCCGATGCGGGGCTTGAACTCATGGACCGCAAAATCATGACCTGAGCTGAAGTCGGCCGCTTAACCGACTGAGCCACCCAGGCGCCCCAAGCACCTTTTCTTTTTGTGGTATTTGTAATCGCTAATGATGATCCTTTGAGCTCTCAGGTCATCAATTCACTAGGGGTTTAAATGTTCTGGACCTAATTTCCAATGTGTGTGGTGGAGTGGGGGTGCCTCCCTCCCCCCACCAAGCAATTCTCCAACACCAGCTGGGTGTCTTGCAATTGACACTATCTCCCCAGAGATAGCATCAGATTCCAAGGGTTAGGGGCTCAGTCTCATAAGACTTCCCTCCACTTCCAATGCCAATCACAGCCCCAGGTTATTATCTAGATGTGCTTCTGACCCACTGGCTACAGAATGGAGGTTCCCACAATGCCTTCCTGTATTCAATTAATTTCTAGACTGGCCTTCCAGGTTGTTACCTATACTTCTGACATAGTGGGCATAAATCAGAAGTTCACATGAGCCCCTCCTTAGGTTCAACTAATCTGCTAGAGCAGCTCTCAAAACTCAGGAAACCCATTTACTCACTATATTATCAGTTTATTACAAAGAATATTAAAGGATACAGGTCAACAACCAGATGAAGGGATACATAGGGTGAGGTCCCAAACAAAGGAGCTTCTGTCCTCATGGAGTTCAAGACCTAGCATGGTGGCATGTGGGAAGGGTTCTGGTTCTCCAATCTGGAAAGTCTTGGAACACCATCCTTTTGGGGTTTTATGAAAGATTCATTACAAGGGCATGATTGATTAAATAACTGACTATTGGCAATTGATTTAGTTCCAGCCCTCCTTCCTCCCTAGAGTTGAGGGAGGTAGGAAAGTCCTAACCCTCTATTCACATGGTTGGTTCTCCTGGCAACCAGCCCTCATCTCTAAGTGGGGTCAAAAAGTCACCTCATTATAGGGGAGCCTGGATGGCTCAGTCAGTTAAGCATCAGACTTCAGCTCAGGTCATGATCTCACAGTTCATGAGTTTGAGCCCTGCATCAGGCTCCTTGCTGATAATGCAGAGCCTGTTTGGGATTCTCTCTCTTCCTCTCCTTCTCTCTCTGGTCTTCCCCAACTCTCTGTCTCTCTCTTAAAATAGATAAATAAACTTTTAAAAAAGTCATTTGTCCTGGGGCACTTGGTTGACTCAGACAGTTAAGCATCTAAATTTCAGGTCAGTAGCTCTAAATTTCGGGTTAGTCGGGTCAGGACTAACAGAACAGAGCCTGCTTGGGATTCTTCCTCTCTCTCTGGCCCTCCCCAACTCATGCTCACTCTCTCTCTCTCTCAAAATAAATAAACTTAAAAAAAAATCACTTGGGGTGCCTGGGTGGCTTAGTTGGTTAAGCGACCAACTTTGGCTCAGGTTTGTGGTTTTTGGCTTGTGGTTTGTGAGTTCGAGCCCTGAATTGGGCTCTGTGCTGAGAGGTCAGAGCTGGAGTCTGCTTCAGATTCTGTCTCCCTCTCTCTCTGCCCATCTCCTGCTTGCACTCTGTCTCTCTCTCTCAAATACAAATAAACATTAAATTATTACAAAAATAAAAAAATTAATTAATTAATTTTAAAAATCACCTCATTACCAAACAAGTGACACCTTTAAAGGTCACATCACTTAGAAAATTCCAAGGATTTTAGGAGCTCTGTGACAGAAATGGGATGAAGACCATTATACATATTTCTTATTGTAAGTCACAATATTACAGGGTTGCAAGGTGATGATACTCTAATTTCATCATTTCTTTTTTTTTTAGAGAGAGAGAGAGAGAGTGCACGAGTGTGGGAGAGGGACAAAGGGAGAGAGAGACAGAGAGAGAATCCCAAGCAGGGGCCACTCTCAGCACACAAACCCACATGGGGCTTGATCCCACAACCCTGGGATCATGACCTGAGCCAAAATCAAGAGTCAGATGCTCCACTGACTGAGCCACCCAAGCACCCTTACCATTCTTCATTTATGAGTTGAAATACTTCTATACAGAGCAACTTTTCCTCATCAACTATTTGGTTACCCTGAGGTACAGTTTATTTAGCAAAGACAGGACAAATGCTTGATTGTTTCAATTACCAGTTTTCAAAATAAGTTGGTTCCCTAGCACTTCTCAAGGTGGTTAATGATTTGTTTTTATTATTTTTATATATTCATGAATTTAAGCATATTTGATTTGCTTCAGTCTATTGTAGTTACTAGTATTGATAGCCAAATCATCTCAACTTTGGCCAGTGGGAGCCTCACTGACTTCTGACTCGGCCCGAGTAGTTTTTGATAGCTTCCTTTATTTCTTTTTTTTTTTTTTTCAACGTTTATTTATTTTTGGGACAGAGAGAGACAGAGCATGAACGGGGGAGGGGCAGAGAGAGAGGGAGACACAGAATCGGAAACAGGCTCCAGGCTCTGAGCCATCAGCCCAGAGCCCGACGCGGGGCTCGAACTCACGGACCGCGAGATCGTGACCTGGCTGAAGTCGGACGCTTAACCGACTGCGCCACCCAGGCGCCCCGCTTCCTTTATTTCTGATATGACAAGAAGTTCCAGGTTTATTTTAAACATTTCCCACTCTATTTAAAAAAAATTTTTTTTTAATGTTTATTTTTGAGAGACACAGTAACAGAGTGAGAGCAGGGGAGGGGCAGAGAGAGAGGGAGACACAGAATCCAAAGCAGGCTCCAGGCGCTGGGCTATCAGCACAGAGCCCAACATGTGGCTTGAACCCACGAACTGTGAGATCATGACCTGAGCCAAAGCTGGATGCTTAACCGACTGAGTCACCCAGATGCCCCAACATTTCCCACTCTGAATGTGATGTCAGCCATTTCTTTAAGAATTTCTGATTCCTTTATGCCTCTATTATTCATTTATTTACCATTTTATTTTTATTTCTATTTTTTTATGTTTTTATTTTATTTTTGAGAGAGAGAGATAGAGTGTGAGTTGGGGAGGGGCATAGAGAAAGGGAGACACAGGATCTGAAGCAGGCTCCAGGCTCTAAGCTGTCGGCACAGAACCTAATGTGGGGCTCAAAACCAGGGACCTTGAGATCCTGACCTGAGCTGAAGTCGGACGGTTAACCAGCTGAGCCACCCAGGTGCCCCTATTTATTTTTTATTTAAAAAAGTTTTTAATTGAGGTAAAATTGACATACAACATTATATTAGTTTATCTTAGGCCACAAAACAAGTCGTAATACATTTAAGAGGATATCAAGCAATGTTTTCAACCATAACAGTAAGAAACTAGAAATCAGCAGCACTTGTGTGCCTCAGTTGGTTAAGCGTCTGACTTCAGCTCAGTGAGGATCTCAAGGTTCATGAGTTTGAGCCCCGCATTGGGCTCTGTGCTGACAGCTCAGGGCCTGAAGCCTGCTTCGGATTCTGTACAGATCTCATTCTCTCTCTGCCCCTCCCCTGCTTGTGCTCTGTCTCTCTCTCTCTCTGTAAAAACAATAAATAAAAATTAAAAAAAAAAAGAAACTAGAAATCAAATACAAGAATAAAAACCAGAAAACTCACAAGTATGTGGAGATTAAGCAACATACTGCTGAACAAACAGTGAGTCAAAGAAAAAATCGGGGTGGCTCAGTTGTTAAGCATCTCACTTTGACTCAGGTCATGATCTCATGGTTCATGAGTGAGTTCGAGTCCCATGGGTGAACCCCACTTCTCTCTCTCTCTCTGCCCCTCACTCAATTGTGCCTTCTCTTTCTCAAAAAAACAAAACAAAACAAAAAAAAAAACAAATCAGAGGAGGAAAAAAATACCATGAGACAAATGAAAATGGAAACACAACATACTAAAATTTATGGGATGCAGCAAAGCAATTTTAAGAGGGAAACTCATAGAAATAAATGCCTATCTCAAGAAACAAGAAAAATATCAAATAAATAATGTAGCTTTATACCTCAATGAACCGGAAAAAAAGGACAAAGTCCAAAGTTAGTAAAAGGAAGGCAGTAACAAATATCAGAGCAGAAATAAACAAAATAGAGACTAAAAAGACAATAGAAAAGATCAATGAAACTAAGATTTGGTTCTTTGAAAAGACAAACAAAACTGACAAACTTTTTGCTAGATTCACCAAGATAAAAAGAGAGATCAAACAAAATCAGAAATGAAAGAAGAGACATTAAAACAGATAACAGAGAAAAACAAAGGATCATAAGAGACTACTATGAATAATTATATGCTAACAAATTTGATGACCTAGGAAATAAAATAAATTCCTAGAAACATACAAACTACTTCATGAATCATGAAGAAATAGAAAATCTGAACAGACTGATTACTAATAAGGAGATTGAATCTGTAATAAAAAACCTTTTAGGGGCACTTGGCTGGCTCAGTTGCAGGAACATGTGACTCTTGATCTCTGGGTCATGAGTTTGAGCCCCACATTGGGTGTAGAAATTACCTAAATTAAAACTTAAAAACAAAGAAACAAAGAAACCTTCCAACAAACAAAAGTTCAGGACCCAGCAGCTTCACTGGTGAATTCCACCAAACATTCAAAGAATTAATACCAATCCTTCCCAAATTCTTCCAAAAAATAGAAGAGGGAACCCTCCCAAACTCATTTTACCACGTCAGCATTACCCTAATACCAAAACCATTAGAGGATGCCATTAGAAAATTACAAGCCAGTATCCCTGATGAATATATTTTCAAAAACCCTCAACAAAATATTAGCAAACCAAACTCAAGAGTACCTTAAAAGGATTACACCCCATAATCAAATGGGATTTATTCCAGGGATTCAGGGATGGCTCAACATCTGCAAATCAATTGAAAATTAAAATCAGGGGCGCCTAGGGGCACCTGGGTGGCTCATTTGGTCAAGCAGCCAATTTTGGCTCAGTCATGATCTCACGGTTTGTGAGTTTGAGCCCCGTGTCGGGTTCTGTGCTGACAAGTCAGAGCCTGGAGCCTGCTTCAGATTCTGTGTCTCCCTCTCTCTCTGCCCCTCCCCTGCTTGTGCTCCCTCTCCATCTCTCAAAAAATAAATAAAAATTTTAAAAAAATTGTTAAAATCAGGGGCGCCTGGGTGGCTCAGTTGGTTAAGTGTCTGACTTCTGCTCAGGTCATGATTTCTCAGTTTGTGAGTTTGAGCCCCACATTGAGCTCTGAGCTATTAGTGCAGAGCTTGCTTCGGATCTTCTATCTCCTCTCTCTCTCTGCCTCCCACCCCCCACTCACTCATTCATTCTCTCTCTCTAATAAAAATAAACATTTTTTGGGGCGCCTGGGTGGCGCAGTCGGTTAAGCGTCCGACTTCAGCCAGGTCACGATCTCGCAGTCCGTGAGTTCGAGCCCCGCGTCAGGCTCTGGGCTGATGGCTCGGAGCCTGGAGCCTGTTTCCGATTCTGTGTCTCCCTCTCTCTCTGCCCCTCCCCCGTTCATGCTCTGTCTCTCTCTGTCCCAAAAAATAAAATAAACGTTGAAAAAAAAAATAAACATTTTTTTAAAAATTAAAATCATATGATCAAGGGCACCTGGCTGGCTCAGTTGGTTAAGTGTTCTACTCTTGATTTTGGCTCAGGTCATGATCTCATAGTTTGAGAAATTGAGCCCCACATCTAGCTCTGCACTGACAGTGTGGAGTCTGCTTGGGATTCTCTTTCCCTCTTTCTCTGCCTCTCCCCCACTCATTCATTCTCTCTCTCTCTCTCTCTCTCTCCCAAAATAAACTCAAAAAAAGTCAAATGATCATCTCAATAGATGTAGGAAAAGCATTTGACAAAATTCAACATCTGTTTATGATAAAAACTCTCAACAAAGTGCATATAGAAGGAACATACCTCAACATAATAAAGGACATATATGACAAGCCCACAGGTAACATCATACTCCACAGTAAAAAGCTGAAAGCTTTTCTCTAAGATAGGGAATAAAGCAAAGATGTCCACTCTCGCCACTTTTACTCAACATAGTATTGGAAGTCCTAGCCATAGCAACTTGGCAAGAAAAAGAAATAAAAGGCATCCAAATTGGAAAGGAAGAAGTAAAACTGTCACTAATTGCAGACGATATATTATACATAGAAAACTCTAAAGATTCCACCAAAAAAACATTAGAACCAATAAAAGAATTCAGTAAAGTTTCAGGATATAAAATCAATATATAAAAATCTGCTGCATTTCTTTTTTTTTTTTTTTTTGGACGTTTATTTATTTTTGAGACAGAGAGAGACAGAGCATGAATGGGGGAGTGTCAGAGAGAGAGGGAGACACAGAATCAGAAACAGGCTCCAGGCTCTGAGCCATCAGCCCAGAGCCTGACGCAGGGCTTGAACTCATGGACTGTGAGATGGTGACCTGAGCTGAAGTCAGACGCTTAACCGACTGAGCCACCCAGGCGCCCCTCTGCTGCATTTCTATACACTAATAATGAACTAACAGAGAAATTAAGAAAGCAGTTCCATTTACAATTCATCAAAAAGAATAAAATGCCTGGGAATAAATTGAACAAGGAGGTGAAAGACCTATACATTGAAAACTGTAAGACATCAATAAAAGAGATTGAAAAAGACAAATAAAGGGAGAGATATTCAGTGTTCATGATTGGAAGAATGAAGATTGTCAAAATGTTCATACTGCCCAAAACAATCCGCAGATTCAATGCCATCCTTATCAAAATTCCAATGGCATTTTTCACAGATATAGAAGAAACAGTTCTAAAATGTATATGGAGCCAGAAAATTATCTTACAAAGCTATAGTAATCAGAACAGTATGGTAGTGGCATAAAGAGACACATGGATCAATGAAACAGTACAGAGAGCCCAGAAAAAACTGCATGCATGTATAGTCAATTAATTTACTACATGAAGCCATGAATATACAATGGGGGAAAGGACAGTATCTTAAATAAATGGTAGGAAAACTGGACAGCCACATGGCAAAGAATGAAACTTCAGGGGACCCAGAAGGGCCTTTTTAGGTAAGTTCCATACCCAATTCTTATTTGTTTGTTTGTTTAATTTAGTGTCTGAAGGAATAAAAAGGTAGCCTGGAAGGGGAAATGAGAGTTACCAAAGTCATCTACACTTTTGGTTAAATCTAATAACACCAAGGACTTTCACTTATCATTATGTACTAGGAACTGATTGTTTTCCATGTATCATCTTACTTAATCTTCCCAATAATCCATGAAATAGGCACTGTTATCTCAATTTTTGAGAAAAGGAAATTGAGACTTGTTTTAAAAAGTTGTAAAGAACATACAGCTAGTGGTGCAACCTCAACTCAAAACCAGGTCTAATTCTAAAGCCTTTGCTATTAGTCTCCATGATGTAGTAGCTAAAGACAAGCCCCATCTCTAGGTCTCCTTAACTGGGGAGTGGAGATGGAAAGAGGAATATAAGATTAATAAGAGTTTGGGGAGAAAAGCCAATTCAGATTGCTGATATCCTATTCCATGATTCCCACTTATGTTCAGGTATTTTACAGAAAGCCTTCCAAACAGCAAAGTTTATCAAGTAGATTCTCATTTTCTAAAATTATTTTTAAATGTTTTAAAAACATTTTTTATTTTTATTTTTTTTAGTTTATTTATTTTGAGAGAGAGAGAGAGAGAGAGAGAGAGAGCAGAGAAGGGGCAGAGAGAGAGGGAGTAAGAGAGAATCCTAAACGGGCTGTACATTGTTAGTGGAGAGCCTGATGCAGGCCTCAAACTCATGAACTACAAGATCATGACTTGAGCTGAAAGCAAGAGTTGGATGCTTAACCGACTGAGCTACCCAAGTGCCCCTTTATTTTATTTTTAAATGTTTATTTATTTTTGAGAGAGTGCAAGCAGGGGAGGGTCAGAGGGGGACAGAGGATCTGAAGTGGTCTCTATGCTGACAGTAGTGAGCCTGATGTGGGGCTCAAATTCAGGAACCATGAGATCATGACCTGAGCCAAAGTAGAACACTCAACTAACTGAGCCACCCAGGTGCTCCTATTTTATATTTCATTATTTTAGCTTAATTTAATTTAATTTAATTTAATTTAATTTAATTTAATTTAATTTAATCTTAATAGAAAGAGCATGTGTGGGGGAGAGTGGCAGAGGAAAACAGAGATAGAATCCCAAGAGGGTTCCATGCTCAGCAGGGAGCCCAAAGAGGGGCTGGATCCCAGGACCCTGGGATCATGACTGAGCAGAAATCAAGTGTTGGACACTTAACCAGCTGAACCACCCAGATGCCCCTTAATTTTTTTTTAAGTTTATTTATTTTCTTTAGTAAGCTCTACACCCAATATGGGGCTCAAACATAAAACCCCGAGTTTAAGAGTCACAAGCTCTTCCGACTGAGACAGTCAGGTGCCCTCAAGTACATTCTCATTGATCAAGGTAAATTTTTATGTCTCACAAAAGCTAAGATTCAGAAAAGAAAATACACATTACAGAAAAATTTATCAGCAACTACTGATAAAAAATAAGTATATGTTACTATCTCTAGGTAAAATAATTTCTGGTTAAGAAAATGTATTCGGGGGTACTTGGCTGGCTCAGTTGGAGGAGTTTATGACTCTTGATCTCAGACTTGTGAGTTCAAGCCCCACATTGGGTGTAAAGATTACTTAAATAAAAAGCTAAAAAAATAAAAAAAAAAAAGGAAGAAACAAAGCATATTCAGACAGATTAAGTGCAGGGGCTTTTTGAAAATGTAATCTCACTTCAACTTTTAGAAAATGAATGGATTTTCACTTTTTCTAGCCTTCCACATTAAGAAAATAAAATGGTTTTGGGCACCTGGGTGGAACAGTCGGTTAAGTGTTAGACTTGATTTCAGCTCAGGTCATGATCTCACAGTTCTTGAGTTTGAGCCCCCATTTGGCTCTGAGCTGACAGCACAGAGCCTGCTTGGGATTCTCTCTCCCTGCCTCTCTCTGCCCTTCTCCAGCTCACTCTCAAATAAATAAATAAATAAATAAATAATAAAAAACCTTAAAAAAAGAAAATAAAGTGGTTCAAAGTCTTGAGTAAGATATTTGAGTCCTATTTCATTATCTTAAATTCTGGTATAGCAACTTAAGAGGTCTAAAAAATTAGCCTCCCAGGAAAAGTTGATAAGCTGATCATGGGATTCCTGCTCTTACCATATCCTAATGGAAATCTTTTCTTACAAACACTTGTGGTTTTTTTTTTGTTTTGTTTCTTGTTTTTCCAAAGGAGAAGGGAAAATTTAACTTGGAAATGGGGGAAAAAGGAAAAAGGCACAATTAGAAGACTTCTAGAATGTGTTGTTTATCTTGACTTGTACCATTTTTTTGGTAAATTCAATCATATTAGATTTTACCTGAATGTGGAATAAATTTGTTATGTAAATTCATTTGTTTTAGACATTTTAGGAATAGCTACATTAATTAGTTTTATTAACATGTCAACTCCATTGTATTTTGCATGTCAAGGAACCCTTTGGGTTTTTTATTCCTGACTTTATTAAAGGTTTGAGAAGACAACAGGTTATCAGTCTGACAGTCATAGATCACAGGAAGGAGTAAATAAGAGAAATGCTAGAAAAATCAAGCAGCATCTCAATTCTCCAGAATAGTCTTCACAGAATGGCATCATTATAATGCTGGAAATGAATTCACAAATTTCACACACCTTAGTGCTGGTTCACAAGCTCCTCAGGTGTTTTCCAGGTACAGCCTAAAATTGGCCCCTGTATTTGTTGGGCAGTATGGGACTGAAGAGACACTGGCCCCTCCAGGTTGGCAGGTCGCAGATTTAATAAGCAAGGGAACTTACATACGAGGCTTGTCTTCAGAAGTTACAAGATGAGTAGGTCTCCAAATCCTTCCACAAAATCTCAGGTTCTATGTAGAGGCCTTAACTGGGTTCAATCATGTATACCGTCCAGATATTCTCAGCACCATGTTATCTCAAGGTTATGTCCTTGGGGGCACTTTCTGGGAGTGGGGAAAACAAGTAGAACCCACATTCCAAGAATAGGGAAGTGGGTGAGGAGCTTCGCAGTCGGTGAGTTCAAGCCCCTCGTCGGGCTCTGGGCTGATGGCTCAGAGCCTGGAGCCTGCTTCCGATTCTGTGTCTCCCTCTCTCTCTGCCCCTCCCCCGTTCATGCTCTGTCTCTGTCTCAAAAATAAATAAACGTTAGTAAATAAATAAAGTAGACCTCACTCTTACCTCAAGTTTTTGAATCAGATAACCTATAGGCCTATACTTTATGTTTTTGTTTTTTTTTTTTTGAGAGAGAGAGACAGGGTGCAAGTGAGTGAGGAGCAGAAAGAGAGAGGAGAGAATCCCACAAGGGGCAGAGACAGAGAGGGAGAGAAGTGGGCTCACCCAAAGCAAGACTCGAACTCAGGAACTGTGAGATCATGACATGAGCTGAGGTTAGATGCTTAACCGACTGAGCCACCCAGGCACCCTATATGCCTATACTTTAAATGTAGACACTACAGAGAACCTATCACAAGATTCAGACAAGGGCCACAAAATTTTAGCTAGAAATTACAGGTTCATTTTTTTTTTTAATTTTGAAAAAGACACACTAGACAAAACAACCAGGCATATCAATTTTTGTTTACACACACACACACACACACACACACACACACACAGAGGAAATCACATGAAGAAGAAACATAGTAAGATCTTTGAAAACAAGGCTGCTCTTGAACAAATTTCTGATGAAATACAAAACATTGTTTAAGTGTCTAGGAAACGTTAATGTTCAAGATATTACGACCACTCTTCTATATCCCATTTGCAAAAGTAGCAAAGTAGGCTTCAAAACATGATCCTGGGTTGTTCTGGCAGTTTTTTGGCAAGGATCCTGCTTCCTTATGAACAAGTACTTTGCTCAGTCACTGTGTTGAGGTCTTCTTGTTAAGGAGTATGATGAATATAAGGATCAGTGAACCCTGGTGATACAGAGAATGCAACAGCATAAAAATACTGATGCTTACATCTTTTTTTAAAGCAAAAGAAACCACCTGTGGCTTAGTATTAGCAAGTATTATTATGCCACTCTCTTTTTTATATGTACAATAATCTCAAGCAAAATATGTGAGCATTTTGTAAGGGAAACTTCTAAAAGTTTTAGATAACAGGGCTTTTTCTATTCTTTGTTCTATCTTCCTTCTTTGCCTATTCATAAGGCTACCAGAAGTTTCTACAGTCTCAGGGTCTTGAACACCTCCCCCCTCAGGTTTGATACATTTGGAAGATTCGTAGGATTCAGCATATCATTGTATCCATGGCTATGATTTATTACAACAAAAGCACACAGAGTAAAACAGCAAAGGGAAAAGGTGCATGGGGTAAAGTCCAGGGGGAATCAGGTACAACCTTCCAGAGTCCTCTGCTAGTTGAGTCACACAGGATGTGCTTAATTCTCCCAGCAACCAAGGCAGAACATGTGTGAAATGTTGTCTTCATGGAAGCTCATTAGAAATGCAATGCCCAGGGTTATTTTCATGTGCTGGCCATATGTACCTTCTGCTTAGCATGTACCAAAATTCTAGACTCCCAGAAGGAAAGGTGGTCAGCACAAACCACATTGTACAGGGGCACCTGGGTGGCTCAGTCGGTTAAGCATCTAACTTTAGCTCAGGTCATGATTTCACAATTTTTGAGTTTGAGTACTGCTTCAGACTCTGTGCTGACAGCTCAGAGCCTGGAGCTTGCTTGGATTCTGTGTCTCCTTCTCTCTCTGCCCCTCCCCGCCTCGTGCTCCTTTTCTCTCTCAAAAGAAAAAGCATTAAAAAAAAATAATAAGACCCCCACCAAAAACCACACTGTACAAACACTTCAGTCATAGCGAGCAACTCTTATTAGTGAGATTGGGAATGGAAGGAACCCTCCTGAAATCTTAAGTTCCCAGAAGCCAGCTAAGCAGGCTTTATAAGCAGGCCTTTCATAAGCCTGCTACATTTGCTCTTTTGTATGCACTTAGTAACTTTCCCACAGGAAAAATCAACATACTTTCAGAAGCAAGAAGACTCTTCTAATTCAGAAACAAACATTTACAAAGATATAATAGGGACACCTGGGTGGCTTAGTCAGGTGTCCGACTCTTGATTTTGGCTTGAGTCATGATCCGTGTTGGGCTCTGCACAGACAGTGCGGAGTCTGCTTGGGATTCTCTCTCTCCCTCTCTCTCTGCCTCTCCTCTACTTGTGCTCTCTCTCAAAATAAATAAACTTTAAAAAATAATAAAAAATAAAAAGAAGACATAAAAGGGTCCACTGAGTGAGATATAGCTAAGGCACTCATGTTAATAAATTGTCATGGTTGTATTTGATCTTCAAGAGTTTTACTGTAAAGTAGAATGAAAATATATGAAAAACAAAGGAAAACTCAATTTGGTCTTAATGAAGTTGGAATCTTAGTGCTTTTCAATACAAAGAGGGCTCTTTCAGTATTGCTAGCAGCAGAGCTTATGAATGCCCATATTACATACAACTGGCTAGAAACAGACTTTGCATGACTACATGTAATTAAGCAAAAATAAACCATTGACAATCACTTGGCATTAACAGTTTGGATATGAACTTTAGAAGTAAAAGGTAAAGATGGCATTATAGCATCATGTTTATGAAGATAATTTTCTTCAGCTAGTATTTTGGGGATACAAGAGGAAACTTCCTTTTGTTGTTCTTGCCACTTGAGTATATTCTCTGCCAGTTCTTCTGTCTCAGTCACCAAAATATCCATTTGTGCTAAAGCCTTGCTCTGTAACATTTGAAAGAAGGGGAAAACAGGAGAAATTAAATCTGTCATCAATACATCAGTATTATATCATAAATGGTTATGATAACAAAAGTTTACACCGGACATTTTCTAGCCCCTTAATACAAAGGCTTCTTAAAATTGTGCTCTCCTCATCTATTACAGCACACGTGTTTTCTTTGTGAGTTCATTTCTCTTTTGTCTTCAATTATCACTTCAAAGCAGATGACCCACAATCTATATTGTAAAGCTTATCTCCTTCCTAAAATTCAGTCCTATATTTCAGTTTATTGAAAATCCCCACCTCAATGTACATTTAAGAACGCAATTTAACTGCAGTTCAACAATGATTAAAGGTTTACTCTCTGTGCAAGGCATGTCAGAAAACAAACTCATTAGCTTTTTTGATTTCTTGCTCCTTTTCACCCCGGAGTCACCAAGGCTAGATACTTTATTGCCTTGGATGTGTCCCTTGTCCAAAGAGTAGACACATTCTAGGAATGTGACATCCCAAATCTCAAAATCTACATAATCCTTTGTTTATCTATGCTTTAAATCTTTTATCTGAATGCCTGTATTTATTCTCCAAGTTTCTCTGTCATTGATTCCTCTGCACAGTCCTCTAACCTACAGCTTTAATGTGCACAGAAAACACCTGAGGAACTTATAAACCGTGGATTCAGATTCTGAAGGTCTAAGGTGAACGAAGCCTTCAATTCTGCATTTCTAACAAGGTTTTAGGTGATGCTGATGCTGTCTGCGTATACTTTGTGAGACTCCATCTATTCTATCCAATATTTTCTCTATTAAGGTATAATTCTGATCAAGTCACTTCTCTGTGTCCTTCTCTAAAAAACAAAACAAAAAACTATTTAAACTGTTGACTGTTCCCCAGTACTCAGATAGTAAAGTCTAAACTTCTTAGTCTGGTTTTCAAAGCATTCCATAAACTAACCCTGAATTAATCTCCCTTTCAATACCTTTATGTATCAGCCAAAGTGGAGTACCACTCTTGCCCCAAACTACCAGTGCTAATTTTCTTATCTTTCTTCACACTGCTGCTTTGGCCCATACTATTCTTTCTGATGCAAAATTCACTGATTCTTCTGGTCACTACTAACTACTATGTAAACCTTTATTAAAATATTCTTAAAAAAAATTTTTTTTTTCAACGTTTATTTATTTTTGGGACAGAGAGAGACAGAGCATGAACGGGGGAGGGGCAGAGAGAGAGGGAGACACAGAATCGGAAGCAGGCTCCAGGCTCCGAGCCATCAGCCCAGAGCCTGACGCGGGGCTTGAACTCACGGACCGCGAGATCGTGACCTGGCTGAAGTCGGACGCTTAACCGACTGCGCCACCCAGGCGCCCCGAAAATATTCTTACCCCACTCTACTCCCAATCTCCCTAAAGTACAAGCAATCCCTCCCTTTTCTTTGCTTAATAGACAGCATCTTCTTTATAATTCTCTGCTGTATTCATGGCACAAAAGTAGTATTTTAAAGTAGAAAATATCCTACAGGTTTCTCACTAAATCTTGAGAATTTGGGAGCAGAGATTGGTTATATCCGTTTATCTCTCCTAACACCTATAGCAAAGCCCCTAGCACAATAAAAAGAACACATATTTATTAAATATTGGAATTTTGGAATAAAACACTGTAAAATGACTTCTAAAAAAGCTTAAAAAAAAAGAGAGATAGAAAGCATCTTAATTAAAAAAAATAATTCATTCAAGGGTGTCTGGGTGGCTTAGTTGGTTAAACATCCGACTTTGGCTCAGATCATGATCTCGGGGTTTGTGGGTTTGAGCTCTGCATCGGGCTCTGTGCTGACAGCTCAGAGCCTGGAGCCTGCTTTGTATTCTGTGTCTCCTTTGCTCTCTGCCCCTCCCCCCATCTCAAAAATAAATAAGCATTAAAAAAAATAATTCATTCAGAGTATTAGCCATCAAAAAGTTAAACAAAGATCACACATTTGAGCTTCTACTATAAAAGAACTAAAGAGCCAAATGCAATATAAAGTAGTTGAGGTACTTAAATGCTACTGTTAATACTCACCATTTTCTTTAGATTTTCATCTAAATGAGGGATATTTCTAATTGTTTCAAGATGGTTTTCTAATCTTTCAATGAAAGTCACTGCCAACTCCAGCAAATGTACCATGTATCTGAAAGAGGGAGAAAAAAGTAAACTATTTTCTTTTTAGTTATTTTGTGTCCCCCCTTTCCCTTTAATTAGGATTTTTAATAAAAGAGAATTACAAGCAACCCAGTGAGCCAATAATAACTGTTCTGCATTCATGGAAATACCAGTGATAAAAATGTCACTCTCTTTCACTTTAAGCAGAAATTAACTTGTCATCCAAACAGAAAAACAGAGACAACACTAATCCAATCTGGTACCCAACCTAATAGACAAAACTTAATGTTAATCATTTTCTCATATAAGTAAAGAAATTTCCCTAGATTAAATCTCATTCCATTTCAATCTACTCATTTTCAGTGAAGGGTGAAGACAATAAGGATAAATGTACTTGACTGAAACAAGCTACACGTAAAACCACTTTGAATCTTTGCATTTGCAAAATGCTTTAAAATCATTACTTACTTTTTCTGATATAATATACAATGTACACATTAATGGTATTTTACTGTACCGAATAGATACTGAATATACCCTCATGAATGGAATTTTTATATTTATTCTTTTCCACAAGATAAAAAAATCTGACACTTTTTTTTTTTTTAACGTTTATTTATTTTTGAGACAGAGAGAGACAGAGCATGAATGGGGGAGTGTCAGAGAGAGAGGGAGACACAGAATCTGAAACAGGCTCCAGGCTCTGAGCCATCAGCACAGAGCCTGACGCGGGGCTTGAACTCATGAACCGCGAGATCATGACCTGGGCCGAAGTCGGACGCTTAACCGACTGAGCCACCCAGGTGCCCCAAAAATCTGACACTTAAGAGAGGTACTATTGGCTTGCTTGGGCTTATCCAATAAGGCACAGGTGGAGAAAGTTATCAGTCAGATCCCCATATGTTTGCTTCTTTACTGTTATTTATGATTATATTTGCAATACTCTTATGGGGAGAAGAGCAACAGAAAGCATGCCCATTCTATGGACTGGGAAATAGAGGCTTAAACAAACCATTTGCACAAGGCTTTGAAGCCTACAAACAGCAGAAATGAGACCAGACTTTTTTAAATTAGAAAGTGACTTTTCTAATTTCTTTCTTAAAGTCATTATCATCATTCCTAAAACACAGTGAGCAAAAGGAATGCCTTTCTCTTCACCACAGCTTAACTGTTTAAAAGCAAAAGGTTTTCTTTCTGGTTAAAGTTAATAATAATAATTAATGTTAACAGATACAATCACTAATATATTGTTTAATGAATTAATCTATGAAACAACTACTCAACATAAAATGCCCTCAGGAAACATGTGTAACTATTAATTTCTACTTTTTTAAAAAAAGAGTTTATTTATTTATTTTGAGAGAGACAGAGACAGTGCAAGTGGGGGAGGGTCAGAGAGAGAGGGAGAGAGAGGATTCCAAGCAGGCACCGCACTGTCAGCAGAGTCTGACGCTCAACCAACTCAGTCACCCAGGTGCCCCTAATTTCTACTTTTTAGTTTAACCTGTGATAAACAGCTTCAATAGGCAAGTTTTCCTGGCACATGGGTTTCAACAGTCTTTGCCGCAGGGACCTCTTTTCTTTTAGCACCGCTTCCAAATGATTATTCATGTTTTGCAGAGCATTACACTTCTGAGCTACATAAACCAGAAACATTAATTATAGTTAGCAATATGACAAGTAAGTTTTAAAAATCACTACTAATTCTTTGCTTTGATCTGACTCTACCAATGTTGAAAATTAACCCATTTCCCTCCTAAATATCTCCCCTTTGCTATCTGTAATGCCCAAACCAGTTTACTTTCAACGATTTTCTCTTACTTTGCTGACAACCAAATCCAGTGCTAAATTCTTTGTCTGCATTGCCTCTACTCCTAGTTTAGTTTTTATAGCCTGCCCCGTATTCTTCACATAAAATCTCTTTTCTCATCTTGGCCTCTAATATATCTTTTTAAAGTTTTATTTATTTATTTTATTTATTTGAGAGAGAGAGAGAGTGAAAGTAGGGAAGGGGCATAGAGAGAAGCTAAGAGAGAACCCCAAGCACTGACAGCCTGGATCTTGCCATGGGGCTTGATTCCACAACCCTGGGATCATGACCTAAATCAAAATCAAGAGTCAGACGCTCAACCGACTGAGCCATCCAGGCACCCCTCTGCCTCTGATATTGTACATTCATATTAAAACACAAACATTTCTCTTACAAGCTATTTCTGATTATTTCAATATTTTGCCCAGAATTCAGTTAATGGCTGCCAAATGCCTCTTTTTTCAAATTTTTATTTTGAAAAATTTTTAAACTTACAGAAAAGTTTCATTGAACTCCCACATACATTTCACCCAGACTCACCAACTGTTAACATTTAGCTACATTTTTATTTCTTCTTTCTCCACATACCCATACATGTATTTTTGCTGATCCATTTAAGAGTAAGTTGTAGAGGGATGCCTGGGTGGCTCAGTCAGTCAAGCATTGGACTCTTGATCTCATCTCAGGTCATGATCTCACGGTTAGTGAGTTTGAGTCCCACGTCGGGCTCTGCACTGAAGACATGGAACCTGCTTGGGGATCTCTCCCTCTCTCTCTCTCTCTCTCTCTCTGCCCCTCCCCTGCTCTCTTGCTCTCTCTCTCAAAATAAATAAACTTAAAAAGAAGAATAGGGGTGCCTGGGTGGCTCAGTCAGTTAAGTGCCTGACTGGCTCAGGTCATGATCTCACAGTTCCTGGGATTGAACCCTGTGTCAGGCTCTGTGCTGACAGCTGGGAGCCTGGAGCCTACCTCAGATTCTGTGTCTCCTTTTCTCTCTGCCCCTCCCAGACTTACTCTCTGTCTCTCGAAAATGAATAAAGATTAAAAAAAAAAAAAAAAAAAAAGAGTAAATTGTAGATATCATGCACTTTTACCCCTAAAACTTGAGCATGTATTTCCCCAAATAGCATTCTCTTATGTAATCACAAGTGTCAAATTCAGAAAATTTAACATTTTTATAATACCACCAATATATAATATAGTCTATATTGACACATCATCACCAAGTAACTCAATAATGTCCCTTAGAGCAAAAAAAATTTTTAAGTTTATCTATTGAGAGAGAGAGAGAGAGAGAGAGAGAGAGAACATGAGCAGGGGAGGGGCAGAGAGAAAGGGAGAGAGAGAATCCCAAGCAGGCTCCACACTGTCAGTGCAGAGCCCGTTGTGGAGCTTGATCCCATGAATTGTGAGATCATGACCTGAGCCAAAATTAAGAGTCAAACACTTAACCAACTGAGCCACCCAGGCACCCCAGCAAAAGAATTTCTAACCAAGTATTCAATCCATAACCACACCGTGCTTTGGCTATCATGTTCCTTTACTCTCCTTTATTTTTTTTTATTAAAAAAATTTTTTTTTAAATGTTTATTTATTTTTGAGAGAGACAGAGACAGAATGTGAGTGGGTTAGGGGGAGAGAGGGAGACATAGAATCCAAAGCAGGCTCCAGGCTCCGAGCTGTCAGCACAGAGCCCGATGTGGGGCTCAAACTCAAGAGCTGTGAGATCATGACTTGAATGGAAATCGGATGCTCAACCAACTGAACCACCCAGGCGCCCCAAGTCTCCTTTATTTTTTTTTAAAGATTAAAAAAAAATTTTTATTTTTAAGTTGGCTCTATGCCCAACATGGGGCTTGAACCTACAATCCTTAGATCAAGAGTCGCAAGTTCCACTAACTAAGCCAGCCAGGCACCCCTTGTTTCCTTTAATCTGGAAAGTTCTTTGGCCTTTGTCTTCCAAGATTTCCTGAAAAATTTAAGTTTTTTTATTTATTTTGAGAGAGAGAGAGCACATGCACACACAGGGGAGGGGCAGAGAGAGGGAAAGCGAAAATTCCAAGCAGGCTCTGTACCATCAGTGTGGAGCCTGATGCAGGGCTCCATCCCAGGAACCATGAGATCATGACTGGAGCCAAAATCAAGAGTCCGATGCTTAACCAACCGAGCCACCCATACAGCTCTAAGCTTTCCTGAATTTGAGGAGTTCCTACCTTGGTCACTTATTATGCTATATGCACTAGTCAAGCCAATAGGACTTCTATTTGAGCACAGAAAAGAAGACTTTAGTAGCTTTGGGGCAATACCTGGAAAAGTTATGGTATATCATAATTTTACTGCCTGGTGTTTATTTAAGGTAATCCAAGAAAAAGTTGAAATTCCAATGATTACCCATTTCCTCAAATACTTACCCAAAAAGGAAGGATGAATAACATCTGCTGCATCTTTTTCTAGTCTTAAAAGTTCAATTTCCAGGTTTTTCTACATTAGGAAGAAAAATAACACTTAGCTCATGTGGAATGCAGCCTGAAGGCTTACATTTTGGCAAAAATGGATAATCTTTAACCTAGGAACACTGCAGGGAATGGGAGGCAGAATTTGTTACGAGAGCCTAGGGGATTTACTGCAGGTTTTTACTTTGGTGTTTAAGCCCTATTGCTGCTACTGCTACGACTACAGAAATAAACACGAATCCAGCTATGTGCTAGACACTATTCTGAGTGCAAGAGAACTACTGCTGGAATCAATTATGATTTTTTCTTTTTCCTGTACTAGAAGCAGAAAGCAAAAAGCCCAACAAAATTTACCTGGTAGATTTCAGCTTGAATGTTTGTCATCTGCTGTAGTCTGGAGAAGTTCACAAAGCAAGAAGCTGATTTCTTAGATATATTTAACATCTCCTATTGATAAATGAACAAAGAAAGCAGCAGTATGTCATACAAAAAGTTTGTGTGCCTTGAAACAGCATGTCCACACAAATAAAACATGAGGATTTATCATGTGCAACACTGCCCCTGAAAAATGAAGTACTGAAGTATAACAGTAGCAATGTGTATTTCCTGTTTTTAACATCTCTATCACAAATCTTTTGCCCAAATATTTAAAAAATAAGAAAAACAAGACTTAATCACTTTGTACTACTTCCTAAAGTACCATGCACATTATGTTTGTATTAGTGACAGCTTACCAGAGAAGGCTGCTAACAGTAAGAAGGTGGAGGCTGAGGTTGTTGGAGAATCACCTCTATACAAATCACCAAGACCCAGTCTCTGACCTTCCTGAGTCTAACATTAAAGGCTTCCCCACCATGGAATCACTTATCTGATGCATTAAAAGACCTCTCTATCGGCTAGAAGTCATTCATCCTGTGTCTTTTCACATTCTCATTCTTTTAGGCAAAGGAATGTTTTGTTCAGGTGTAATTATTTTTCTAAAAACCTTACCCGCCCTTCATCCTTTCATTTTATGCAAAATATTGCTTGCATATATAGCCACCTTAAATTGCAGGTTACTTCAGAATAAGAATATTGTTCATCCTTTCGCTTCATCCATAATTTTCTGTATCCTCTTCTCCTTTTTGAGAATGGTAGCACAGGAAAAACTTTAGAGATCTTACAGGCAAAGGATTGGGAAATGAAAGCCCATGAACTAAATGAACTAAAGTGACTGTTTTTGTGCAGCCCATAAGCTAAGAACGGTTTTTATATTTTTTAATGTTGGGGAAGAAAAATCAAAACAGTATTTTGTGACACATGAAAACTACATGAAATTCAAATTTCAGGATCCAGGATAAACTCAAGTGTACCCATTCATTTACTTATTACCTCTGGCTTCTTTCACACTACCACAGCCCAGTTGCAACCATATGGATCTAAAATCCTCAGATACTTATCCTCTGGCCTTTAATAGCAAAAATTTGCTAACCAATGATAACCAATTTTATAAGCATCGATTGAGTTAGGCCATGGAAGATTCAAGTATGGATGAAATAAGCTCTCTGTCCTTTAGTAAGCTCATGATGGATGAAAAGGGAAAGGTATTCTTGTACTAACACATACGTGAGACGAAGGGGAAGATGAATCTAGAAACGTAGTTTCCTGCGTCATCATGGAAGATCTTGATAAATGCAGAAAATGAGAGCAACTGAAGGTTTTCTGGTGAAGATGTAACATGATCATATAGGATACATATTTTAGAAACTTAAATATTGACAGTATGGAATATAAAACTGATGAGGCTGGGGGAAAGAAGGAATGGGGAATGACTACCTAAGTGAGTATGGAGTTTCCATTGGGGATGATAAAAAAAAAAGTTTTGAAAAAAGCTTCACAACACTGTGATTGCATCATGCCACTGAAGTGTACACTTTAAGATGGTTAAAATGGTAAATTTTATGTTATGAGTATTTTACCACAATAAAACGCTTAATTCTGGTAACTAGCCAACGAAATAAAACAAGTAAAAACAAACGAAAACTAGGGAAGAGATGGGACTGGAGGTTAAATATTTAGACAAGGGGCTACTACAGCATTCTAGGTGAGAAGATGAGAATGTGGAATAGGTCAGTAGCAGTTAAAAAGGAAAGGAAGAGAGTGCCTGGGTGGCTCAGTGGGATAAGCGGCCGACTCTTGATTTCGGCTCTGGTCATGCATGATCTCACAGTTTGTAAGCTTGAGTCCCACACTAGGCTCCCAGTTGTTAGCACGGAGATTCTTTCTCTCCCCCTCTCTCTACCCCTCCTCGACTCAAGCTCACGCTCTCTCTCAAAATAAATAAATACACTTAAAAAAAAAAAATGGGAAAGGAAGGCATAGATGTGAGTCCCTGGAGAGATGAAATTCATAAATCCTAGATGATATGGGGTACCAGGGATGAAGTCAAGTCAATGCTAACTCCAAGGATCCTGGCTCCAGTGACTGGACAGATAGATATGCCATTCGGTGAGGAAGATAACACAAGATATTTTACTGATGGCAAAACTGAGGATTGAGGGAGTAAAGCAGTATAGTTTAGCTTCATCTATGTATATCATGGCTGAAATGAGGACAAATCTAATCCACTGCATTTCCATTATGTAAGTGGAAGGTAAATAAAAGTAAAACATCTCCCATTTCTCATTGTAACTTACTCGTTCTCTTATCTCTCCATCCCTCCCTGTGTATACACTAATCTTAACCACACACATGGCAATCTAGTAAACTGTTGGGTTCAACAGCAGGGTAATGGAGCTTAGCCAAAAACATGCAAGAGAAACCAGTGGAAAAATAAAAATGTTTGAGGGAGAGCCAAAAGGAGAGAGGAAAGAAAGAGTAGCCAAATTTCCTAGAAATAGAAATTCTGTTTCTATTTCTACAAATAGAAATTCTAACTATTTGAGGATTCTGACTTAGCCCTATATCTTTATTTTTTTTTTTTAACGTTTATTTAATTTTGAGACAGAGAGAGACAGAGCATGAATGGGGGGAGGGTCAGAGAGAGAGGGAGACACAGAATCGGAAGCAGGCTCCAGGCTCTGAGCTGTCAGCACTGAGCCTGACGCGGGGCTCGTACTCGTGAACCACGAGATCATGACCTGAGCCGAAGTCGGACACTTAACCGACTGAGCCACCCAGGTGCCCCCACCCTGTATCTTTAAAAAAAGAAAAAAAGGCAAAGATTGGGGAATACAGAAAAGTCTTTACTGTTAATGACTGCCATTAAATATTATACACTTTATATGCCAGTAGGGTAAAGGGACAATGGAAATGAAAGGATCCTGAAAACGGGAGTCTGTTTAGGGTATTTCTGTTCATTCTGTTGCTAGGCACAAGAAGCTGAAGTCCAAGACTTTTATGTGCAATATAAAAATCCTGGGGCACCTGGATGGCTCAGTGGGTTGAGTGTCTGCTTCTTGGTTTTGGCTCAGGTCATGATCCCAGGGTTGTGAGATTGAGCCCTGTGTCCAGCTGAGCTGAGCGTGGAACTTGCTTAAGATTCATTCCCTCTCTCCCTCTACCTTTCCCTCCCTCCCTCCCTCTCCCTCCCTCTCTCTCTCTCTCCCTGCCCACCCCCCCACCACAAGAAAGAAAAAAAGAAAAAGAATCCCAGTAACATTGTGCACATAATATATATATATATATATATATACACACATATATATGTATAAACTTGTGTCTGTGGGCATACTTTCTTCTTTTTTTTCTGTCCTTTCTACTTGATACTGAATTCTAGCTGAGGGACATTAAAAGGGAGGCAGAATAGCAGAGAGTTAAGAGCAGAGCCCTTATAATGGGGGAGGGGCTACAGAGGGTAACACTGAGAAAATAACAGATATACAGTTCTATCTATATACCTGTGTGTGTGTGTGTGTGTGTGTGTGTATTCAATAGAGCTGCCATGACTCACTAAAGCTTGCCAGAAAAACGTGTGGGACATAAGGCCACTGAAGCCATCCTAGGGCATATATCAGAGCAAATACCCCATTTATCTTACACTTAACCATACCTTTCTTTCACTAAATCATTCCCCAATGGATAGATCAAAACAGAACAAAGCGCAAACAAACTATGTTTTCTGGAAGAGTTGTATCATATAGCAATTTTAAGCATTACTCTTAAAAAATTTTTAGTGTTTATTTTTGAGAGAGAGGGAGAGACAGAGTGTGAGCAGGGGAGGGGCAGAGAGAGAGGGAGACACAGAATCTGAAGAAGGCTCCAGGCTCTGAGGCGTCAGCACAGAGCCTGATGCAGGGCTCGAACTCAGGAACCGAGAGATCATGACCTGAGCCAAAGTTGGACACTTAACCCAACTGGGCCACCCAGGCGCCCCGCATTACTCTTCATTTTTAATGCACATGGGATGATATGCACTTAAGGGATAGACTAAAGAGATCCTATAACACATATGATTGTAAGATGGTCTTAAAGAGCTATGGTTGGCAAATCTTACCTGTAAGCAAAACAGGTAACTAATTAGTGCTACTTGAAGGACACTAGGAAGATCCTCTCCAGAACAACTTCCACCCCAACAAACAGCTTACTTATCAACGCCTAAAATTCTCTCAGATGTTTATTTCTTCTACCAATACACTCTAGAGGGATAATTCCCAAATGTCTTACAGTATGAGTTTAACAAATTACTTTGTTACGGAACTAAACAATACAAGTGAGACTATTAGGCAATCCGGTAGGAAGAAAACCCAGGAGAGAAGAGAGGAAGGTGAGAACTGGGGAGTGCTGTAGTTAGGTTTTGCCTATTTTCCAATGCATTCATTTGTACGCCTTTCCTCCCCCCAAATTCATAAGGTCTGGTTACTAGAGCCTCAAGTAATCTATTAGACTTCAACAGAAGTTTAAACTCTTTCAAGATAGTTTCATAGTATCATCTATCACAGTTCATCTTAGAGATGATACAATGTGTCAGAAAAGGCAGCTCTGTGATCTATCTCACTAGGTGAGTGACCTTGGATAAATTTCTTGGTCTTCTCAGGCCTTAGTTTCTTCAACTTAAAAATAGTATATGGTAGAGGTGCCTGGATGCCTCAGTCAGTTGAGCATCCAACTCTCGGTGTTGGCTCATGTTATGATTCCCGGGGTTTCCTAAGTTCAAGCCCCACAAGTGCTATGCACCGTCAGCGCGGAGCCTGCTTGGGATTCTCTCTCTGTCCCTCCCGTTCTAGCGCTTTGTCTCTCTCAAAATAAATAAATAAACTGTCTGCCTTGGACCCATAATCTCCCCCACCCTGTGTGACTCCCCTCTCTTCTACTGGCATAAAACCTGGTGTGTGTTCTCAAATAAACTTTTAAAAAATTGAAAAAAAAATAGGGCATGATAGAATTCTCTAATGATTCTTCTAAGTATACAAAGTTGTGTATTTTCCATAAATCTTACATCATGTTCATATAGCTAATCTCTGCGGATGATTTTACCTTTCTACTTTTCCGTTTCCTTTTTAGCCAAAATCCTCAACTTGCTCGTTATCTCAAAATTTCTTTCCCTCAATCTCACTTTCCCCATTTCCTTGTCAACTTCTGCCACTTGTATTCCATTATTCCCTCACATCATTAATTTCTCCCTCTATTGGCTCCTTCCCTTTGGCATATAAACTGTTCTTGCCGAACCTAAACTACCACCCCTGGGGCTAATCTGCCTCTTCTCTCACAATTACTCCTCTCCTCCATTCACATTCCAAGGTTTTTTCGGGTCTTTTTCGTATGTATGTACGTATGTATGTAAGCATGTGTGTACGTACTGCCTTTAAAGATGCATGCTTCATCCAAAATAATATAAAAACAGGGAGGGGGACAAAACATAAGAGACATAAATATGGAGAACAAACAGAGGGTTACTCGAGGGGGTGTGGGAGGCGGGATGTGCTAAATGGGTCAGGGGCACTAAGGAATCTACTCCTGAAATCATCGTTGCACTACATGCTAACTAATTGAAATATATGCTAACTGAAAAAAAAAAAAACCTGAAAAAGACCCCAAAACTTTATTAAAAAAAAAAAAAAAAAGATGCGTGCTTCCCCTGAAGCTTTTCTGTACCCAGCGCCTCCCTGCGAAAATATGCTTCAATACCTCACACCGACAAGCGTAGTTTGGGAACGTTTGTGGTGTAACTAATTATCCCTATTCCCCAAGCCTGGCACCCGTTACAATGTAGAGGAGGTAGCAATGGTGAGAAAAAGCGGGGAAGACTGGTCTTTACTTTGTCTCACGAACTGACCGAGGATAACTCGCCCGCAGACACTTGAAATATCATCTTCTTGGAGCCCCGCTTTCGCACCACCACTGCAGAACGGTCACCACTGTTGCCTGGAAGGGGTTCCAACGGCATCTACTACAGTACGGCCCCTAGCCAGCACTCTCACACACACTTCGGCAGCCCAGCACCACCACCACCTCACAGCCATCTTCTGTTGCCACCGTCGGCACCCCCTTAATGACGCCATCGCCGCCCACGCACCTGAGTGACCAGCCCCGAAGCTACGAAACGGTCCAGCAGTAGCCCCGCAGCATTTGGCTCGGCCGCGCGGTCCCACGGGTTCGCAGCAGCCATGGCTGCAAGCCACCCCCCGGATTGGCGCGGAGAGTGAGTGGAACGCACTGCGAACGCGCCGCGCAGCTCGATGACGTCACAGGGCGTTTCTTCCCGGGCGGAAGCCCGGGGAGCGCATCCCGGGAGAGCGCGGGCCGCGGGTCTTCCTTTGCTGAGCCGACTGTGAGCTGCGGCGTAGGAGGCGAGTCCGGCGCTCTCCGATCATTCGTAGGCTCCAGCGGCGTCCCACCTCGGAATAGCTGTGAAAGCTGCTGGACCTGGTGGTCGGGTTCTCTGTTCTCCCTTTTCTTCCTTGCCACTTTTAGTTGGCCCCCAAGATCTAGGAGTCGGCAGGAGGTGACAGCTTGGGAACGAGACCCAGCCCAGAGGCGAATAGGGTGGCTGGGTGTCTGAACTGAGCGGTGACAGCTGCGCTTCCTTCCTGCAGGGACCTGAGCCGCGGCCCTAGGATGGGAAACAGTGCCCTCCGCGCTCATGTGGAAACCGCGCAGAAAACTGGTGTCTTTCAGCTTAAGGACCGTGGGCTGACCGAGGTGAGACTGGGAGGGGACCGACCAGGGAATTTAAAGGGAGAGGGACGGCGGGGGCGGTGAAGTTACTCGGTGAGGGATTCTCCGCGCTGTGAACCCCTTTCTCCAGTTCCCCTCAGAGTTGCAGAAGCTGACCAGCAATCTAAGGACCATCGACTTGTCCAACAACAAGATCGAGAGCCTACCGCCTATGATTATAGGGAAGTTCACTCTGCTGAAGAGCCTCTCCTTGAACAACAACAAACTGAGTATGGCTTTGGCGCCTGGGAAGCTTTTGCTAGTGATCAGCTGTTAAGAAGGGTGGTTTTCTCTTACAAGCTGATTTTTGTTGTTGTTATGAAACCGTTCTGAGAGCTCAAGACGCAGGAGAAAGTCAGAGTCCTTAAAGCTATCTCTTGTAATTACACCTACAAGCCTCCTCTGGTGGTATAACGATTGGTACTGGCTTAATTTGGACTTCAAAGGGAAGATCGTCTTTAGGATGTAATGTAAACAGAGTTAATTTTGCTGCTAATTTAGAAAGGGGGATGGAATGGGAAGGGGAGGGCCTTACAAATCCCATAAAATTGCCGTCGGATTTTGCAGAGGTCCCTTTACAATGAGCCCAATATATGCATAAATGCTTTCCTGCATTTTGATGGCGCCCTCACTTTCTGAAGACTGCGTTGGAAAAAATGCAATACTTAAAAATGGCACAACATGTAGGAGTTCTATATGTGTTAACAAGAGGTATATCAGGTGGTCATATAGTTTTTATAAATTTCATCAAAGGTGTTTTTCAGCTGTGTCAGATTCAGGTTTTTAATTTCTTTTCATTGCCAGCTGTTCTTCCTGATGAGTTATGCAATCTGAAAAAACTAGAGATGCTAAGCCTAAACAACAATCACTTGAGAGAGCTACCATCTACCTTTGGGCAACTGTCAGCCCTCAAGACCCTGAGCCTCTCTGGGAACCAGCTGCGAGCCCTACCACCACAACTGTGTAGCCTAAGGCACTTGGATGTGGTGGATCTTTCCAAGAACCAGATTCGGAGCATACCTGACACAGTGGGGGAGCTGCAGGTCATCGAACTCAATCTCAACCAGAACCAGGTCTAGAGCTTAAGAGTTTTTTCCTACAGCATGTGGGTTATAGTCTCCTGTATAATCTGTTGTTCTCTAAACTGTAATTGTAGAGCTGGGTATGAGGCTAGATGAGAGGTACCATCTATAGTCTGTACTAATTTTAAAGGCCAAAGGGCCATGGAATTAGTTGAGACACTGGGTGTGTTGTGTAGGTGTTTTTTAAAAGAGTGGGACAGGTAATGGGGTGAGATAATTTCAAAAGTTAAACTAATGTCTCATAAATCTTGAATTCTTCAGATCCTCTCCAAATATGCCTCTCATCATCTAGCAAGGAGCTATGTCAGGTAGAATAGAAAAAAGGCTTTAATTCATAAGTTCTTGGAGTTGGACAACAGAGATAATTCTTTGTCTCTTTTTTGACATCTTTGTCAAGTGTGTCCTGCTTTCACTGAAAAATCACCCCTAACAGGCTTTCTGGTAATAGCCCATTTCCTTGTTTAATTGTACAGCTTTAATTGTAGTATTTGAATTTTATTTCCATTACTTTGGAAGCTTTTTGGTTAGTATGCATCTGACTGGAGAAATAATCTTTGGTCTAGACATAAGTCTTAGTGAAACATTAAACATAGACTAGGTGGCCTTTAGTGGTTTTTTTTTTTTTTTTTGGTGCCTACACTTCTAGATTTGCACAGTCCAATCCAGCAGTCACACGCTGCTATTAAAATTCATTTAGATTTTAAAATTAATTTCATCTGATGCCACTAGCATATTTCAAGTGCTCAAAAGCTGTATGTGGCTACCTTATTGGCTGCATATAGAACATTTCAATCATTGCAAAGCTTATTGTACAAAACTGTTCTAGATTGTAGTAATCTTACATTATGATGAGATTCAGTCTGTCTCTGTGGAGATTGGCCTCACCTTTTCCTTTACTCTTGTACGTTCTTGAGATTTTTGGAGAAAAATTATATTTGAAAAAACTTTTGGAAAAACATGGTTCAGCGACAAGTACTGGTTGCACACTCATTCCATTCACCCAGGCTGATGCCCTGTAATCACTGGTTCTGATTTTAGTGTGCACCAGATTAACCAGAAGAGCTTGTGAAGAGATCACTGGGTCCCTACCCTCAGTGTTTCTGATTCCGTAGGTCAGGGGTTGGGTCTTAGAGTTTACATTTCTACCAAGTTCCCATGTGATGGTCTGAAATGATACCAGGCAGAGTAAATATAATTTGGTGACTTGGAGCATTTAAAGGGCAAAAGAGATGAATGAATCAGAGACAGTTGCTTGAGTGCCTAAAAGAAGATTAGAGCTACGCAGAATGGACATGCTGAGTTGATTACGATGGTGACTCATGCAAATAGAAATGTTTTACTAAAAATTGGACACATGGGCACCTGGGGGCTCAGTCAGTTAAGTGACCGATTTCAGCTCAGTCTGAATCTCATGATTCATGAGTTTGAACCCCACATGGGGCTCTGTGCTGATTGCTCAGAGCCTGGAGCCTGCTTCAGATTCTTTGACTCCCTCTCTCGCTGCCCCTCCCCCACTCACACTCTGTCTCTCTCTCAAAAGTAAAAAACGTAAAATTTTTTTTAAAATTTTTTTTAACGTTTATTTTTTGAGACAGAGAGAGAGAGACAGAGCATGAACGGGGGAGGAGCAGAGAGAGAGGGAGACACAGAATCAGAAGCAGGCTCCAGGCTCTGAGCCATCAGTCCAGAGCCTGACGTGGGGCTCAAACCCACGGACCGCGAGATCGTGAGATCGTGACCTGAGCCGAAGTCGGACGCTCAACCGACTGAGCCACCCAGGCGCCCCTAAAAAACGTAAAAATTTTATTTTTTTTTAAAAAAAAATTTTTTTTTTCAACGTTTATTTATTTTTGGGACAGAGAGAGACAGAGCATGAACGGGCAAGGGGCAGAGAGAGAGGGAGACACAGAATCAGAAACAGGCTCCAGGCTCTGAGCCATCAGCCCAGCGCCTGACGCGGGGCTCGAACTCACGGACCGCGAGATCGTGACCTGGCTGAAGTCGGACGCTTAACCGACTGCGCCACCCAGGCGCCCCAAAACGTAAAAATTTTAAAAACTGGACACATAGGAGTAGACTAGACGTGAGCAGATATGAACGTAGATACAGACTTTCAGGTCTTGACAGAAGTGATGAACTTTAAGGATGTGAAGAGATCCTTAAGGATGAACTTGAAAAAGATCAAATATTAAATATTAGAGACTACTGCTTGAAAAATGTCCATAGGAACAAGGCGGGGGCAGCCAAAAACCAGGAATAATTCAAAAGAAAAACCTAGTTCTTAGGTACAAGAGGGAGTTTCAAAGAAGTGGTAGCGAATCCAACGGGGAATGAGTACAGTGAAACCTTGGCTTTGGTAGTATAGTGGTCAGCATCTATGTACAAATAAAACATTGGCAGTAAATGCACCAAAATGTTTATGATGGCAGATTGGATAACTTTTTTCTTTAAATTTATGTGATCCTCAAATTTCCTATAATGAACAGTGCTTTTATTAGAACATTTTGTTTCTAAAAAGCCACTGGTGACCTTCAAAAAGCATCTTTTTTCCAAAAAAGTGGAGGAGGAGTAACAGAAGCTGGATAACACAGGCTTTGGGAGTGAGTAGGTAGTGAGAAAATGGAGGCGGTGAAAGAAAGAACTAGGACAAATGGTCACGTTTTTGTTTTAATTTAGTAAAAAAAAAAAAAATAATAACCATCATAGTAGTGCTTTTGCTTTTTCCTATGACTCTTTTTTGTTGTTGTTCAATAGATATCTCAGATCTCAGTAAAGATATCTTGCTGTCCTCGTCTTAAAGTTCTTCGCCTGGAAGAGAACTGTCTTGAGCTCAGCATGCTTCCACAGAGCATCCTCAGTGACTCCCAGATCTGTCTGCTTGCTGTGGAAGGCAACCTTTTTGAAATAAAGAAACTTCGAGAACTGGAAGGCTATGATAAGGTATGTATTAGTGTACTTCATCTCTGTCCCAGAGATGAGGACAGTGAAGTAACCCCCATGAATGTATACCTACAGGATATATGCATAATCCTGTTTACATCAACAGGATTTGTCCCCCAATTTGGAGGTGGATTCTAAGAAGCAAATGGTATTGTGCCAAGACCATTTTTCCTCCAGACAGCTTATTGTAAAGCATCTTTGTTTTTTGATGAGTGTCCCTGTTAAAATATATGTGAAAAAAAACAACCCAAACTATGTGTTTTATATTTGCATTTACAATAGGTTGATTTTGCAGGGAATGAAAAAGAACATATCCAATAAAAACCTAAGTGAAAATCATCATATAAAATCCTAATTAAGGGTGGCTGGGTGGGTCATTTGATTGAGTCTGACTCTTGATTTCAGCTCAGGTTGTGATCTCCCTGTCACAGGATCAAGCCCCACATTGGGCTCCACACTAAGTGTGGAGCCTGCTTGGGATTCTCTCTCCCTCTGTCTGTCTCTGCCACTCCCCCTGCTTTCTCTCTCACACACGCTTTCTCAAAATAAATAAAAAATTTTAAAAATCCTAATTAAAAAAAGGCTGATTTTCGCTTATGCCAAGATACCACATATTCTTCTTTCATGATTTTTAGTACATGGAGAGGTTCACGGCCACTAAGAAGAAGTTTGCATGATGTTCTCCAGGAGCATGGGAACCATATAGGACACTGACTTGGAATCTGTTGCAATCTGGCTGAATCAGAGGCTCCTGTGGTTGTCAAGGATTATCTGCAGTAAGGAGATGATACTCCAGATTATATTTTGCTCAATGATCTTTTTCCTTTCCAGGACTCGTCTTAAGTAAGCTAAAAGAAATCAAGAGACAATAAGAGCCTTCCATTTTGAGTCATGGATAGGGCAGAGACAATGTCGATCATCAAAACCATCATTAGTCTGCCTTTAAGAAACCAGTAGCTAGTTGCTATTTATACAGTGAAGGGATGCTGCCCGGTAACAGAATCACTCCATATCACAGCTTGAAATTTCATGTTTAGTTTCAGTGTATAAGCTTTCATAAAGTTGACTGCCATTCCACCTGTGTTAACATTTTGTATTTTTGTGAAATTCAAATAATTTGTGAGAGGCTACTATGGTTAATCTAAGGATTTATGATTTCATTTCAGTCCATCAATTGCAGTGTTTATACTTGGAATTTAGAATGTACATAAATATGTGACTGTCTTGTTTAAAAGTGTACTGTCAGAGAAGCACCAATACAACACTAAGAGATGTGTCCCCAAGGCTGCAGTAGCAAATTTTTTACTATTGCAGGTGCCTTATTGGTAGAGAGCTTTGAAGAGCTAAAACCATATATGCAAAACTTGTAAGATACAAAGGGTTTTAATAATCAAGATTTTCCCGAAACTTTGTTAGAAATAATGTCTTATTTCTGGTAATCCTTTTCCCTTTTTGTATTTATAATTCTAATCAAATTACCAATCAAAAAACTATATAATATTTTAAAATAACTGTGTTTATAAAGCTTATTCTCTGGGTGAGAGAATATACTAAATAAAGAATTTTTAATGAACTTTGACTGGAAAAAGGGTTAATCCTTCTTCCATCAAAGGAAGAAGACAGGAGAAAATTTAACCTGTATGTGGTCCTTTGTTTGAAAGTAAAGTGATTAGGAAACATTTCATGTTCTTGTTAAGGTCGCAGGAGTACTGAAATGCCTTCATGTGACCGATAAGCATTTCATTTTGCAGTACTGGAACCATGTTTTTATTAAGAGAAACTAAAATTTACAAAGGTATATGATTTTATGTTGTTACTGACATGAACATTTAGATAACTACCACTCTGTAATTTCCTGAGGTTTTGTCTTTCTCAGGGCAATTTAGCGTGTATTGTCAGTTCTTCTTTTATAAACCTAGTTTAACCATTAAGCCAATAGATCACAACAGCTTAGTGTTTAAACTATATGAAGAAGTCTCTCTGACCCTAAATCTGATATGGATATTCTCTATTTTCCATGTTATTTTCTGTTTCTCATCATGGGGAAGGATGGGCTGCCAGTTTATCATTACCAATTGAGTTTGGCTTTTTATAAACTTTAATGCTTAACCTTTTTGATCTACTAAACAATGTTTCTCTAAATTTTTTTTTATCAGTACTTAACATCTAATAAATCAGAACTTATAAATAACTTAAATGTCCCCATTTAATTAATTGGAATTAAAAAAAAAGTCCCTCCTGAGAATCAGTGACTGCTAGCTTTCATAACTTGGACCCAGCCTTATTTCCAGATACACCTTCTTCACTCTCATGTGCCTCCTCAGTCACACCAGATTATTCTCCTTAAACCCACAGTGCAGGGTCTCTCCTGTAATTTGCCTTTACATTGTTTGCTCAGTCAGGAATGCCCTCTCTAAAATGCTCCTCTCTAAAACCCATTTTAAGTCTAAGCCAAATTAATTAATCCCCCATCTGTTATGATAGCACTTCTCACATTCTATATTCATCTGTCCCTTGTTCGAACGAGCTACTTGTGGGCAGGAGCTATGTAAAGTAACATGCTCAGATTTATAGTGCACAAGTATTTAGACTTAACTATGAGCTGACATAATGAAGTTGGTTTACTAGTATGTGGTCTGGAGACCCATATTCTAGTTTGGCCACCAGCCCTAAGTCACCCACATTTTTTTAGAGCTTGGTTGGAAGTCATTGTAGTATATTAAGATCATGGGCCTTGGAGTTAGAAAGATCCTGATTTGAATCCACAGTATTTCATTTACTACCTCTGTGAATTTGTGCAATTCATTCCCATCTGTAATATGGGGAATACCTCCTAACGTTTCAAGTATGAGGATATGGTAAAAAGATACATAAGGCATTTAGCAGAGTGCACACAACAGAGTAAGCAATCAATAAATGCTGCCATTTATTTCATCTGTAAGGCATTAAAATAGAAGTGAAGTTATATAGAAATGGAAGGCTTGCAGCAAATAACTACATTTAAAAGGATAAAAACAAATGACTAGAGAATAAGGAACTTGAATACCAATCTGAAAAATACAAATCTGATTAGGAATGTAATTGGATAACCTGGAATTTTAGTAAGAGTGACCTAAAGAAAATAACATGTAAAGAGATGAATTTTGGGGCACCTAGGTAGTTCACTCAGCTAAGCATGACTACTGGTTTAGGCTCGGGGTTGTGGTCTCAAGGTCAAGCCCCACGTTGGGGTCTGTGCTGGGTGTGGAGCCTGTTTAAGATTCTCTTTCTCCCCTGGGGCACCTGGGTGGCTCAGGAGGTTAAGCATCCGACTTCATCTCAGGTCATGATCTCACAGTTAGTAGGTTTGAGCCCCGTGTTAGGCTCTGTGCAGATGCTGTGTCTCCCTCTCTCTGCCCCTCCCCTGCTCATGCTCTGTCTCTCTCTCTCTCAAAAATAAAATTAAGGGGCGCCTGGGTGGCGCAGTCGGTTAAGCGTCCGACTTCAGCCAGGTCACGATCTCGCGGTCCGGGAGTTCGAGCCCCGCGTCAGGCTCTGGGCTGATGGCTCAGAGCCTGGAGCCTGTTTCTGATTCTGTGTCTCCCTCTCTCTCTGCCCCTCCCCCGTTCATGCTCTGTCTCTCTCTGTCCCAAAAATAAATAAACGTTGAAAAAAAAAATCAAAAAAAAAATAAAATTAAATTAAAAATAAGAATGTTTGGGTTAGGAGATTCATAATTCACGCATGACATGAAAAGATCTAGAGTTGAAGTGCAGTAACAAGGATGAAGGAAGTGTGAACGAAGAAAAAATAGGTACAACTATTGGGGATAAACATAATTGTTATTCTAAGATTGGAGACTCGAAGAGGGAGCTTACTGTTAAAAAATATATATATTCGGGGAGAATACTATTTTTGAACTTCTTAGTTGTAGGTTAGTGTTATGCTCAAGGTCATACAAGTAAATGACCAAAGTGAAATTTCAAAGCAGGTGGTCAGACTCTAGAGCTGTGTTAACCACTTTTAGTTACTGCCTTTCAAAAGTACTGGAAAACAAGTTTCCAGATAATGTTACATGAGAAAATCAGAGAAGTCTTTTTAAGTCAATAGCATCTATTTCTAATGCATTATGGACCTAATTTCTATGGCCTCAATCCCTCTTCTTTCTCAGCAGAAGCTTTGGAAGAGTTTGTAACCTGGGATCCATAGATGGGCTTTCAAGACCCATGGATGCAAGATTCTTATTTATGCATGATTCACATCTGTGTTTATCTATTTCTCTGGGGAGATAGACTATGATGTCTTTCATCAAATTACAAAGGGATTCACCAAGAGCTCCACCCAAAAGACAATAGCAACTATAATTTATTAAGCTCTTGCGTTCACTGGGTGCTGCTCTCAGTACTTTACATAATAGCACAATGAGTTCCTGTGACAACTCTATGGAGTAAGAATTGTTAATCCCCATTTATAGCCAAGGAAGACTGAGGCACAGAAATGGGCTTGCAGTCTCAGCAAGTAGCAAGAGTGTAAATTCAGACAAAGTTGAGTGCCTTCTAACTAATTATATTGTGTGGGCAGCATTTAGGTGTTCTCAGAACTATTGCCTTTAGCCATAATAAAAAAAATTTTTTTTTAAGTTCCAAGTAAGGGCATTTAGGTATAGCACAATCCCCAGTGTTTTATACCTTCTTACTTTACACATTTACTACTACCTTCCCAGCCAAACTATTCCTCTGGCATGCAGGGTGCCTGATTGAGTATCACTTTACATATTTTCCTCTTTAGCCTATGAATGTCCTCATGTTAATATAAGCTTCAGTAAGTGGTCATAGTTCTAGCTCATAAACATCCTTTCAATCACTGGTGTATTTAAGCTCGAATGAGAGACTAATAAAAATTAAAATGAACCTCATGACAAGTCCTAGGAAGAAAAGTCATGTCAGTACAAAAGATGGGAAAGGTGCTAAAGGCAGCTTTCCATTGGAGTGCTTCTTAATTTATGGACTTTTGCTTTATGCAGTTTGTTAAGAACTGGTGAAATTATTGATCCCCCTCTCCCCATCCCTCCACCAAACAGTCACAGAAACACATTACCTATTTGAAAGAACAATTCCATTAGTTAGTTATAAAATTTAATTGTAAAGATCAAGCAGTGGTTATTGGTCAAACCAATCCACATTAATAGCTCTGAAGTGTACAGACACTAGTTTTTAAATAAAGGTGACAAATACCAATCAGATTCTTATAACACTGTTCAGGATCTAAATAAACGTGATTCTGGACATAATTCAATCCACAAGGCTAGTTGAGTGATAGTGCAATCATCAATAATTAAACCAAAAGCATTATTTTCCAAATCACTTTTAAACAGAATAAATTCTAGCTTTTGTAAAGTCTAAAGCTACAAAAAACTCAAAGCAATGCAACTATTTTTCTACCTGAGATCAAAACAAGTTTCTTTTTTTTCGATCTAAACATAATTCTTGGCATTGAGGTAAATCTGAATTCACGTGATACACTTTGTCAAACTTTTCCAAAAAATTTAAGCCCTGCTTTAGAGAGAAATCCGTTATACATACATATTTACATATTTTTTCTTCAAAAACTAATGACAATTTTATGAGGTTAATAGGCATGTAATAGGACCATGATAGTACTAATAATGTGAAAATAAAAAGCCATTCTTTTATACAAAGTGTTCCTATATGGTGCAATATAAAATGCGTTCACAGAATCTATGTACATACATGAATCACCAAAAGTTCAGAAACTAAGCTCACTTCAAGAAAATTAATTCTGTTTTTTTGGAGTAGAGGTTGCCAAGTTGTGTATAACAAAAATTTTGTGCATAAAAGCTCTGAAACCAAGTCTTAGCCTAAATTGGCAATAAATGCAACTTAAGTTAAAAACTAAACCAAACTAAATCTTTACTGTGGCTTTGCAACTTTTGCTTTGTGGCCTGCAGGTTTTCCTGAGGTAACAACCTCTTATCTCTTGCCTCTCCTTCTTGCTGCCCCTCTCCCTGCCTCCAGATTCCTTTTTCATGGCTGTCTTTGGCAATGCTTCCAAATCTTGAAAGCAGAAGAACCTGCTAAAGTAAATGGGAAGGATGAAAAATAACACTATATATGATGTACAAAAACCAATCTAAGATTATAAACCGAGGGGGAAAAAAATACTAGAAGGAAGGCTGAGCAGTAGTCTACCCTCAAGGGAAAAGAGAACATAAAAAATAGGGGTCTGTACTCCTAACCCTTCTTGCACATTATCTTGTAATTAGAAGAGCATGGGACCAAAACTTCAAACTTTGAAAAGGTAATGACTTTGAAGGAGGAGCTAGAGAAGTGAATAAATGGTAAGTACAGCAGCATCTTTAGCTGTCAATGAGTTTCTTTGCTCTGGCATTCGCAATGTCAATACGATCTTTGTTGGTGTCAGCCTGAAAAAAAGAAAAAGATAACAGCATTATGTTACAAGGTAAGTTGCTCTAAAAAAGTTAAATTTCATATACTTGGGAGTAACTCATACACTGAGAAAATTCAGGAAACAGATGAAGTCACATTACAAATCTCACTGTAGGCAAAAAGAGACAATATGAGGGGTGCCTGGGTGGCTCAGTCGGTTAAGCATCTGACTTCGGCTCAGGTCATGATCTCACAGTTGGTGAGTTTGAGCCCCGCATCAGGCTCTGTGCTAATAGCTCAGAGCCTGGAGCCTGCTTTGAATTCTGTGTCTCCCTCTCTCTCTGCCCCTCTCCTGCTCATGCTCTTTCTCTCTCCTTCAAAAATAAATAAAAACATGAAAAAAAATTTTAAAAAAGAGACAGAATATGAAATTCATTTGGGAAAACTGGGTGTATAAACATGACAAAGACATGACAGAAGAAGTGGCCAGTATTTCATAAATTCCATAACATTTTTTCATAGTTTAATATGTCTGAAACTGGGATGCATCTTATAATCAGTGGCATTTGAGATGTGGCATTTTAGATGCAATGAAATTAACAATACTCTTTGCTACAGATTTGGACCTTGTGGGATCCCCTGAACTGAATCATAAAAACTTTTTTTTTTAATTAAAAAAACTTTTTTTAGTGTTTATTTTTGAGACAGAAACACAGCATGAGCAGGGGAGGGGCAGAGAGAGAGACACACACACAGAATCTGAAGTAGGCCCCAGGCTCCGAGATGTTAGCACAGAGCCTGATTCATGGCATGAACTCATGGACTATGAGATCATTACCTGAGCTGAAGTTGAACACTTAACCAACTGAGCCACCCAGGCGCCCCAATGAATCATAGAATCTTATCTGAGACTACTCTAGCTCTAACCCAGAGAGACTGAAAGAATTTTCCCCAAGATTTTTGTAACAGATATATTACCATCCATATCAATATGTGAATTAAAAAGATGGGTGATATGTAGCCTAAACCCACACTACAGCTTTGAAGGCATCTCATGAACCACTGTTTGCTTCACTGAAATCCACCATTGAGTCAACAGAGCTAAGCTTAAAAATTCACCCCATCTTTAAAGCACAATGAGATTTTTAATAAAATAACAGTAACAAGAAATGGCTTTTAGACATGACACATCCAAACACTGAACACAATTTCACTTCCAGTATCTTTTCTATCATGTGAAATTAAAAAAAAAAAAAAAAAGGCAATTCTACTTTTTCTTTACTCATAGGACACTGTTTTGTGTGTCCACTCCACAAGAACCATTCTGCAGGACTGATTTTCACCTACTGACTCATAAGATGAAGATTCAGGAACCTACTAATTTGTTAGTAACAAAATAAAATTCCTGAAAGCTAACTCATTCATTCAGGGGGGGAAAAAATAGCCCTCCCAAAGGTCAGAGTAGAGTCTAAGCTTCATATGTGAAATTTTAAATAAAACCACTTCATTCCAAGATCTTGGTTTCAAAATGAACCAACTGCCATGAGCAAGGGATTGGAGAACTTGGCTATTGTTTTTCAATGTGTTAGAAATGCCACCTTAGGGGGCAACCTGGTGGCTCATTCAGTTAAGCATCCGACTCTTGATTTCAGCTCAGGTCATGATCTCACAGTTCATGAGATCCAGCCCTGTGTCAGGCTCTGCACAGATAGCCACGGAGCCTGCTTGGGAGTCCCTCTCTCTCTCACTCTCTCTCTGCCTCTCCTGTGCTCATGCCACGTGTGTGCACTCTCTCAAAATAAACAAAACCGATTAAAAAAAAGAACTGCCACCTCATCAAAACTGTAAGACTTTGATAGGAGGACAGGATCTCCTATTATTCTTTCCCAAAGTATGGAGCATAGACGTCCATTACTAAAACACTGCAGATATCTCAAATTTCTGAGGCACAAAGGAGAGTTTACCTTTTCCGTGATCCGGTCTATTTGTCGATTTTGAGCCTCAATCTCATTGCCCATGTCCAGGGCCATGTTTTTTAGGTTTCCTAGGATACTGCCCACTTGGGTCAGGTTCTCTTCCATTTCATCTTCTCTGGCGTCATTAGTTATACTATCACAAAAACACAGTTAATTCAGTACTTTTATGGTGAATTATAAACAGACTAATTGGATTTAATTTTCATAAAAAATAAGTAACCAAAAATGACCTCAGCAAATGTTAGACCTGTGGGAATATAGGTTGCCATTCTTGGAAAACATTGCCCAAGGAAAGCACAATGTCTTAAAACCCATGTAAGAGAAGTAACAACTCTAGAACAATGGTTCTCAAAGAATGATCACAGCATCGCGTGGGAACTTACACTAATTCTCACATTCTACTACAGATCTACTGAATCAGAAACTGGAAGTGGATCCCATCATTCTGTGTTTTAATAAACCTCCCAGGTAACTATGATGTATACTAAGTATAAAGAACCATTGCTCTAAAACAGAGGTTGCAGGGCCTGCATGGCTCAAGTAGGTTGAGCATCTGACTCTTGATTTCAGTTCAGGTCATGATCCCAGGGTCATGGGATTGAGCCCTTCATTGGGCTCCTCACTGAGCGTGGAGCCTGCTTACGATTCTCTCTCTCTCCCTCTGCCCTCCTCCCCGACTTGTGCGCACGTGCTCTTTCTCTCTCTCTCTCTCTCAAAATAAAAAATCGAGGGGTTCTAGGTAGCTCAGTTGGTTAAGTGTCCAACTTTGGCTGGGGTCATGATCTTGCAGTTCTTAAGTTCAAGCCCATGTCAGGCTCTGTGCTGACAGCTCAGGCCTGGAGCCTGCTTCAGATTTTGTGTCTCCCTCCCTCTCTGCCCCTCCCCCACTTGTGCTCTGTCGCTCTCAAAAATAAACATTAAAAATAAATAATTAATTTATAAAGCAGAGGTTGCAAAACTCTGGCCCAAAGGCCAAAACTGGCATGCCACCTCATTTTCTAAATAAGGATTTATTCAAATACAACCATGCTCATTTGCTTATATGTTGTTTATCGCTGCTTTCACCCTACAACAGAGTTGAGTAGTTGCAATGGAGACTGGCCTGCAAAGTCTGAAGTATTTACTATCTGACCCTTTACTGTTATCCTTATAGGGATCTAGCTGACCCCTGCTCTAGATGATACATTTAAAACACAGTTTCCTATTTATAGAAGTAAAATATGCTTATTTAGGTAATTTGAAAATACTGAAAAATGTAAAGAGAAACGAATCCATCAACGAAGGTGAACCAGTCAATATTTTGTCAGAAGACAGATTTTCAAATGCATTTTTCAAACAGCATAAACACTATTTCTAATTGATGAGTTAGGGTTTGTATATAACAACACCCATCCTCCGGAGTAAGACATTCATTTAGGAAAGGGGTAAAAAAATCAGGAGGAGCTGGCATACCGTTTAATGTATCCACCGCTGGCTGTGCCAGTAGTTGCTTGTTGAGGCTGACCATTTGTCACTCGACCTGGCTGCTTAGATACTACATTGCTAGGACAGTTGTCTCCACCATCTCCCCATGTTGCCTTGTAGGCCTTACCGGACTCAAAGTTCTTTGTCCTATATAAAAGTCAGGAGTGTAGAGAGATACCGAAAAGCAGGAAGGGAAGAATTGGAATTATTAATGCTTTTTATTTTGAGGATGACCCTAGCATCCTTAGCATAAAAGCTACCTCTAGTTAGACCTGGATTAGCTATACTATGCTTAGTTGCAATATGGCATAGAAAAAAGATGAATTGTGTAAGCCTGCTGACATTAAAAAGTTTTTTTGAAGGTTCAACTATTTCCATGAAATCTTCATAAGCAGTTAGCAAGTTGGAAAATTCAATTATTTGATTTTTCAGGTTCCCCTAGCTTTTGCCAGTCTTTAGAAAAGAAGATTGTGGATACGAGGAAAAAAATTCCTTAGAACAGGTGTTCTCGGATGCCTTAAGAGGCTCCCTGGGGGGGCGCCTGAGTGGCTCAGTCAGTTAGCATCTGACTTCAGATCAGGTCATAATCTCATGGTTTGTCAGTTCGAGCCCCACATCAGGCTCTGTGCTGTCAGCGTGGAGCGTACTTTGGATCCCGTGTCCCCCGCTCTCTCTGCCCCTCCCCTGCTTGTGGTTTCTCTCTCCCAAAAATAAACATTAAAATAATAATAATAAAGAGGCTCCTTGGAAGGATCTTACAAGTTGATGAGAGATGGAAGAGAAAGAAGACTGAATGGGCAATACTCAAACCCTGGTGCCCTTTTATTTGAACCAGAATAGTTCCAGCTGATCAGATTTTTGAAGTTAGAATTTTGCATTAACTTTTAAAAAAGAAACAAACATCACGAAGAAAGGCATGAATGATTTCCAAATTGTACAGCCAATGAATAACTATCTTGGCCACACTGGTGGCAGTTACAAATCCTTTGATTCAGGGCTTTTCCATTTAAGAGTTTCCTTTTTCTCCTTAAAAAAAAAATAATAAGCCTGGAGTGCCCAGGGTGGCTCATGGTTGAGAGTCCGACTCCTGATTTTAGCTCAGGTCATGGTTTCAGAGTTTGTAAGATCAAGCCCTACATTGGGCTCTGTGCTGACAGCATGGAGCCTGCTGGGACTCTCTGACCCTTCCCTGCTTACTCACATGCATTCTCTCTCTCAAAATAAGGAAATAAACATTTTAAAAAAATTCCTATATCCAGGCCTCTTAAATAAAAGCATGTACTTTAGATGTAACTGATACGCCAAAGCCAGAATTTTACCATGGGATTTACTACTCAAATTGGTAATAATGGCAAGAAAAAGAGCCCTTTAAAGTGACTTTTCAGTGACTATTACAAAAAAAAATAAATAACACAAATAAAACTTTTTTATTAATTGTTTGGCTAGGTATATTTGTCACTCACACAATTTTATTTTTTTAATTAAGTCTATTTATTTATTTTGAGAGAGAGACAGCATGAGCAGGGGAGGGCAGAGAAAAAGGGAGAGAGAGAGAATCCCAAGCAGGCTCTAGGCTGACAGCAGGCCTTGATCCCACAAACCATGAGATCATGAACTCCTGAGCCAAAGTAAGGAGTTCGACACTCAACCAACTGAGCCACCCAGGTGCCCCTTCACTCACACAATTTTAATTTTTACTTTTCTGTAAACAAAAACAAAGTAGTATATAGCTATAATATTGGTGTCTGATTTATTCCACATAATATGCTGATGAGGAAGTTTCAAAACTATAAAAGCAGAGGAGAGATTTTATGAAACAGTGGCTCCTTCCTTAATAGACGTTAGGATTCATTTTTGACAAACCTAGAATCAGATCTACAACCATTATCATTAATGCTACAGAAAGGTACTACTACTTTTTTTGTAAGGGATAATGAAAGGGTAAATCTATCTATGAAAACTAAAAAGCTAATCAAAGTGCCTTTCTTGGTTCCACGTTAAGTTCTCATGATCAATTTCCAACTTGTGCTCTTTAATTAATTTATCACTAAACCATGTTAAATCTATCTTGGAACAAGGTGGGATATACCTTTTTAAAGTGAATATTTACATATAATTATCTGTTGGTTTGGTGAAACCCATTTACATTTATGTGTTGTTAATAAGTCACAGACAAAATTCTAAAGTAGAGTAATTCCTAGTAAATTGACAGCGTTATTATTTATTAGAAAGTTAATAACCAGAAATATTAATAGAATGAATATATGTACAGCTTTTATCAGGATGTCAGATTGTAGAACAGTTAAAAAGAGTGAGGGCTGGAATCAAGTCACTGAATAAAAGACTATATTTCTTGCTAGTCTTAGTACATAAAGAATAGCCCGGGGAAGGATTTGTGGGACTCCTAGTCTATCAAGGGATATATATATATATATATATATATATATATATATATATATATATGCTCTAACCTCCTTCTCAACCATAAAAGATAAGATTTGAAAATTCTTTTAACCTTTGAGAATTCTTCCATCCATAATTAGCTATAAGGGGCTTAAGATGGAAATGAACTGTTTTAACATGATATAGTGAATAAGTTTCAGTTAAAGCATGATCTGTGTTATAAACAAAAAATCAGACTGGTTATCAAACCTTTCTCCCCTTAAGAGGATGGGACCCTGGAAAATGTTCATCAAATATCAAGGGGAAAAGGTACAAAAAGTGGACTTTGAATTTTTCTTTTTATAGCTTTGCATTGGGATTGTCATGTTTACTTTCAAATGAGTTGGGGAAAAAACTGCACTCTTTCCATGCAGTTAGGACTATCCTGAATGTTTACGAAGAGGTGATTTTTAAATGATGTTGATTTTGTATTTTTATCTACCTGACCTCTCCAGGTCTCTTCAGCACCTCCACTCTACGTAGTATCTTCCAGTCGATCCTGCCGCTTGCCACTACCCTGGAGTTTGTGCCACTAAGTTGGAATACCTTGAAAGTTACCTGTTTTTAAGGAACTGTTGAGTAGCTGCCCATGTAATAATAACAACAATAGCAACAGTAATAAGAATGATTTTAATCTTATTTGTCTTCCTTCAAAGGGTCTTAACTGCTTTAAAGGTAATTATTTCCCGAACTTGACTAGGCACAGTGCAACCTGGATGCCTGTGAACACACAGATGCATAAGTTACACACTGAAAATTTTGCTTTAGTATGTATGGAGTAGAGCCTGCAAATCTTTTGTTATTATTGTTTTATTGAAATTCAAAAGCTTATTTAGCTCCCCAGCCAGGGGTAAGGGACTGTGTAAGGACTTCCAATCTGTTATAGAAAGAGTATTTTAGTTACTCTGGTAGTCTGCCTTAGTATTTCTATACATTGGGACGGTAAGGAATTAATCTGAAGGAAGCAAAAGTATACACCAAGATTTTATTTTTTTAAAAAGCCATAAGATTTGTGGTATACTGACTTGAATCCCAATCCTAGACCTGTCTTTCCAGAGCTGTAGAGCCTTAAGCAAACTTCCATTGCAAGTGTCCTTTTTCTTATACGTAAAACTAAGATAAAATAAACATACTGTAGTTAATATTAATACTTCACGGGGTTGTGAAAAGATCCTGTTGATAATGGATGTAAACTGCTTTGAAAAGCATTAGTCAAATATTTTTATTCTTTGGCTTCAACCTCAACCTGATCCTTACTTAAAAGTCCATGCCTTTAAGGGCACAATTACCAACTGGCATGTTTACTCTTCTGGCCCATTAACACTCCCTAGCTTTGAGGTAGCTGAATATAGTTAGATTATGGCTACATAAAAAAACATCAGGCCCAGGTTGTTTTGGTCTACAGTAAGAAAGAAAAGATTCTGATGCGTGACCGGATTCTTTTGCTTACTAAAATTTATGGTCTTTCTGGGAAGCAATTAGACTTCATAATAAAATGCTTAAGCAAATTTATAATTTTTAAAATCATTTTTATCATTAAATTGCATTGGAATTTAATGCAATTAAATTATGATAGAATTAAGAATGCCATCTGGGGGATGCCTGGGTGGCTCAGTCAGTTAGGCATCGTAATCTTGATTTTGGCTCATGTCATTATCTCATGGTTTGTGGGATTAAGCCCCATGTTGGGCTCTGCGCTGACAGTGAAGAGACTGCTTGATATTCTCTCTCTGCTCCTCCCCTGCTCATGTGCGCGTATGCTCTCTCTCAAAATAAATAAATATACATTAATGAATAAAAAAATAATGCCATCTGGAAAGTTAGATTTATCCTGTCAGTTTTGAGGTGTCAAATAGTCTTTATCACTTTTTTTCCAAATAGCAAGTTTGAAATAAGGATTTGAAATATCCCTTAATCAATTAAAGAAGCTGTTGTAAAAGCAGGAAACAAGTCTCAAGATATGATCACAGTAATTTTAACAATTTATACAGTTTTGGTTGTTAACATTAATATTAACAGAATAAAAACAACAAAAAAAGCTCAATGTTAGCTATAGTTCTTTCATATCAAGAAGAGACCAACTAAATACCAAATGTAATGAGTACAAGTGTGTGCGTGTGTGTGTGTGTGTGTGTGTGTGTGTGTGTGTTTGCGTGTATGTGTGTGTGTATGCGTGTTAGGTGATCAGGCTACAGGAAGGAAAAAAAAGGCAAGAAACAATGGACAGAAATCATATGCTTAACCATCATCTTCACAATTCCTATAAAGAACCAAAATTAAGGAGTCAGGGGTGCCTGGCTGGCTCGGTCAGTAGAACACCCAACTCTTGATCTCAGGGTTGTGAGTTCAAGCCCCATGCTGGGCGTGGAGCCCACTTAAGCGCATAGCCAAACAAAACAAAACAATACTTAAGAAGTCAAAGATTATACTAAACAGTAGGCAGACTACAGGGTTAACTTTCATAAAAAATTAAGATTAGTGGGGCGCCTGGGTGGCTCAGTTGGTTAAGCATTTGACTTCAGCTCAGGTCATGATTTCACGATTTGTGGGTTTGAGCCCCTCATTAGGCTCTGTGCTGACAGCTCAGAGCCTGGAGCCTGCTTCAGATTCTGGGTCTCCTTCTCTCTCTGTCCCTCCCCCACTTGTGCTCTGTTACTCTCTGTCTCTTAAAAATAAACATTAAGAAAAATTAAAAAAAAAATTAAGATTAGTTAAGCTCTGTATTAATTCAACATGAAACCAGAGCAAGCTAACACATGACATGATAGGAACTATAGAGCAAATTAAGAGAGAAACCCCTTACTTAAAGAATATTCAAATATGGTAACATTTTAAGTTTATATCCCATCTTGTTCCAAATGGTATTCAAGATGACTAGATTGGCAATTAATTCCAATTTGGTAGTGGCCTAAGTTATGGAGAATCCAAATCATTAGAAGCAACTCTTTAGGAGGAAAAAATCTTGATTCTGGAACCGGAAAGGCATAAGGAAATAACAAGATAGGCTGAAATCGAAGCCCTATGGAGAAAGGTGGATTTAGCCTGAATTCCCTTACCTTTCATCAGAACATAGGATGAAGCAATTCTCTACAAAAATCAACTTATTTAAAACTTCTTAAGAAACTTCAGGGGTGTTTTTATTTTTAATCTCAAATGTTATTTAGTAAAAGCTTAGTTATCAGAGTCATTAGTCAAAGGGTCGCATTATAAATTAAGATCATTTTGTCAAGTCCATCTTTTGGCATACAGCACCCAGAACAAACTCACTTTACATTACACATCACAGCACAGTTTTAAAGACAGTCTCCACAATTCACAAAATCCATGCACATGCACAGAAAAGCCATTTGAAGCATCACCTTTAGATAGCAGGTTAACAGCTCAAACTGCGCCACAAGACTGCATCTTAAAGTTCTCTTTGATCAGTTACTGAGCTCGGGTCCTGATGTTAAATCTTCATTTTTAGTAAGCAGATTAGAAAGGAAGAGATTGAGAGGATGAAATGCAGAAAATAGTGAGTGCCAGTCAAACAGAACAGAAACAGGTTTAGAGTTCTAAAAACATAATGCATTTAAATTCCTGCCTGGTTTCATAGAAACAATGAACATCTGAGAATCTAGATAAAAAGAAAAACAGGAAAATAATTTAAACCAGAGTATGCTTCATTTTTCCTAAGAATGTGTGGGTGATGATATTCTTACCTAAAATTATGAAAATTAGTATGAAGAGAAGGCAAAAACTAACGGGAGAGGTCCTAAAACTTTTTTTCTTGGTGATTACAGATTTCTCCCCATTATTTCTATTATATATTTATTTGCATTTTAATTTTTAAAAATCTTTTTATACGTCTAACTCTCCCATCAGCCAACAAGTTTCTTAAAGACATTCAACCAACAAGTATTTATTGAACACCTACCAAGATACCAGGTCAGACACACACAAAAAAACAAGAGTAATGACAAATAAAACAGTGCCAGAGCTATGCCTTACTCATCTTTTTATCACCAGTGAGTAGGATGGAAGGGGCACTCAAAAGTTGACTAAAATACAAGTCAGCATTTATTTTAACAATCAGTGCTGAATTTTTACACCTCAATATGACATAAGACTTGAACAGTAGAAAATCTCTAGTACCAATTTTGAAGCTCTCTAATAAGTGGTCCAAAATTACCAATTTATCTTCAAACTATGTGTCTGACATTATAAGCATACACTGAAAAGAGGCAAGTTCAGACAGAAGAGTACCTTGTCTGAGAATAGTTAAACTGAGATACGAGAGAGTTTACTATTATGAGACTTCCCATTTCAATTCTGCTTCTTTCTAAACTCTTATTAATTAGAATGACAACTTATCGGGGCGCCTGGGTGGCTCAGTCGGTTAAACATCTGACTTCAGCTCAGGTCATGATCTCACACTCTGTGAGTTCAAGCCCCACATCAGGCTCTGTGCTGACAGCCCAGAGCCTGGAGTCTGCTTCGGATTCTGTGTCTCCCTCTCTCTCTGCCCCTCCCCTGCTCAGGCTCTGTCTCAAAAATAGATTTATTTATTTATTTATTAAAAAAAAAATTTTTTTTTCAACGTTTATTTATTTTTGGGACAGAGAGAGACAAAGCATGAACGGGGGAGGGGCAGAGAGAGAGGGAGACACAGAATCGGAAACAGGCTCCAGGCTCTGAGCCATCAGCCCAGAGCCTGACGCGGGGCTCGAACTCACAGACCGCGAGATCGTGACCTGGCTGAAGTCGGACGCTTAACCGACTGCGCCACCCAGGCGCCCCACAAAAATAAATTAAAAAAAAAAAAAAAAAAAAAGAATGACAGCTTATCAAAGTTACTGTCAAAGATAATAGAACTTTTAAAAGATCTGTGCTATCTGTGCTACAGTTCAAATAGTAGCAAGCTAAGAGAATGACACTTACTCACGATTTTAAAGTTTAATCCTGGTAGTCCTTTAAATTAACTAAAATTAAAATTCCCTTCTAATACAGGGTTCTGTTAAGTAAAGCTATTTCCAGGTCTCTTTTGTTTACTGACCTGGTTTCAGTGAATACTACTGAACAAAAGAAATCTCAAAGAACAAATCTACCCAATACATTTTCTATATAGAAATACATCTAACAATGGCAACAACAAACAAGTTCATTCTTTTCTTGCCAAAGTCAAGCAATGTAGCATATAGTTAAAAGCTGTGGCTGTAGCTGGTTTTGAAACTCAGCTCTTCCATTTCTAATGTAAGTTTTTTGTGCCTCTGTTTCCCTATATGTAAAATGGTGCTAAGAAGAGAATCTATCTCATATTAAGGTTACTGTTAGGATTAAATTTAAAGTGTTCAGAATAATAAGCGCCTAAATTAATAAAAAAGGCCCACAAATCTTATCCAAACCCTTGGATGTGAGACATTTTGAGCAGTACCACATAATCAGTAAATACCTGGATATTTCTGTAGTGAAGCAAATTAACACTTACATGAAGTGTGATAAAGATCACGAACAGTTTCAGTTCACATCACATTTTATAGCCTAATTAATGGGTTGTGGCACCACATTATGAGGAGAAAAAAAAAAAAAAAACCAAAAACTTGGTTCTCGGAGTTTTTCAGATTTCTGAGTGGCAGATTAAGAGATTGTGTATCGAGTTTTTATTACTACCAGAATTACCACTAGCCTTATACGATCCTGTGTCCGCCTTTGAGAAGCTCATGTTATGGCTATTTATATGATAAGCCTAACTAAAACCCAGATTAGCAGATAAAATTAGAAAGATCAAGACACTGGCAGGAATAATAGTAGACAGAGCTGAGGACAAGAGATACCATAGAGGCCACGGAATTAATGTTATAAGAAGAGAGAGGTGCAAGGAAGGCAGTTAAAATCGGGTATCTTTAAACTAAAATATCACTCTCTTCCCTTCAGGGAAAAATCCTTCTGTTATAGGAGCACCTTAACTCTTATCTGTCAAGAAGTGCCTTCCTCTCTGGACCTACTGAGAAAGGGTTCTCAGAGGTGAGAGGCTGCAGACAGCTTCAGGACCATACTCTACCTTCTCTCTCACCAGTGTCCCAGAAAATCCTGCCTATGCTTGGTTCAAATACACAAAGTGAGATAGTACTTACTAATAATTAATACTTCTATAGCTCTATTCCCTTCTTATTGTATCAGATCATCTTAGGATTCACTGCTCTTTCTGTTTACCAACCCTAGACTCAGAGCTGATTTTGCTCTACATTCTAGGGAGGTCTTCTTTCTTCTTGCTCTTCTCCTAATAGGTAATCTCAAGGAAATTCATTAGACTTTTCTCCTCTGGACTTTTTTTTTTTAATTTTTTTTTTTTTTAACATTTATTTATTTTTGAGAAACAGAGTGAGACAAAGCGTGAACGGGGGGGGGGCAGAGAGAGTAGGAGACACAGAATCTGAAGCAGGCTCCAGGCTCTGAGCAAGCAGTCAGCACAGAGCCTGATGCGGGTCTCGAACCCACAAACTGTGAGATCATGACGTGAGCCCAAGTCGGACACTCAACCGACTGAGCCACCCAGGCGCCCCTCTCCTCTGGACTTTCAAGAGGATACACAGAACACAGGAGAAAAGCACAAGTTTACAATCCATAGTTAAGAGTTTAGATAAAAATGGGGCACCTGGGTGGCTTAGTTGGTTAAGCATCGGACTTCGGCTCAGGTCATGATCTCATTCATGGTCTGTGGGTTCGAGCCCCACATTGGGCTCTGTGCTGACAGCTCAAAGCCTGGAGCTTACTTCGGATCTGTGTGTCCCTCTCTCTCTGCCCCTCCCCAGCTTACACTCTGTCTCTCTCTCTTGAAAATAAACATTAAAAAAAATTAATGCATTTCTAATGCATTTAGTGCATTTCTAACTTGTTTGCTTAAACCATCTGCTAAACCCTGACTGTCAAGTCATAGTTATTTAAATAAACGCTTTCAGAGAGTCAAACAAGGTCCAAACAGGTCAACAGATTTGTCTTAAAAAAGAAAGCCAGTGGACAAAACTACTGTCAAATCTTCTTACAACCAAAACACTAAAGTTGACCAATAAACGATTCTATATTCTTTGGTAGAAATGGCTAAGAATGCTGTCACATGAAAAATTATCTATAAGTATGACAATATAACAAAAGTTCCCCCATTCCTAACTCCTTTGAGAAGTAAAAATGCTGAGACTAGATGAAGTACTAATGTTTATGAAGCTCTTCAAAAATGAATTCTCTCAGCAGCAAGGGTGGTCATTCAATTTCCAGGCGCTGTCATTTCAACTAAAGGTAAAGTTCAAAGTTTCGTTAACAAACAGAAGGGAAGATAATGGTTGACTGCCTTAGGTAAAACCTCATCTTGGTTGAAATACATAGAATATTCGTCAACACCATGGAGTTTGGTTTACCAAAGAGTAAGTAGAGAATTTAAATATTCATAATGGAGTGACCAAAAACAATGATCCCTTTCAAATATAATCTTATATACCATACACAAAAAGTTTGAAGACTTTTCATCTCCTAGTTTATTAGAGACTTCAAATTTTCAGACTTCTTTGATTTTTCCTTGTGTTTGACACACAATCAATTGCTTTAAAATAAATTCCCTTTGACTTACAGTTTTTTCTCTAATCTCATTAACAAGGCCTCACCTCACAGGCCTAGATTATAAAAGGTTCCTAACTAGTTCCCTAGTGTGCAGTTATATATTCCACTCCAATCCATCAACCCCTCAGTCTGCCTACTTATGTCTTATTTTTCACTTCTACTCTATATGAATCATGCAGCTAAGTCAAGCTTCTCTATAATTTCTGTTTACATAGGAAATGCCCCCTAGTTCTTCCATGTCCATCCAAATCCTTCTAACACTCAGAGTCCAACTCAAGTCCGATCTCTCCTGTAAGATTTCTCCAAACCAAATTTTATCAGTTCTGTACCCTTAGCTTTAGCTGACATGTGATCTAGCAGTATTATTTATTTTTTACTTCTCTGCTATTCTTCCTCATATATCTAACCACATGGTAGGTCTTTTGAAGACAGGATCCAAATCCTTTCCTCCTTTGGCAATCCCTCATGTGCCTACCATAAAATATATATTTTGTTAATACTCTTTGAGAGGAAAAGACACTAATTCCATCCTGCTATACATTATCCAGATGTAAATTTCCTCCATTATATTTCATACATTATTAAAAAATGAAATTGTGACTTGATCCCAGAAAAGACCAAATTTAGGCCATGGTTTTTAGTGAACATGCCCATTTTCATGAAAAGGTTGATCTGCCTGAAGGAAAAATGGCTTAAATTTATCTCACAAAGTTCCGTATATAGGCCCAGTCACACCTCTGACCTTATCAGAGGGGTGGGTGGGGATGCTCTCACTTTAATTTTAAAAAGATCTTGATTTCTCAACTCACCTATTACATGGGCAGACACAAAGGCCACAGCACTTGTTGAGTTCTGTTAAAGTCTTCTCTGCCTCTCTCATGTCTTTATTTATTTGGTCCATGCCTCCTTCTATGCGGTTTAGTTGTTCTAAGAATAAGGTGGGGAAGTTACATTTTGTTTTACAGTCCCAGTACCAACCAGAAAACACTATTATTATGAATAGCAAACCTCAATTTTGAATCCACCAATAATCCATCATTCCAGTGACTGTATCAGTGCCAGAAAGTACTACATATTGTCCAACATGAAAACAATCTTTCACAAACTGATTTTGAGGCAGTGGCCTCTTACTGTGGGAAGATTTGTTCTAAAGAAATTTGTGTAAGAGGAGCATGTGAGAGTTTTAGAGATCACCCCTGAAACCAAATAAAGTATACTTTGACCAGACCAGGTCCCTAGTGTTTTATCTCTGGATAAGTTCAAAACCTGAGGGCTATCGTAAGTCTAATAAAAACTAGGCCAGAGGGGCACCTGGGTGGCTCATTCGGTTAAGTGTCCGACTTCAGCTCAGGTCATGATCTCACAGTTCACAAGTTCAAGCCCTGTGTCAGGTTCTGCGCTGACAGCTCAGAGCCTGAAGCCTGCTTCAGATTCTGTGTCCCCCTCTCTCTCTCTGCCCCTTCCCCACTTGTACCCTGTTTCTCTCTCTCTAAAGTGAAAAAAAAAAAAAAAATTAGGCCAGATTGCTCAGGGGCAACTCAAATAGAATATTTCCAAGCTCACCCAAATCTAAACCTGTTTAAGGTCTTAACCTGATTTCTGAAAAGGATGCAAGAATATCATAGTATCTAATGTACATATGACAAATGCACACAATAAATCCTGCTACTGGACAAGTACTTGGTATACAATTGGGCACGGTCATCCCCACCTCAAATAGGCAATTAACACGACATAATTCAGAAAAAAGGAAACCTATCACTTTTATCTTACACAGAGAAGGCACTCCCCAAGGCTTAATTTTCAACATGGCTGATTTGAAAGGGCTTTCTGGTATTCTAAGTCAAATCAAGGGTTTTTGCCAATGACTGCAACTCACCCCCTTGTTCATCCAGCATAGTGATAGTCTTGATTCCTGCATCCTGAGACTAAAAGAAGGGAAAAAAGCTGATAGCACTAAAAAACAAAAGCAACAGAAACAAAGACTACAAGGCCTAATAGCAAGAGATAATCATTTAGAAACCTAAGTTCTCAGAGGATTAAAGCTACAGAGAAAACTAATATCCCAAACCAACTTTAACCATTCACCATGTCCCAATAAAATTAAATCACTAATTCATGGTGAACTGATCTTCCTTATCACATTCTAATACTGTCAATGGGAGAAACAAAAAAGGTCCATTAGTGTATGGTTTGACAATTTCAGCAACTGCTGTTTCAAATAATAAAGCTTACTGATACCATATCCTTCTGACTCTTAACAGAAATCCCAGCTTATGCTATCAAGATCCCTCTTATACAATTTCTGTACTTAACTTTAATGATTAAAGTTTCTTTCTTACCTCAATGGCTAAACCCAGCATTCTCCTTGTGCTTTCCAGAGACTAGGGAAAAATATAGGGTTTTAGTATTCTAAAATATGTAGCCAAAAAAAAGAAAGAAAAACCTGATCATATATTCATGATGCTATTCTATTTTTAGATACTGCCAGCCCACCCAACCTTCCCTTTAAAATAAACAAACAAAACAAAAAAATAAAGTTGAGCACTATAATTTTAGTTATTTTCTTCCTACCAGGTGCTCCATGAGAGAAAATTTGGAGGCATTTATAAAAGTTTAATGTAGGCAGAAATCAAGGTATATAACACAGACATCAGAAATTCTGTTAAATTAAATGTTTTCAATTCCTCTAATTTAGAGTATTTTGTTGTAAGTAATTGTTAAACAATGACTATCTAAAAAAAAAAAAAAAAAAAAAACCAAAAAAACCCAAATTGCTTTCATTTATTTAGCTTTTGGTGAGCTGAAAAACTAAGGGGCCAGCAATGGCATTCTGAGGCAAATGCATTCTTGGACATAAAGTGACGGGGAGGTCAAAATGGACTTCTAAGAAGGTCCTTTCATCCCTCAACTGAAAGAGAATTGCTGGGGTGCCCAGGTGGCTCAGTCGGTTAAGCATCCGACTTTGGCTCAGGTCATGACCTCGTGGTTCTAGAGTTCGAGCCCTGCATAGGGCTCTGTGCTGTGGATTCTGTGTCTCCCGCTCTCTCTTCCTTTCCCCAACTCATGCTCTGTCTCTGTCTCTCAAAAATGAATAAACATTTTTAAAAAATTAAAAAAAAAAAAAAAGAAAATTACTTATTCCAAGTAAAATATTTACCTCATCAGTAACCTGGTGGGCTCTCAGCTGAATTTCTTCTGATGACAGATTATCCATGATGAATTAAAACTTTTGATAAGCACAGAAACTGAAACGTGGATATTCTGTAATAATAAGGATATAAAAAAGTTTGAGCAAAGAGTATGGATTTATGGAATTCAGGATACTTATCTGGAAAACAGGATGGAATAACCTATCTGTATCTTTATCCAGCTAGTTATCTATCACAGGTGAGGAAATTATGGCCAAGGAAGGATAAATAGTTGGTTAAATGCTAATTAGCACCAGAGGAGAAGCTGAAACTCAGGTTTCAGGACTTCTAGTGAAATGCTATTTCAAAGAGGAAAGTGGTCTCTCTACTTTGAGGACCACATACTAGAGACAAGCTTTAAAAGATTATTAAAATGAATTCTTGGTTATAAAATGTTCTTCATACATTATTTGAATACGAAAAAGCAATAAGGTGAAGAGTCTAAGTTAGGTAGTATTCCATTAATAAAGTAACAAAATTCAAAGTCATGTGCCTGAAGAACACAGGAAACATTCTAGACATGTGCCAGTTGTCCAGGCCACTAATTAGAGAAAATGAATTATTTTCATTCTTAACAAGAAAAGGGTAATGTTAATGTAGAACTCAGAACAGATTTTTCACAGTGGATTCTCCCTTTCCAATTATATTGTTTCTTGTTTTAGTGAAGCCCCTAAGAAATGCAAAAATTCTTTCTCCTATACATAGTAATTTAGTAACTCATAACTCGGAAAAAGAAGATTCATAGACATTCAAACTAAACACAAAACAGTTACTAGGTGTTATTCAGTACTACTGTTGTGTATCCCTCTTTGAAAAGTCATATGGAGTAGTAACTACTGTGTTACACCTCTAGGTTGCTTTCCTTTCATTACATTTGTTAGCTTTGTGTTATTTTTTTTCTGTTATTACATTTTTGAAAACAAATTTTACCAAAGCCCTGTGTCAGTGACACAGATAAAGTTCTGAATGTACCCTCAGGGAACAAGGGTAATGATTGTCATGAGTTTGAGGGGGGTGGGTAGTGTTACTGGCATCTAACAGGTAGAGGCCAGGAATGCTGCTAAATATCCCATAATGCTCCTAGGGACAGCCCTTTGCAACAAACGATTAACTGGTCCCAAATGTCAAAGTGCTGAAGTTGAGAGGCACCCTGTCATGGAGTATACTCAATGACCGGTAGGGAACCTAGTTAACCAGGAATATACTAGACTAAATCCTTGGAAGACAGTGATTTTGTTATATATATATATACACATATATATATACATATACATATACACACACACATATATATATATATGTATGTTTTTTTGTTTTTTTGTTTTAAATCTCTAACACCTAATATATTGGATCTGACAGTTGGTACTCCAGCAAATGTGTGCTGAATGAACACATAAGCAGAAAAACAAGGTGCATTCTCAAAATATTTATGTAGATTTTAGAAACAAAGCTACATATACCAGTAGCACTAAGCCTGCAATTATCCACTAGAAACACAAAGCAAAAATTGCCATTACAAGTGTATGATCTGAAATGGCTTGCTAGTCACACGCAAATCTTTTTAGTCACATCCATAACTAACCATCACTTTTAGTAGAATCATCACTCATAAAACAAAAAACAACAATATTATATTCTCAGTACAGAAAGGCACTGCATTTGGAGTCCTGTTTATTTATTAACTCCTATCGTGGCTGTTTTAGGTTTAATTAAGATTTTGAACCTTTATTAAAGCCTTTAATGCTCATGAAAAAATGATTATTCATTATTATTAGTAATAAAAAGTATTACTGCAAAAGCTACAGATTTAATTTCATATCTTGCTTGCCACTGTAGGACTCTGGTTCTGGCAAAAGGTTCATGTACTAAGATATATAATCAAGATACAAGGTCTTTCTTGAATTAAGAATTGTTCATTCATAGGTAGAAGCATAGGTAGGACCACATGCTTTATTACTTTGACCCTTTAGATTTATCAGAGATATGTTCATGCTACAGTTTTCTCTTCTGTCAATCTTTTATAGTTGCAATTATGAAAAGAAAAGTTGTTTTTGTAATCTCTCGCCTTCAGATTTTTGTACACCTTTCATTTCTATAATACCTCGTCTGCCTTCCCAGGTAACTTGTTTCTCCATTACTTTCAGAGCCCCAACAAGATACCTTTCAAAGCCTGCTCTTACCAGGCAGAATGCTCCAAAGTTGTCTATGCCCAATAGAAAAAAAAAGTGATATGAAAAGTAATACATGCTAATCAAGCAGTGCCTGGAAGTGACATCCTTAGTCAAGTTTCCCAATACAGTGTCCCATGGGTAGGAATGTATTTTGGGCATATAATGCCCAGATCTCTCAAACTATATAATTTCATAATTCTACTCCTATTTGCTATCTTCCTATCCTAGTGAAAATCGGCAAAACACGTAGGTTGAAGGAGAGGCTTGAATGTAAAACTGACCTCTGTCAAACTAGAAGATTCCTTCTAATTATACACACACACACACACACACACACACACACACACACACACACGAAGGCAGATACAGCTGGGAGGCAGAAATGAAGAATCACTCCTGGCATGGCAATGGACTCATTTTGAGAGACACAAACTTTGGTGAACTCAAAGTTCTGCCTAGTATTTCTTTTTTTCCTCCCCTGAGCAGATGGCGCACAAGACAAGAAACAGACTTATGTAAAGTTCTCACCCACGTTTGACAACCTGATATCAGAACACAGCTGCCTAAGACCTCTACTCTGGCTTATTGAGGGTGTTGAACACATGGATACAGTAAAAGGGAGTAAGAGAGACAAAGCAGAATTATAGGGGAAGGACAAAGCAACAATACTTCCAAGGCTCTTATTAGCTTTTACTAAACTGCTCTGAAGCGTCAGGCAGGGTGCAACCTAGAATTAGTTATATAGCTTTACTCATATTTATTATTATCTCCAGGAGTTTTTCCTTATGGAGTCAGGAAAAGACTACTCAGAATGTTGTAGTAATGAGAACTAGAGGGAGTGCCTAGTGGCTCAGTCAGTTAAGCCACTGACTCTTGCTTTCAGCTCAAGTCATGATCTCACAGTTCATGCATTTGAGCCCCATGTCAGGGTCCATGCTGACAGTGCAAAGCTTGCTTAGGATTCTCTCTCCCTCTCTCTGCCCCTTCCCTGCTCCCTCTCTCAATATAAGTAAATAAACTTAAAAAAAAAGGGGGGGGGGCTTAGAGCGGCAACTGAATGGCTCAGTCGGTTAAGCGTCTAATTTCCACTCAGGTCATGAGCTCACAGTTCCTGAGTTCAAGCCCTGCGTTGGGCTCTGTACTGACAACTCAGAGCCTGAAGCCTGCTTCAGATTCTGTGTCTCCCTCTCTCTCTCTGCCCCTCCCCCATTCACACTGTCTCTGTCTCAAAAATAAAACACACAAAAAAGTTTTTTAAATTAAAGCTGGGGGAGGGGAAGGAAAATGAAATGTCTCTTGACACAAATATCCCATTAAACTTTGTCTTCGGGGTGCCTGGGTGGCTCAGTCAGTTAAGCATCTGACTTTGGCTTACGTCATGATCTTGTGGTCCGTGAGTGTGAGCCTCACGTCTCTGTGCTGACAGCTCGGAACCTGGAGCCTACTCAGGTTGTGTCTCCCTCTCTCTCTGCCTCTCCCCTGCTTGTGCTCTGTCTCTCTCTTAAATGTAAAATAAAACATAAAAATTTTTTTATTAAAAAAAAACCTTAGTCTTCTTATATATAATCTAACAGGTTAAATATGTGTCATTTTTGTCAATATTCCTGGAACTTAATATACTATGCTAATTGTGAGTGTAGTATATGCTCCCTTTGAAAGATAAAAGCAAGAGTTTCCCTAGCACTTTTACACTGTATCTCCCTTAATTTGGTTAATTTGGGCTTACTAGAAGACTCCTAGTTTACCTTAATTTCTTTTTATAAACTTTGGAGTGGGGAAGAAGAAATGTTCACTGAGTACCTTAGTATATATCATGTACCCTACTAAGTACTTATATACATCATTATCTTTATTATGCCACCTTATAGATGGGCGAAATAAGATTCCAGTAATTTGCCCAGGGTGACTGAATCAGTAAAGAGCTGATTTATTATTTTTATTTTTAAGAGAGAGAGAGAGAGAGAGAGCAAGACTGAGGGGAGTAGGGGGGAAAGGGGCAGAGGGAGAGAGAATCTCAAGTAGGCTCCACACTCAACGAGGAGCCCAACACAGGGCTCAATCCCACAACCCGGGGATCATGACCTGAGCCAGAATCAAGAGTCAGACGCTCAACCCACTGAGCCACCTGGGTGCCCTGTTTTTTGTCTTGTTTTGTTTTCTTTTTGAGCAGACTTATTATTCAAGTATGGATACCCTGAAACCAAAGATAGTTCATGGTCTGGTAACTAGTCTTACTGTTGGATGCATCTTCCCTTAACAAACATCAGATGTTATGAGAACTGTTGAATATCTGAAAATAGACTACCCTACCCGATGGCTCATTCTTAAATTTAATATAAATATATAATATACATAATATACATATAATAAAACCATAAAAATTCTTCAACAGACTCAAAAACAGTTAAACTAAAGGAAGAACTGGGGTGCCTGGCTGGCTCAGTCAATAGAGCATGCAAATTTTGATCTTGAAGTTATAAATGTGAGTTCCACGTTGGGTGTAGAGATTACTTGAAAATAAAATCTTAAAAACAAAATTAAAGAAAGAACTAGAAAGACAAAAGTTATCATGGTTTTCAGCTGTTTTAAAATAATTAAGAATCTGAAATTATATTAATTTAGGGGCGCCTGAGTGGCTCAGTTGGTTAAGAATGCAACTTCAGCTCAGGTCATGATCTCACAGTTCAGGAATTGGAGCCCTGTGTTGGGGGGCTCTGTGCGGACAGCTCAGAGCCTGGAGGCTGCTTTGGATTCTGTATCTCCAACTCTCTCTGCCCCTCCCCCACTTGTGCTCTGTCTCTCTCAAAAATAAACATTAAAAAAATTTTTTTTAATGAAATTACATTAACTTTGAAAATAATACTATTGGGAATAAGGGATATAAAGAAAAAAGTCTTAGAACTGAATCAACGGGAGTTCGATGTCTTCACCGATAAAAATCAGGAAGTAATAATATAATCAGGAAGTATATATATATAATATATAATAAATATAATCAAGAAGTAATCAGGAAGTAATGGAAGTACAGCACTTTATCATTACTATTATTTTTAAAGATTTTATTTTTAAGTAATCTCTGTACCGAACCTGGGGCTCAAACTCACAACGCTGAGATCCAGAGTTGCATGCTCTTCAAACTGAACCAGCCAAGCACCTCACACACAACACTTTAAATCACCACCCATTTCAGTGTCCTGCTAAGAATAATATACCAGTGATTTTATATAATAATTCATTTTATACTGGAAAGCAAAGATTTTGCATTAAAATATTCTACCAAGTTAGCTTCATGACTTATTCTTTCTTAATCACAATATAAGTTGCTCTACAAGTTACACCCATATAGTTTATTATTGTATGATAAAATTTGTGGTTCTTTTTGGCATAGTTTGATAATCAATGTATTTATATCCAGTGGAAATTTCTGTTCATAGCAGGCTAGCATAGGAACTCCAGAATTCAAATTCTGGCCCCAAAATGTATTTGTTGTATAACCTCGGGCAAGTCAGCTAAATCTATTAAGACTTGGTTTCTGCATTTGTAAAATAGAGATAACAGGCTCTTTTTGTGAGGATTAAAAAAAGGTGATCCATACAAAGTGCTTATTATTGGTGCCTGATGCATGGCTGGTATTCAAGTGTGAGTCATTATTTTAATATTATTAGGGAAGCAGAAAGACATAGGCAAAAGAAAAGCCAAACAATGTTAAATATAAGTGACATTAATGTAAATGCAATTGAAAATAGCTACTAATATTAATTGTTCCATCTTTGAGGCTACATTTGAATATTGAAGTTGATAATACTGTATGAGCTATGTATCTGAACTATTTTCAGGCCAGTCATGAGTCTGCACATGTCAAGACAGATATTAAACAGGTTTAAATTAAACCAAGCTTCCGGATGATAGGTACTTATCTAGACAAATATATATATAGTTTGCATGTCTAAAAATTTAAAAACTGCCCTGAAATGTTTGGTTTTTTTTTTCTGGCTAAGGCCAAGCAAACACAAAACTACACAAAATGTTGAAGGTTATTATATAAACTGAACAAAGTAAGATTTAAAAAAGTCAAATACTTGCTATAACTACTGAGACAAAGAATATGGGTATAAAAAAGTCTAGCAGGAAATCATCAAAATATAACTAACGGCTGTGGTGGTAAAATTGAGTGATTTTTCTTTTTTTCCCAATTTACCAAATGATCTGCATTGTAGTTACACTACTTTTAAATTTCATTCATTTATTTTCATCACAAATATGATAGCTTATGACAACCAAGAAAACAGACTTATAAGACTGGTGAAAACAAAGACGAGGAATTAATTTTAGACCACATTTCATAAGCATAATGATCAATTCTTAGCCTCTCTTGAGAGAAATCTTCTGTTGGTACATATTCACAGTAAATGTATTTGTGGAAACATTTCCATCCATTCACAGATGATATAAAGGTATAGAAATGATACAGAGGTATAGAAACGATACAGACCGATTGTCCAAACCACAAAGGTATAGAAATGATACAGAACGATTGTCCAAAACATTCTGCTAACAGATGTTTAGAGGAAAGGCCCTTGCTAAAGTTTGGCTGGGAACCATACTTCATTCACATTAGGTGGCAGAAATGGGTTCTAATGAGCTCTGAATAAGTTCTTAGCACTTTCACGGTAAAATACTAAGAGGTGGATAACGCAGAGTTCACAAAGAGGCAGAGAACTTAGCTGGAACAGAGAATTTACAACTTCATCCTGGAATACAGCCAAACTCCTGTCATGGCCCCTCACCTCCAGTGTATTCTCCTTCTCTAACCTTCCTACCAACAATGAGAATCCTCAGGGATTCAAAGAAAATGTATAAAATTAGAAGCCATTTAATAGGTAATCTGTAGAATGTGCTTTAAAATAATTCAAAGGTGGGGAAATGGCTGGGAGTACAGAGGAAACAAGATTGGCCACGACTGTTGAAGCTGGGTGAATAATACATGAAGGTCATTATGCTAATCAGCTTTTTATTATGAATTATTATGAAAGTATCCAACATATACAGAAGTTTTTTTTTTTTAATGGCAGCTAACTTTTAATAATCTTTACTCACCGTTTTGTAAATCTAGATAGTAGAGGATTGAGAAGATTCAGAGTAACAACTACAAGTTAATACTTATAAACCATTATACATGCAAGACACTATACTAAGAAATAAAATACATATGTGCATTATAGATATACACACACACATTCCTTTAATCCTTACAATACTCTCTTAATCCATCTAGGCTGCTATAAAAAACAACAACAACATAGACTCAATTTATTAACAACAGAAATTTATTTCTTATAGTTCTGTAGGCTATAAGTCTGACTAAGCTCAACATGCCAGCACTGGTCATATTTTCATGAGTGCCCTCTTTCTGGTGCAAACCTAATGCCTTACATGGTGGAAGGGGCTAGGGAGCTCTCCAGAGCCTCTTTTCTAAGGCACTAATCCCATTCATGAGGGATCCACCTTCATGGCTTAAGCACCTCCCAGAAGACCCATTTAAATACCATCACACCAGGAATTAGGATTTCAACCTATGAATTTTGGTAGGAAGACAAACATTTAGTCCATAGCAAATACTATTTAATTCCACATTTTACAGATGTAGGAACTTAAGGAACGGTGAGGTTAAGCAACTTTTGCAAGGTCACAAAGAGCCAGATTCAAATCTACGTGGACCGATGCAGAGGATGTGCTGTTACATATATTAAAAAGAGGAAAATAGATATACTGTCAACTCATTCAAATGTGTAGCAGCTTTGCCCAAAGAAATGCATATATATGAAGTCCCTGCTTTTCCCTTTTCAAGTAGCAAGTCTAACTCCAGGAGTAGCGCACATGTTACAACAGTGGTTCCCAGTCTTGGCTACACTCATCACCTAGAGGCCCAAGCTACACCCCAGACTATTTGAATCAGAATCTCTGGGGGGTGAGAGCCAGTAGATTTTAAACCTTCCCAGGTGACGCCAATGTGCAGTCAAGGCTGAAAACCACTATTTTTTATTTTATTTTTTTAAGTTTATTTATTTATTTAGAGAGAGACGGCGAAGAGAGAGAATCCCAAGCAGGCTCTGCACCATCAGCACCGAACCCAACATGGGGTTCAAACTCACAAAACCGCGAGATCATGACCTGAGCTGAAACTGAGTCAAGAGTCAGATGCTTAACTGACTGAGCCATCCAGGTGCCCCTGAAAACCAGTGTTTTAGATCAAAGTTGATATTTTTAAAAATGTAGAGTCAGGTATTATCAATGATATCCTACCCTGTTATAATTCTGGTACCTAATGGAGGGGAGGAAAAAAAGTATCATTTAACAATGCAGGACAAGAATAACTTAGCCTTCAGTAAGTTAAGCACTGAATTACATATGACCCAGCAAATCTATTCCTAGGTACTTTAGAGAGAAATGATAATGCACATCCACATGACAACTTGTACATTAAATGCTTAAAGCAGCATTATTGCTAACAGTCAAAAAGCAGAAAAACCCCAAATGTTCACATAATGGAATATCACTCAGCCATAAGAAGGAATGCTACATGCTACAACATGTATGAGTCTTGGAAGCATCATTCAATTAACAAAACCAGATACAAAAGACCCGTATAGTATGATGTCACTTATGTGAAATGTCCAGAATAGTCAAATCCATAGAGACAAGAAGTAGATTAGTGATTGCCAGAGGATGGGGGGAAAAAGGGAAAGGACTAACTTCTGATAGGTACAGGGCTTGTTTTGGAGGTGACAGAAATGTTTTGGAATTAGTGATGATAGCTGCACAGCATTATTAATATACTAAAAGCCACTAAATTGTGTACTTTATTACTTTAAAAACTTTTTTTAATGTTTATTTTTGAGAGAGACAGTACTAGCAGGAGAGGGGCAGAGAAAGAGAGAGGGAGACACAGAATCTGAAGCAGGATCCAGGCTCTGAGCCGTGAACCACGTGATCATGACCTGGGCCGAAGTCAAACGCTTATCCATCTGAGCCACCCAGGTGCCCCTAAGTTGTACACTTTAAATAGTGAACTTTAACATTATGTGAATTATACCTCGATTTATAAAAAATTGAAAAAAAAAAAAACTTCAGGATGGAGAAAGAATATTTGGAAGAAGCAGTCAAGTAAAAGTAAACAGTATGAGTGAGAATCAAAAGGAAGAAAGAAATCATTAATTTTGTAGCTTTTCCTATGCTGAACAATTTTCTGCCATAGCATAAAATATGGAGATTCACTTAAAATAATTGATAGTAGCTATCTATAGAGTAGGCACCATTGAAATACAAAACTTGTACTTTATGTTCAATGGATCCCCTCCTTTCTTCTCCAGGAAGAAAAATGGTGGCTGGAAAAGAGGATAGAACAACCACATCAAGAAATAAACCCAACATACTTCTTTATTCAGATATAAGTATCTTTGTGTTTAAAGCAACTTCTGGGTGGGGTGCCCGGCTGGCTCAGTTGGAGGAGCATGCAAATTTTTTTTTTTTAATTTTTTTTAATGTTTATTTTTGACAGAGAGAGCACCCGTGCGCGCATGAGCAGGGGAGGGGCAGAGAGAGAGATAGACGCGGCATCGGAAGCAGGCTCCAGGCCCTGAGCTGTCAGCACAGAGCCCAATGCGGAGCTCCAACCCACAGACAGCGAGATCACAACCTGGGCCGAAGTCGGACGCTCAACCGACTGAGCCACCCAGGCACTACAGGAGCATGCAATTCTTGATCTTGGGGTTGTGAGTTTGAGCTCCACATGAGGTGCAGAGATTAGTTAAATAAATAAAAACTTAAAAAAAATTTAAAACAGCTTCTTGGAATTCTGAAAACATGCCTTTCCACATCTTTAAAAGGAAAAAGAGTCCAAGTTTTTTTTCTGTCAAAGAGAGAAAAAAACTTAAAAAAAATTTTTTTTAACGTTTATTTATTATTGACAGACAGAGCATGAGCAGGGGAGGGGCAGAGAGAGGGGGAGACACGGAATCTGAAGCAGGCTCCAGGCTCTGAGCTGTCAGCTTTGACCCGAACATGGGGCTTGAACTCACAAACCGCAAGATCATGACCTGAGCCAAAGTCAGACACCTAACCAACTGAGCCACCCAGGTGCCCCAAGAAAAAAACTTTTTTTAATTGGCACTTCTGGCTGTTATTAATAACTAGTACAAGAGAAAGTGAAATTTAAAGAAGGCAACATCAAAATCATTATTTACATGTTAGTGTATCTGAAAACGCTGAACTGTTTTTTGAGACTTAAAATGGTCATTATACAGGTTAAGCACCATTATTTTCTACCAATAAATCTTAATGCCACATTAAAAAATGTGTATAGTTTAAATATTAAAGGCCAAATTGGGGCGCTTGGGTGGCTCAGTCGGTTGAGCATCCAACTTCAGCTCAGGTCACAATCTTATGCTTCGTGAGTTCAAGCCCTGTGTCAGGCTCTGTGCTGACAGCTTGGAGCCTGGAGCCTGCTTCAGATTCTGTGTCTCCCTCTCTCCCTGCCCCTAACCCACTCACATTCTGTCTCTGTCTCTCAAAAATAAATAAACATTAAAAAAATAAAATAAAATAAAATAAAGGCCAAAAATGGAAATGCCCACCCCAGCTTAAATGAGATGGAATGAAAATATTTTAAAAATTTTACAGATGATTTTTATTTGCCTTACACAATAATGCATTTTCTAAATTTTCTTTAAAGAATCTTTTTAAAAATTAATTTATTTTGAGAAATACAGAGACAGTGCAAGTTGGGGAGGGGTAGAGAGAATCCCAAGCAGGCTCCGCACTGGCAGAGCAGAGCCCAATGTGGGGCTCAAATGCACAAACCGTGAGATCATGACCTGAGCTGAAACCAAGAGTCAGACGCTTAACCAATTAGCCACCCAGGTGCCACTTTTCCAAATTTTCTTTAAAAGGATTTATTTTACTTGTAAGTTTTTATTTTAATTCCAGTTAACAGTGTTATATTAGTTTCAGGTGTACAATATAGTGATTCAATAATTCCATACATCACCTGGTACTCATCACGACAAGTATACTCCTTAATCCCCATTACCTATTTAACCCAATCCCTCACCCCCTTCTCAAAAAGTTGTAAACATATACTGGTTTTATAGATAGGTTTCACAATACTCTATTACTCTATAACTACATTAACAGCAAGTCTATGCAATAACTATAAATCATTGATAGCGAAAAACTCTAAAAGATAAAAAATGTTGCAAGTTCCAAATGACACAAGAAGCAGTGATATAAATAGTATTTTTTTTTTTTTTTTAGCATTCAGGATGTCTGTGGGTAGTTCAATTCCCGCATCTATAAAATTAAAGTTTTCTTAACCACTGTTTAGAATAAAATGATGATTTTTAAAAACCAAAACTCTCAAAAGATAATGCAATATATATAAGAAACTTTAAAATTTTTCCTACTCTTTGGCCTTGTTCTGTTCTTAACAATGTAGAAGTAAATCACAGATACAAAGATACATTAGCCCCAGTTTTATTTATTTATTTATTTATTTATTTTCGGCAGGGGGTGGGGGGAGGGAGAGAATGGGCAAGGGAAGGGCAGAGGGAGAGAAAGAATCCCAAGTGGGCTCTGCGCTGTCAACACAGAGCCCTGGTTGGGGCTTGATCTCATGAACCATGAGATCATGACCTGAGCCAAAATCAAGAGTCGGATGCTTAATAGACTGACCCACTCAGGCATCCCAATTCCAGTATTATTGATAATGTAAACAAAACAAAACAAAAGGAAGCCACTAAGGAACCAATGATAGGGGATTTGACTGAATAATTATGGCATAACTACATGATGGAATATTATTTAGCCATCTAAAATTATTTTTGAAGATTTGGGTTCGTCTATATTTTATTTTAATCAAATCTATATATGTACATGGTTTGAGAAATCAAATAGTTCCACAACCAGTAATAAATAGCAATTCCTCTGCCCTCCCTCATACCCCAAACCAATTCCTGCTCCCAGGACCCCAACAGCAAAATTTTCAACAGTATTAGTTGTTCCAGTGTTTAATCCCAAATTCCTAAATCATATGCTTCAATTCTGGATATCACCCACAAACTTTCTACAATGAACATATTTAGCTCTTATACCTCCCCATCTTCTAGTTTTATATTTGCCCTTAAAAACTGGCTGGCTAATAAATTCTTGGCTGGAAATCAGAAGTCCTGAAGCAACAAAGAAATCTGTTTAACTGTGGCTATCTCAGTCAAATGTAAATGACCTAAATATCTTTCCTTCAGGGGTGCCTCGATGGCTCAGTTGGTTGACCATCCAACTTTAGCTCAGGTCATGATCTCACAGTTCATGAGTTTGAGCCCCATATGGGGCTCGCTGCTGTTAGCGCAGAGCCTGCTTCGGATCCTCTGTCCCTCACCCCCACCCCCGCCTTTCTCCCTCTCAAAAATGAGTAAATATTTAAGGGAAAAAAAAAAGCCTAAAAACAAAACTTTTCCTTCAAAGAACATTTTTATTAATCCCAAGGAACAAGGGTTCCATGGAACATGACTTGGAAACTACTAACCTACTGAAATTTCTGCTTAATTTATCAGTTATATGGGAACAAAGTTTCTGTTCAATTCTTATCTCAGAGAATAGTCTCTGAAAATAAACCTCAGAGGTCATCTAGTCTAACTTATTTATGCTAAGAGAATAAAATGCAATACTTCTGGCTCTTTCCATAATACGTAATCCTTCCTAGGGGAGGGGGGTGGTCCTTCTTGGAACAGACCTGATGATAACTGAAGAGGTAATAGTTCTCAGAAGAGAACTGTGGTCTTAGAAGGGCACGCCAAACCAGGACCCAACTGAAGAGGAAAACAAGGCCAAGGTTGTCAGAAGAGAATGTGGTGATATCTAGCTATGGTGACTCCCCCATAAGAGCTGAGAATTCCCTCACACTGGTGGATGGAGAGTCTAAGAGAAAGCAGTTATTAGCAGAAACCTGTGGTCTTAGGAGGGCATGCCAGACCAGGGCCCAACTGAAGAGGAAAACAAGGCCAAGTTTGTTGGAAGAGAATGTGGTGACATCTAGCTATGGTGACGGCCTCAGAAGAGCTGAGAATTCCCTTATGCTGGTAGATGGAGAGTCAGCAGCCTACCTAGTCTGGAGGCTTGGCAGAAAGAAATCCCAGTCCCAGAATATATCCCTCTTCATTCATTCCACAAACATTTTTCAAGTATTTGATATCAAGTAAGGGAACATTTTTTTTTTAATATTTGTTTATTTTTGAGAGACAGAGAGAAAGAGACAGAGTGTGAGCGGGGGAGGAGCAGGGAGAGAGATACAGAAACTGAAGCAGGCTCCAGATGCGGGGCTTGTACTCACGAACCGCGAGATTATGACATGAACCGAAGTTGGACGCATAACAGACTGAGCTACCCAGGTGCCCCATTTTTAACGAGACATTTAAAAGGAAGAAGGAAAGGATGCTCACACACAAAAAGTACAGGTGTACAGGATTTCAAAATACTCAAAATACTCTAGGTTATACCAAAAAGAGTCCATGCTCTGATTAGGAAATTTAATTATTTCTGAAGGCATTTAGATGAGAGCTTTACTTATGTTAAGATTAGTTTCCTCCTTTTACTTCCTCTCTCAAGGTTCTTTTCTACTTCCTTCTATGGGAACAACTTTAACCATTCTTATGAAGCTCAAAAACTATGTAAATAGAAGAAGTACACCACTAAATCATATCTATTAAACATCTTGGTTTCAAAGGGCACTGAAGCACATGATTCAAGATAGAAACCATACTGAGTGAGAAAATACCACTGAAAGCCAGGAATCAAAAGATCAAAATTACACTTTAGCTTTACAGAAGCACAGTTTATAACTTAATTGCTGATGTCCAACACCTAGTTGTCAAGTCCTGGAACTTCCCTAATTCTATTCTAAGTGACCAGAACATAATTCTAGGGAGGGGGATCTATATGTGATTACAATCACATTGTTGAACTGAATCACACTGTTGAAAAGAAAGGCTATGGAGAAAGAAAAGGAATGCTCTATGAGAGTTAGGAAAAAGGCTCAAGAATGCAGCATTCATTCTCCAGGTTGGAAAGACATATAATCTGGCAGACTTAAGAATGTTATCTGCTAAGGAGACAGCAAGTGTGAGGTAGGCACAAAGCTTCACCTTGCCTGAATAAAGTATTTACCCAAATCATCCAGGTATTTTTGCTCCGAGTCCAAGTTCACCTAGAAGTTTTCTGGCTAGCTTCTCAAATATTCTGACAACAGGAATCATATGCCAGAGATAGAGAACAGTAGCACTCAGGTCCCTGGAAAATATCTCCTCACAATAGGTTAAAAGAGTGACACACATTCTTGTTTATACAACAGGCAATACAGTGTGGTGGTTAAATGCCCAATACTTGGAGGCATAATGTTTTTAAATCCTATTGTTTAATTTACTTCTTTGTGCTTCAGTTTTCATTAAATGAGAATATAAGGTTTATTGGAGCATTATAAGGATTGAGTTAATTCATGCAAAGCATTTAAACCTTGGCTGGCATGGTTTATAGTGCTCAACAAAGCTACTGTAATTTTTGATAATAGTTGTTAAACATCTCTTGTGATTTTGATTTGGGAACCAAAATCCAAGCATGATCAACCCTAAAAAAATTGTGATTTTGCACTATCAAAGAAGTGTCACAATGTAAGGACTCAGTAGTCCTTATATTACATATGCAGTAATATATTGTATGTATGTGCGTACAGAGTGGGTAGGGTGGGGAGACACAGGAGACAGGTTGTGAAGGGCTTTGTATACAAAGAAGTTGGGAATTTTATTTTATAAGCTTTAAGAGGCCATCTAAATGTAATCTCCGTTATCAAAGCATTGTTCAAATAAATTTAAATCCAAGTTACAGATCTCACAAAAATCAATATGATGAGGGGATTCCAGAAAAATACACTCATCAGTGATATAAATATTTTAGTAGCAATACAACCTAAATTGAAATCAAAACCAAAATGTCAGTGAATTTAAATGAGGGCAAATAGAACCCCACCTCCACCCCCAGTCTTACAAAAAGAACAGTACATGCTGTTTCCTGGCTCTACAATCCACTTCCTCCAATTGTTGGGAGGCACTGGATCCATCTGTGTCAAGTCTCTACCCACCACAACAAAGAAAAGACCAGTCCTTGTCATCTAGTCCTTTCTCGATCTACAGAGCTACAAACAAAATATGGCACTAGAATCAAAAAGTTCAGCACTCTTGGATGCAAGCAACATCATATATTATAAATATACATAACGCTAAGTATAAACACAACTAAAAAACACTCTTCCAGAATGTTTAAAACACAGGAACGAAAGGAAGAAAAAAAAGCACCTTAATTCAGAAGAAAAAAACCAAACAGTACCTGATTTCACTAAAATGTCAAAGAGCTAACATCCTCTTTTTTCCCTTTTGCTATTCTAATCTACTTTCATCTGGTGAGACCAGATAAGTAAGTTTGCTAGAATTGTGTCAAAACAGTGAATGCCATCACTGGGTCCAGTGGCCTAAACCAATACTTAATTTTAAAGTGGGTAGGTTATGGGGTGCCTGGGTGGCTCAGGGTTAAGCATCTGACCAGTTCAGGTCATGATATCAAGGTTTGTGAATTCGAGCCCCACTTCAGATGAGCTCCGCTTCTGTCTCTCTCCTCTCTTTCTCTGCCCTTCATGGGATTCTCTCTCTCTCTGCCTCCTTGATCACTTGTGCCCTTTCTCTCTAAAAAAATTTTAAAAATAGACTGAGTAGGTTAGTTCCAAAGCAGTATTTTCCAGAGTGCAGAGTAAGAACACAAGATGATTTCAGCTGTTATATAAGCAATAGTTATGTATTTAAATAGTTTTTATTTTTCGGGGCACCTGGGTGGCTCAGTCGGTTAAGCGTCCGACTTCAGCTCAGGTCACGATCTCACGGTCCGTGAGTTCGAGCCCCGCGTCAGGCTCTGGGCTGATGGCTCAGAGCCTGGAGCCTGCTTCAATTCTGTGTCTCCCCCTCTCTCTGACCCTCCCCCGTTCATGCTCTGTCTCTCTCTGTCTCAAAAATAAATAAACGTTTAAAAAAATTAAAAAAAATAGTTTTTATTTTTCATTATTTTAAATGTTTATTTACTTATGGGGAAGGGGGTGCAGAGCCCAATGTGGGGCTCAAACTCATGAACTGTGAGATCATGACCTGAGCCAGAATCGAGTCAGATGCATAACCGACTAAGCCACCCAGATGCCCCCAGCAATAGTTATGTATTTAAGTTACATGTATATTATAACGTATACTAGAACAGGGAATAAAATACATAAAAACCATGATTTCACAGATTATCACTTTGGAAAAGTGTAATGTTGAAAACAAATCTATTAAAAACATGAAATAATGCAGATGATCTTCTAAAAGGCAAATTTTACAGAGGCGCCTGGGTGGCGCAGTCGGTTGAGCGTCCGACTTCAGCCAGGTCACGATCTCGCGGTCCGTGAGTTTGAGCCCCGCGTCAGGCTCTGGGCTGATGGCTCAGAGCCTGGAGCCTGCTTCCGATTCTGTGTCTCCCTCTCTCTCTGCCCCTCCCCCGTTCATGCTCTGTCTCTCTCTGTTCCAAAAATAAATAAACGTTGAAAAAAAAATTTTTTTTTTTAAAAAAGGCAAATTTTACAATGGTGGTATGGTTCATGATGGGTGAAATACTGACAGTTGTCCCATGAACAACTTGGGCCTGTTTCTTTGTTTATCTGCTTCCATCTAGGTTCAAGGCTGTGTTCCGAATAATTAGAAAAGGTGTGACCTTTAGTTAAGTGAGCTTGCTACTATGTTTAAGCAAACACTACTATTTACAGGAAAGAGTGTTATACTGTTAAGAATAGTGTCTATAGGAAAGAGTGTTAAGAAAATAATGGCACAATAATCCACTGCTATGCTGGAACTAGGATAACAGCAATTTTCTAGTGTATACCCATATACCACAAGCACCCCGCCCCCCAAAAACCCAAAAACAAAAATAAAAAGCCTACTAACACTGATAAATATTTGAGCTGTAGGCTGTTGCATGATCATTTCATTCACTTTCACATCATCTGTCAAAGGAGCATGGTAATTGTGAGAAGTGTTTCTTCTAATATCTATATGAATATATTCTTTATCATTACCTCTTACCAAAGGAACAAAAGACAATTAACCATTAGATGCTTTAGGCATCAACTGTGATTATGGAAGAAACATTATTTTTTAAAAATCTTACTATGAAATATTTTAAGGTTAGATTTCAAAGTATTCTAGCTAATGAGGTCCCATGCATTTAAAGTGTGGTATTTTCCAGGCTAGGCAAGAACGTGGGAGAACCATTTCTACCTGACCATATTTTACCTGCACATCTGAAAGCCAGTCTTAAGGGCACATGGAATAATATTCCTCTCAATTATTGAACTATCTGCTACTAAGAAGCTATATTATTTTCACATGGCCAAGGGAACGCTGTCAGAAGCTACCAGTATCCAAACAGCCCTCTCCAGTCGTCCACCTACTCCCTGAAGATGACTAGCAAAAGGCAAAACGACACTCCCTTCTCATCTTCCTTTCCCAACTTTGACGTCTTTCGGTTTTCTCTACTCTTATGTACCTTTCCTAATACTGTAATGATTAATGACTTAAAAAAGGTTGAAATGAAACAGTACTTTCCAGTACTCTCCCCCTACCCACAACAACTCCAGGCTGGAACTGTGAAATTCGTTTTACGGATCCTTCGTGCGTCTGCAGTACAGCCACGAGGTAAGAATGGACTTTCCTAGAGAGCCTGGACTCTCCAATGCCACGAACCTCAGAGACCTTCAAATAACTAGTTCAGAGTTATCTGATCACTTGTGGTCACCGTACAGTCTTCTAATCACGACCACAGCAACACTGTAGAGGAGAGGGAGTGGGAGTTTACCTCTGCTTGGTTTTGAGGAGGGGACCAACGAACCACCACCCCACCACCCTTCCTCCGCCGCCCCTCGGTAGTTTCCTGGCGCCTCGCGTCCTTGCTCTGGGCCCGACCTGCCCAGTAGAGGCAAGAGCACTTCCCCCCCTCCCCTTAAGCCCGATCCCACGAACTTTTAAACACAATAATACTCCTTCTTCTTGGGACCTGATCCCAATCTTCAACCCGACTAGCTCCCTCAACCCCACTCCTGGAAGCTCACCAACCAGTTCCGGCCACTCCTCTCGCGCCGCAGCGGCTCGGACACCCCCAGACCGGACTTGGAGCTGCCTCCTCCTAGCGCCTGCGCGCGCCGGGCCCGTGCGCCTGCGCACTTCCCCGGCCGCGCGGGCGCGGACACACCCCTGGAGCCGGAGCCAATCACCGTCTGAGGGGTTTAAATCTCCCTGCCACGCAGGCGGAGAGCCTGGGGAGTCGCCCGTTAACCGGATAATTCGAATCCCTCCCGAAGGTGGGATATATTCATGCAACAAACATTTGTCGAGGGCAAGCCATCTGCTGGATGATTGCTGAAGAAAAGGAGACAAGAATGCCTTCCTCGCCCTCCAGGATCTTTTGATCTATCTAGATTGGAGATCGATATGTAAACAAATAATAGTGGGTAAAATTTAGTGAGTGGTATCAGGAAGTCCGAGGCGAAGTCGGTGCATAATGAAAGCTGCGCCTTATCCTTAGGGATGTCTGGAAGGGTTCCCAGAGAAAGCGACTTTTCAATCAGGAAGGCTAAGTAGGAATTCTCCCAGAAGTCTGGGATAGAGAGTGATAGTTTTCCAGCCTGCGGAAACAGCCTTTGCCATTAGGAACATAGCACTTTCTGTAAATTCCTTGTAGTTCATTCTGCTGAGAGGCTTAGAGCTCATCGTGTATCTCCAGGTGAAGTGGGGAATAACCTTTAAATAGTCGGCAACGGGCTAGATCTTGGGAGGTCTTGCACTTTATACTGGACTTTAGTGTGCAAGCTTAAGTGAGCCTGGACTTTATACTATGGCTACAGAAATCCATTGAAGGGTTTTAAACAGGTCCAGGAACTCTTCTGGGTACCTCTAAGAATAGAGCACAGTGCTGGAAATTAATAATTAAAAAAAATAATAACAGCACTTCGAAGGAATCTACTTCTAAGGGTCAGGAAAGTGAACCCTGAGAAATATCTTTTGTATATTGTAACACAGAGGTCATTGGTGATCTTAGTGAAAGCTATGTGGTGGGATGATTAAGTTGAAAGATAGACTGCAGCAATTTCGAGAGAGGGGAGGTGCAAAAGTAGGGAGAGGTTATAAAATGCTTTTGGAAAGTTAGGCCTTGACAGACAAGGGGTCAAAGTTTTTGTTTCTGTTGTTTGGATTTTTGTTAGAATTAAGACAGGAGAAACTTGAGCATGATAGGCAACATACAACTGAGGGGAAAAAATAGTTGAATAAACAGAAGTGTTAGTAGGTAAAGATCTTGAGAGAATAAGAGTAGAGACAATCCAAAGTACTGGTGGGAGGAATGGTGTTGGAAGAGAAATAAAGATATCTCCTCAATTATAATAAGAGGAAGTATGTGTCTGTAAGTGTGTATGTTTAGTAACAGGAAGTTAAAGAAGTTCTCATCTGATGACCTCTGTTTTCTTTGTGAAATAGGAGATGAGGTCATTTGCTAATAGAAAAGGAGTTGGGGGTTTTAAGGAAAGTGGAAAAGTTTTCGAATATGGTTGTATAAAGTGACAGAACAAGTTGATCAGAGAAAGACTGGAGGACTGGTGTCAGTGTCAAGGGCCTGTATAAGATTGGTAAAAATGAACTCTCCCTCTTCTATCTTGGTGTGTGGCTTTCTTAAGCACCAGTCACTTCTTATAGGCAGAAGTGGACAAAATGTATGGTTGAGTTTATTTATGGTGTATTTATCCATGGTGTAATGCCATGGTTCTCAATCAGGAACATTTTTGCCCTTGAGTGGACATTTGGCAGTGTCTGGAGACATTTTTGATTGTCAAGACGACAGGGATTGGGGTGGAGGATATAAAGGGGATACTATAGGCATTTAGTATCCCGGAATGCTAAGTATCCTGCAATGCACAGGACAGCCCAAGAATCATCTCCAAAATATCAATAGTGCCAAGGTTAAGAAACCCTGATCTAGGATTACCTTGATGTTCACCAATGGCTGACCTTGGTCTTCTACAAGCTTTTCTTTGGACTATGGCCCTCAGCTTATATGGGTAAAGTAGTCCTTCCGTTGCATGCCTTTAAAGGAGAGTAGAATGAGCAGCATACCTCAGACCTTGAGTGTTTAGAAGAATTGTGATGTCACAAACACACAATTAGAATAGTTCCTCAATCCTTTAGAAGCAAATCTGGGGGCGCTTGGGTGGCTCAGTCAGTTGAGTGTCTGACGTCGCTTAGGTCATGATCTCACAGTTTGTGAGGTCAAGCCCCGTATCAGGCTCTCTGCTGTTAGTGCAGAGCTGGCTGATCCTTTGTCCCCCTATCTCTCTGCCCTCCCCCTGCTTGTGTGCGTGCTCTCTCTCTCTCTTTCTCAAAAAAAAACATAAAAAAAAAAGGGGTTCTAAGCAAGTCTGGACTTACACATTGATGAAGGTGCTTGCTTTGATTTTAGGTATTGCAGGTCTTGTTAAACATAGACATTATCAGAAGCTCAATAATATGGGAGGAGTAACACTTCACAACATTATTAATCCTAATGTAACTTGGTTTATCTGATTATTTGTAGTCACTAAAATAGGGAATGTGTATGGGCTAAGTTTAATAAAGAAAATAAATATATTAAATATTAATAAAAATATAATCATTGGTATTCATGTATTGTTCGCTCTTTGACAGGCACCCATTCATGGATAGGAATGTGACCTATATTATGTCTTTTAATCCTAGCAACACCCTGAGAGATAGCATTATCCTAATTTTAACTGTGAAGAAACTGAGGTTCCAACAAAACTTGTAATTTGCCCAAAGTCATAAGTTACTAGCGGCTAGATCAAAATTTGAACTCAGATATCTGTCTGTCCTCAAGCTCCTGCAACATCCGTTAAATTTCAGTAAATTTTCCAAGGCAGGAATGGTTGGAAATGTAGCTTAAACAATTGCCACTGCATAAAGGGAATGCTGGGGATTTAGGAAGAGAGTAGAAGCAAAAGGAAGGCCGGGGAAGAACAAAGAGAAAGAAAAAGGAACGAGGAAGGCTAGTCACAACTGAGTTCAGTGCAGCAGAGTAACTTCCTCAAGCTTGCCTGCCGGCCTTTGATCTTTCTTTTTGCGTAAAGCTTCTTTCCCCTGTGTCCGTTGTTCACTCTCATGTGTTCAAATAAAGCTAGATTATTGAGAAAGGCGGACAGCAAAGGGAAAAAAAAAAGGGGAGCGTGACGGTGGCGGTGTGCGCCTGCGCGCTGGCGGCGGCGGCGGCGGTGCCCGGCGGGGAGGGGGTCCGGAGTGGGCCGCCGGACCCAAAACTGAGTGGGGGGGCCTCAGGGAGTCCCCTCGCCGGGATCTTGGCGGCCTGATGGAGTAGGAGGGGTCGGCTGTGAGTGTGAGTATCGAGGGTCGGGCTGCGTTGAGGCGTTTCGGAACGGGAGGGTCCCGGTGGTCCGCGCCTAAGGTTTGGGGCTGCAGGACGTGGCCGGGTTTTTGCTCGTGCAGGCTGCGGAACAGGGGCAACCCCCTTCTCCCGGAGCCCGCGCGGTTTACGGGCAGGCGGTGCTTCTGGCTTCGGGATATAGATTCTCGCGGGGGCGTTCCGACTCTACTTCCAGCCCCGGCAGGAAACGTGCCTGCAAGAACCTTGACCTTTAGGGGAGGCCGCTGACCTCCTTCGGTCCCCGGTTCCGCAGGGATCCCGCAGACCCAGGTGCTTAAAGGCCTCCGGGTCACAGGCCAGGGACACCTTTCGACCTCCTGTGACTGACAGCCTCCGTTCTTTTTCCTCCTTCCGTCTTCTTTCCGTTTGGGATGCGTCTTAATAATAGCTACGATTTATGGAGCGCTTACTACGTGTCAAGCTAGTATTTAGTCTGAATCTCGGTGCATAATTATGGGGAGGAGATGCTTTGCACTCAAATGCTTTGAGTCTGCTCAATTTAATCATCTTTAAGAGTCAGCCTAACCATTTTATTGGGAAGTTTGAGATTTCCTTGGCTCTTAGCAACTTAGGACCATCCGAGTTAAGGGAAGTTCTTCTCTTACCTAGCAAATGGGTGCTTTATCTACCATAATGGTTTATATCGAATTTAGCTAAGCCGAAATAACTTGTGAGCACTTCCTAAAAGCCTAATAGTATTCCAAACGCCATGGGAAATCCTAAAATGTGTTCTAAGCCCTGTTCTCGAGTTTGGTTGTGAATGAATCCATGAAATATTTAGATTCAGTTAGGACTTATTTAGCATCTGCTGCATTGTACACTCCGGAGTGTCACAAAAAATTGATGAGATACTGTAATGGCAAGTGGATTTTTGAAGCATATTTCTGATGAGGTACCTAAGGGTTTGACCGTAATTTGCTCAAGCTAAACTAGCTAGGGTAAGTGGTGAAATTCACATATGCCAAGTCTCCTCTTTTTCCTGTTACACCAAGTTAGATGTTCTAAGCACTTTTGGGAAGCAACTACATTACAGTTACAGTTTCTAGAGTTAACTCCTGAGTCTAGAGAATGGTATGTTCTTTTAAAGGTACTAGAGGGGCACCTGGGTGTCTCAGTTGGTTGAGAGTCTGACATCGACTGAGGTCATAGTCTCAGCTCCTGAGTTTGATCCCCGCATCAGGCTCTGTGCTGACAGCTCAGCCCCAGGGCTTTGGATTCTGTCTCCCTGTCTCTGCCCCTTCCCCAGCTCACACTCTCTCTCTCTCTCTCTCAAAAATAAATAAACATTTAAAAAAATTAAAGAAAAATAAAGGTACAAGGTAGTTTTTGAAGAGAACTTCAGCATGGGTTGGAAGGTGGTAAGAGGGTGTGAAGGAATCTGGTCAAGTTAGTTCATAATCAGTTGCTTTGATAAAAAAGAGAATCTAAAAAGGAAAAACTGCAAATAGTAATTATTTATCTAGCTTAGAGCACAGCACATGTAGTCTGCTGTATAAGAGGCTTCTGTACAAGAAAAGGAAGGAATAATGGTAGATGCTAGATGAATTGGTTCTGGGGCCAGGAATGGCTCTGTGAGAAATATACATGTTATCCATTTCCTAATTCAAACATCATAGTGGGAAGTTTAGGATTAATTTGTGTATCCAGTAAATAACATGTAGGCAGACAAGCACATTGAATGTGCTATCTCCAATTGAAACCTTATAGTCAGTTGGGTTTTTTTCCTCTTCTAATCTGAAAGAGACTATCAAGAAATTAGAGTTCCTAAGTGTTCATCAGTAGAGGACTGGTTAAGTAAAGTATGCCTTTGTAAGAATGAGCCAGCCCTCTGTGTGCTAATACTGAGTAATAACCAAGATACATTAAGTGAAAAAAAAAAAAAAGTGAAAAAGAGGTTTCACAACCGTGTGTGTGTGTGTGTGTGTGTTTAAACTGTGGTTATTTGGGTATATATATACCTAGAATATCTCTGGAAGAATTCAGAAGAAACTGGTAACAGTGACTGGAAGTTGAAGTGGCTGAGAAACAGGAGTGGGAAGGGAATTATTTTCTGTATAAGTTTTTAAGAATTTCTTATGAAAAGTTTTAAACATCCAGAAAAGTAGAGAAAATACTATATTGAACCCATGTAAATTGATCATTCTTTTTCAAATCTGCTGTTACATTGCTATTTGCTTTTATTCCTGACATTTCACCCCTACACACTTTAATATATGTCTCTAATGAAAAGAACATTTTCCTGCATAACTCAATAGCATAATCACACGATACAACTAATTCTTGTATATTATCTAAAACCTAATCTTTATTAAAATTTCCCCAAATTTGGGGCACCTGGCTGGCTCAGTGGGAAGACCATGCAACTCTTGATCTCAGGGCTGTGAGTTCGACCCCCACGTTGGGTGTAGAGATTACAAAAAAAAAAAAAAAAAAAAAAAAAAAGAAAAAAAAAAGATTTAGAAAATTAAATTAAAAAATTTCCCCAAATTGCCCCCCACTTATTTCTTCTTTTTTACTGTTTTTGATCCTATTTCCAATAAAAGTTTATGCATTGCATTTGGCTTTTATGTCTCTTGAAATCTTTTCAAATCTAGAACAGTTAACTTTTTTTTTTCTTTTTCATCATAACTTGTTGAAGAGACCCTGTCAATGATCTGAATTTAACTGATTGATTCCTAGTGATATCACTTAGCTTGTTACTGCTAACAAAGGTAAGGTAAATGCTTGATTGGTTTCAGGTTAAACACTTTGGGTACAATATCGTAGGCTATGCTCTATACTCTAGTTTTTCCGCTATTAGTGATAGTAGTGGGTGATAGATAGTGATTGATTAGTGGGTTCAGGTGGTAAATTGGAGTTCTCCATTGAAACCAGCTGTACGCCCATTTCTATTTTAAAAATTTGAAACATGTTACCTATTGAACATGTAAATAATTACCTTTAGAAAGAAAAGCTCACAGCAAGAAATTACTTCTTCTTTTTTAAACTGAATCCCTGATTACTAGGTGGTAGTATCTCATTTTATAGAAAAGGAATTTGAAGTTCAGAAAGATTAAAATTTACTTGGGGTAGTAAACCTATTTTTTGTCTACTTCAGAGGTCATGCTTTTCCACCAGATTTTGTAAACTATAAACTGGTATATAAATATAAAATTATTATTACTCCTAGTAGTTATGTTACTTGTCCCTTTATGTCTTTTTGGATAGGTAATCAGTTTCTAATTAGACTTTTTTGGAGTATCAGTAAACTGTGATAGGTCTCTTTAGTGTGATGAACATTCTGAAAGTTCAAAATATATGTGCAAGTCAAACTTCTTAATGATTTCAGGAGTTTCTTTTTTTTTTAATTTTTTTTAATTTTTTCAATATATGAAATTTATTGTCAAATTGGTTTCCATACAACACCCAGTGCTCATCCCAAAAGGTGCCCTTCTCAATACGCATCACCCACCCTCCCCTCCCTCCCAGCCCCCATCAACCCTCAGTTTGTTCTCAGTTTTTAAGTCTCTTATGCTTTGGCTCTCTCCCACTCTAACCTCTTTTTTTTTTTTTCCCCTTCCCCTCCCCCATGGGTTTCTGTTAAGTTTCTCAGGATCCACATAAGAGTGAAAACATATGGTATCTGTCTTTCTCTGTATGGCTTATTTCACTTAGCATAACACTCTCCAGTTCCATCCACGTTGCTACAAAGGGCCATATTTCATTCTTTCTCATTGCCACATAGTACTCCATTGTGTATATAAACCACAATTTCTTTATCCATTCATCAGTTGATGGACATTTAGGCTCTTTCCATAATTTTGGCTATTGTTGAGAGTGCTGCTATAAACATTGGGGTACACGTGTCCCTATGCATCAGTACTCCTGTATCCCTTGGATAAATTCCTAGCAGTGCTGTTGCTGGGTCATAGAGTAGGTCTGTTTTTAATTTTCTGAGGAACCTCCACACCGTTTTCCAGAGCAGCTGCACCAATTTGCATTCCCACCAACAGTGCAAGAGGGTTCCCGTTTCTCCACATCCTCTCCAGCATCGATAGTCTCCTGATTTGTTCATTTTGGCCACTCTGACTGGTGTGAGGTGATACCTGAGTGTGGTTTTGATTTGTATTTCCCTGATAAGGAGCGACGTTGAGCATCTTTCATGTGCCTGTTGGCCATCCGGATGTCTTCTTTAGAGAAGTGTCTATTCATGTTTTCTGCCCATTTCTTCACTGGGTTATTTGTTTTTCGGGTGTGGAGTTTGGTGAGCTCTTTATAGATTTTGGATACTAGCCCTTTGTCCGATATGTCATTTGCAAATATCTTTTCCCATTCCGTTGGTTGCCTTTTAGTTTTGTTGGTTGTTTCCTTTGCTGTGCAGAAGCTTTTTATCTTCATAAGGTCCCAGTAATTGACTTTTGCTTTTAATTCCCTTGCCTTTGGGGATGTGTCGAGTAAGAGATTGCTACGGCTGAGGTCAGAGAGGTCTTTTCGTGCTTTCTCCTCTAAGGTTTTGATGGTTTCCTGTCTCACATTCAGGTCCTTTATCCATTTTGAGTTTATTTTTGTGAATGGTGTAAGAAAGTGGTCTAGTTTTAACCTTCTGCATGTCGCTGTCCAGTTCTCCCAGCACCATTTGTTAAAGAGACTGTCTTTTTTCCATTGGATGTTCTTTCCTGCTCTGTCAAAGGTTAGTTGGCCATACGTTTGTGGGTTTAGTTCTGGGGTTTCTATTCTATTCCATTGGTCTATGTGTCTGTTTTTGTGCCAGATTTCTGGAGTTTCAAAAAAGTTTTGTACAAAGAAGCATTATGCAGTCTTAGTTCTTGTGCCTTAGGTCTTCTAGGTTTAAAAAAATATATGAGTTAGGGGTGCCCGGGTGGCTCAGTCGGTTGAGGGTCTGACTTTGGCTCAGGTCATGATCTCACTGTCCATGGATTTGGGCCTTGCGTCAGGCTCTGTGCTGACAGCTCAGAGCCTGGAGCCTGCTTCAGATTTTGTGTCTCCCTCTCTCTCTGCCCCTCCTCCATTCATTCTCTGTCTCTCTGTCTCTCTGTCTCTCTCTCTGTCAAAGATAAATAAACATTAAAAAAATTAAAAAATATGTGAGTAAAAAGAAAATTAAAAAAAATTAATAATACATGTATATTGCTTAATTTTTTGAAAAGAACAAAAAGATCTATAGTGAAAAATGAATTTCCAACCCCCATGCCCTCAGTTTTTTTCCCAGAGTCAAAACCTATTACTAGTTTCTTGGGTATACCTCTAGATAAATTCTACATATGTATGTATGTCATTAGGGTAAATTTTGACATTTATGTATAGAAGTATCTTAGTAACATAACCTAAAATAATAGGTTGAAGGTTATGCTCCAGTTTTTATTGTTTATATACAAACACCTTTGCTAACTTTTATTCATTCATTTATTCAATATTGAGTACTTACTCTATACCAGATGGTGTGCCAGGTCATAGGAATAAAATAATGAACACAACAGACATTCCTGCTAGCTGTAATGGAGTTTACTGTCTATTGGGAGAGACAGTCATTAAGCAAATAATTATACTAATGACTATAGCAAAGATTTGGTACCAACTTTGTGCCAAACACTTAATATGGATTTTCTAATTTATTCCTCGTAACAGCTCTATGACATTGATTCTGATAATATTTTTGTTTTATGAATGTAGAAACTGAAGCACAAAAAGGTTAAACTACTTGGTCAAGATCACACACAGCTAGTAAGTGATAGAGCTAGGTTTCAAACACAAGCAGTCTGGTTATAGAGATCTTGCTATCTTCTTTTACCCTGATGTAGTGGTTTTCAATGAGTTTGAGATCATCTCCTAGGGAGGTTTGGAAATTTGGGGGGTATTTTTAGTTTCAAAATCATTGAGAGGATGACACTGACTTTACTGGATAAAGATCCAGATGTTAGACATCCTGCAATGTAAAGAACATCCCTACCCTATACAGTAAAAACCTGTTGTACATTTTACATCACTTTCAAATGGCCCAGAGGATGTTCATATAGGTGAAAAATCTGTTTCTAATCACATGAACTTAGAACTAATTTGTTTTACACATGAATTATTTTTTGTTCTGTTTTGTTTTTGCATAGAGCACAGTTACTGTGTAAATCAAGAGATTGTACTTTCTTTTTTTTTTATTATTTTTTTAATGTTTATTTATTTTTGAGACAGAGAGAGACAGAACATGAACGGGGGAGGATCAGAGAGAGGGAGACACAGAATCTGAAACAGGCTCCAGTCTCTAAGACATCAGCACAGAGCCCGATACGGGGCTCGAACTCACGGACCGCGAGATCATGACCTGAGCCGAAGTCGGCCGCTTAACCGCCTTAGCCACCCAGGCGCCCCTGTACTTTCTTTATTTCAGAGTTTACAAAGAGTTGGTCACTATTTTGGAAAATCGTATCACGTTCCTGGTATTTTCATCAACGATATAACATGCTTTTATCAGTCTGTATTTGCAGTTTTCACACTCATAGTCTTCATCTAATATAGTCACGCCCAAGCATTTACATGTTGAAATAAATATTATTTTATTTTTTAAATTTTTTTTAAAAAATGTTTTATTTATTTTTGAGAGAGAGAGGGTACCAGCAGGGGAGGTGGCGGGCTGGGGTGGAGGGGAGAGAATCTGAAATAGGTTCCATGTTGACAGCACAGAGTCTGATCCAGAGCTGGAACTCATGAACTGTGAGAAAATGACCTGAGATGAAGTTGGACAATTAATCAACTGAGCCACCCAGGTGCCCTTATATTGATACTTAAAATTTGACATGTGTAAGTAAGTTACAGTCGCTCTGAATTTCACTAAGGGTAGGAGCTATTGTAAAATATTTATAATAAAAAGGTATAAATACCTTGAAAGAAAAATTCCATGGTGACCTTTGGGACAGCTGCTTGAAGAGCATACTGGGGATTGTTTCTCTTTTTTTTTTTTTTTTATGTTTTCTTATTTATTTTTGAGAGAGAGAGGCAGAGCATGAACAGGAGGGACAGAGAGAGAAATACACACAGAATCTGAAGCAGCTCCAGGCTCTGAGCTGTCAGCACAGAGCCCGATGTGGGGCTCGAACTCACGAACCGCAAGATCATGACCTGAGCTGAAGTTAGACGCTTAACCAACTGAGCCACCCAGGCGCCCCGTACTGGGGATTGTTATAATCATGTCTCATATTTATGGATGAATGAAAATTCCCGTAACATTTTAGGGAAAAAAAAGAGGGTGTTGTGTCTGATATGGTTGAGAACTGCTGCTCTCCTGTCTGCCTCAGAAATAGTCACAGTTGTGATAAGTGGTATGAAGGAGGCACAGGATTTTAGGAGAGAAGTGTGTATGAGGGAGTATGGCCTCATCTGAGAGATCAGGGAGTGCTTCCCCAGGCAAATGACATTTGGACTGAGATTTGAAGGATGAATAGTTACCTAGATGGAAAGGAATAAAAACATTCCAGGGAGAGGGACCAGCATATGAAACAGCTCTTTGGAGGACTTTGTTAAGTATTTTGGTTTTTGATCTTAAATACTTGGATGCACTGAAGGGCTTTTTTATTTTTTATTTATTTATTTTTAATGTTTATTTTTGAGAGAGAGAGAGAGAGAGAGAGAGACAGAATGTGAGTGGGGGAGGGGCAGAGAGAGAGAGGGAGTCACAGAATCCAAAACAGGCTCCAGGCTCTAAGTTGTCAGCACAGAGCCCGACACGGGGTTCGAACTTGGGAAGAGCAGGGTCATGACCTAGGCCAAAGACAGACAGTTAACTGACTGAGCCACCCAGGCCAAGGGGCTTTTATTTATGTATTTATTTTTAATTAAAAAAAATTTTTTTTAACGTTTATTTATTTTTGAGACGAGAGAGACAGAGCATGAGTGGGGGAGGAGAGAGAAAGAGGGAGACACAGAATCTGAAACAGGCTCCAGGCTCCGAACTGTCAGCACAGAGCCTGACGTGGGGCTTAAACTCATGGACCGCAAGATCATGACACGAGCTGAAGTTGGACGCTCAACCGACTGAGCCACCCAGGCGCCCCAAGGGGCTTTTAAAAGTAAGGAACTGAGGCATAAAACATAAGAGCTTATGGTCTTGGGGCGCCTGGGTGGCTCAGTCGGTTAAGCATTCAACTTCGCCTCAGGTCATGGTCTCACAGTTCATGAGTTTGAGTCCTGCATGGGGCTCTGCTTGGAATTCTCTCTCTTCCTCTCTTTCTGCCCCTCCCCTGCTCGCGCTCGCTCTCTCTCTCTCTCTCTCTCTCTCTCTCTCAAAATAAGTAAATAAATAAACTTAGAGTGTATGGTCTTGGCTTTTTCATTGTATGGTTGAAGGAATCATAGAAGTGAATGTTTAGGTTGAGGCGAAATGGAAGTAGACTAGAATCCTGAGCCATTTCATGAAAGACATCTGCCATTCAAGAATCATCCTAGACCCTAGCAGATTTGTCACTAGACCTAGGGCCTCCCACTCCATCACAAGACTGAGGGGCATGTCTTCTTTGATCTCCCTCACCTGCTTGAACATTGCCTGGAGCCATTCAGTCAGGTTGAAGGCTCTGAAAAGTGTAAGCATGTGTCTAGTTCTGATCATGGCTTAGTAAGCTCCTACTGGCAGACCTTCCTGCAGATAACAGCTATTAAATCAGAAGTACATAAAACAACTAAAATCACTGGAGATTTACCCAGAGCAAACAGATTCTGGAAGGGAATTAACACTTGAGGAACTGATGCACATGATTTCCCATTTTCATGGCTGCAGTCTGTGCCAGGTAGGGTGGTTAAATTTCTGATGTTAAACTTCTAGTGTTTTTGGCCTGAAGAACCAAAAGATAAGGCTCTACGCAAACACACCTATTGGGAAGTAAAAGGAGAATCCTGGAAAATAGAGAAGCCTCAAACTCTTGTGAATGAACTCTACTGAAATCTTGACAGAGTGTGGAACTATGCATGTGTAGAACAGACTCTAAGAAGTTCAGCTAAGGGTGAAAGAACTGAATTGAGATTTCATCTACCTAAGAAACAGAGTTTGCAGTTTGAGTCAACCAATTTACATACCTACTAAAACAAAAATAAATTAAAAAAAAATCACTCTTTGGGGCACCTGGGTGGCTCAGTCGGTTAAGCATCAGATTTTGGCTCTGGTCATGAACTCACGGTTTGTGAGTTGGAGCCCCATGTCAGGCTCGTGCTGATAGCTCAGAGCCTAGAGCCTGCGTCAGATTCTGTGTTTCCCTCTCTTCCCCTCCTGCGCGCGCGCACACACACTTTCAAAAATAAATATTAAAAAACAACAAAAAAATCAGCACTCTTCAGAGGAATATAAAGGAATTCAGAGTCTCCACAATATAACATTTATAACATCCAGCATATATTCCAAAATTACTCATATACAGAGAATCAGGGAAATGTAACCTATTCTCAAGTTAAAAGACTATCTTAATCTTAAAATACTCAAATGTTGGAATTAGCAGGAAAGGATTTGAAACTTTTGAAAAATATGTATTAGTAAAGAAAAGGAAAATGATGCACAGGAAAATATACTCATAAAGAATGAGTATTAGGGGATATGGGTGGCTCAGTGGGTTGTGTCTGACTTCAGCTCAGGTCATGATCTCACGGTTTAAGTTTGAGCCCCACATCAGGCTCTCTGCTATCAGCACAGAGCCCACTTTAGATACTCTGTCTCCCCCTTTCTCTGGCCCTTCCCCACTTGTACATGCTCTCTCTCAAAAATAAATATTTTAAAAAAATGAGTATTAAATAATCAAATGGATATTCTAATGTTGAAATATAGGAAACTGGAAATAAACTGGTTGGGCTAAAAGCAGAATGGAGACGCCTGAGGAGAGAATCCATGAAATTAAAGATCAATAGAAATTACTCAGTATGAAGAGCAGAAGAAGAATAAAAGAGAAAAAGGAAGAGATCCTCAAGGACCTGTGGGCAATATAAAAAAACCAACATACTACATTGGAGTGCCAGAAGGAGAGGTAAAAGAATGGGGAAGAAGAAAAAATACTTGAAAATGTAAGGGCTGAAAACGTCCCAAAGTTAGTGAAAGGCATAAATTGACAGATTCTGTAAGCTCAGCACACCCTAAGAAGGATAAAGACAAAACCATGCAAACCATAAGTTTAACAACGAAGAAAACCATGACTAGGTACCTCATAGTCAAACTGTTGAAAGCCAAAAATAAAAGGAAAAATCCAGAAAGCAACCAAAGAAAACATGTTATATACAGGAGGGTGATCATGAAGGCCAGAAAGAATAGAAAATCTTTAAAATGCTGAAAGAAAAACTTGACAATCCAGAATTACAGATTCAGTAGTATAGCATTCAAGAATGAAAGTGAAATATAAATAATGTCAGTTAAAAGAAAACCAAGCGAATTCATTACTAGCAGATTTGCACTACAAGAAATGCTAAAGTTTGGTCTAAAAAGAGATGATACCAGGTGGAAACTTGACTCTTCATCAGGGAGTGAAGAACATCAGAAAAAGTAAATAAGTGGATAAATACAAATCTTGTCCTTTTAATTTCTTTTTTTTTTTTTTTTTTTTTTTCAACGTTTTATTTATTTTTGGGACAGAGAGAGACAGAGCATGAACAGGGGAGGGGCAGAGAGAGAGGGAGACACAGAATCGGAAACAGGCTCCAGGCTCTGAGCCATCAGCCCAGAGCCTGACGCGGGGCTCGAACTCCCGGACCGCGAGATCGTGACCTGGCTGAAGTCAGACGCTTAACCGACTGCGCCACCCAGGCGCCCCTTGTCCTTTTAATTTCTTAAAACAACATACAACTATTTAATAAAGATGCATCATCTTGTGGAGATCATCACATCATATAGATATAAAACATATACCATAAAGCATGGAATGGGAGTTGGGAGTAAATTGACCTATATGGCTACAAGGTTTGTAAAATGTACTTGAAGTGGCAAATTATTATTATTATTTTTTTTATGTAACCTTTTTTTTTAAGTTTTATTTTTTAAAATTTACATCCAAATTAGCATATAGTGCAACAATGATTTCAGGAGTAGATTCCTTAGTGCCCCTTACCCATCTAGCCCATCCCCCCCCACAACCCCTCCCGTAACCCTCAGTTTGTTCTCCGTATTTATGAATCTCTTCTGTTTTGCCCCCCTCTCTGTTTTTATATTATTTTTGTTTCCCTTCCCTTATGTTCATCTGTTTTGTCTCTTAAAGTCCTCATATGAGTGAAGTCACATGATTTTTTTCTTTCTCTGGCTAATTTCACTTAGCATAATACCCTCCAGTTCCATCCACGTAGTTGCAAATGGCAAGATTTCATTCTTTTTGATTGCCAAGTAATACTCCATTGTATATGTATACCACATCTTCTTTATCCATTCATCCATCGATGGACATTTGGGCTCTTTCCATACTTTGGCTATTGTTGATAGTGCTGCTATCAACATGGGGGTGCATGTGTCCCTTTGAAACAGAGCACCTGTATCCCATGGATAAATGCCTAGTAGTGCAATTGCTGGGTCGTAGGGTAGTTCTATTTAGTTTTTTGAGGAACCTCCATACTGTTTTCCAGAGTGGCTGCACCAACTTGCATTCCCACTAAAAAAATTTTTTTTAAATATTTATTTGTTTTTAGAGGGAGAGAGTGTGAGCAAGGGATGAACAGAGAGAGAGAGAGACACAGAATCTGAAGCAGGCCCCAGGCTCTGAGCTGCCAGCACAGAGCCCGATGTGGGCCTCGAACTCATGAACCGTGAGATCATGACCTGAGTCGAAGTCAGACGCTTAACTGAATGAGCTACCCAGGTGCCCCCTGAAGTGGCAAATTATTAACATGGAGTACAGGGTAAAATGATAGGGTGTATTTTGTAGTTCCTGGAGCGCTCATGGTAGAGAAAATGTGAAGAAGCACTGCTAAAAAGCTAGTAGAAAAATTAAAGTGAATAATCCAAAAGAAGACAGGTACAGACTAACAGAAATAACGGTAGACCTAATCCAACCATATCAATTTTTTAATATTTATTTTTAAATAATTTATTTTGAGGCAGGGGAGGGGCAGAGAGAGAGGGAGAGAGAATCCTAAGCAGGTTTCATGCTGTCAGCGCAGAGCTCCACACAGTGTGTGATCCCATGAACCATGCGATCATGACCCAGGCTGAAATCAGGAGTCAGACGCTCAACTGACTGAGCCACCCAAGGAGCCCCTGTGTTTATTTATTTTTGAGAGAGAGAGAGGGAGACAGAGGATCTGAAGTCGGCTCTGTGCTGACAGTAGTGAACCCAATCAGGCCCTCGAAATTATGAACTGTGAGATCATGACCTGAGCTGAAGTCAGATGCTCAACTAACATAGCCACCCAGGTGCCCCATATCAAGAATTTTATTTAGTATAATGGAATAGATATTCTGATTCAGTGCATACAGACAGATTGGCTAAAAGTAAATGCATGGAAAAATGTGTCTTTCAGTCAGTAAGCATAACAAGGCTAGAATGGCTATGTTCATGTCAGATAAAGTAGAGTTCAAGATAAAGTGTGTTGGGACCCCTGGGTGGCTCATTCAGGTGAGCATCTGACTCTTGATTTTGGCCCAAGTTATGATCTCACAGTTCATGGGTTCAGGCCCCACATCAGGTTCTGTTTTGGGGGTGTGGAGTCTGCTCGAGTTTCTCTCCCTCTCCCTCTCTCTCCCTCTCTCTCCCACATCTTTCTCTGCCTCTACCCTGCTTGCTGTCTCTTTCAAAATAAATGAGCTTAAAAAAAAATTAAGCGTGTTGCCAGAGTTAAGGGGGTCTTTTCATAATGATAAAAATGTCAATTCATGACATTATCATAAACACATATGTGCCAAACACCAGAGCTTCATAATACATCAAGCAAAAATTGATACAATTAAAGAAAAGGGGTGCCTGGGTGGCTCATTAAGTATCCAACTCTTGGTTTTGGCTCAGGTCATGATCTCGCAGTTCATAAGATTGAGCCCAATGTCAGGCTCTGTGCTGACAGTGCAGAGCTTGCTTGGGATTCTCTCTCTCACCTCTCTCTCTGCCCCTCCCCTGCTCATGCTCACTCTCCCTCAAAATAAACTAAAAAAAATTTTAAAAAATGGGTAACAATCATAGTGACTTTAACATTCTTCTCAATAACTGATGGCTAAAGAAACAAAAAAATCAGTATAGATCTGCACCCAACTACTACAGAATACATTTCTTTTCCCCAAGTGTATTTATAAACCAGATACCAGGTTGTAAATCATGTCTCGATAAATTTGAAAGGATTGAAATAATACAGAATATATTCTTTGACCATGATGGGATTAAAGTAGAAATCAAGATGACTAAAATATCCCACAAACATTTGAAAATTCAGTTAAACTTCTAAACCTATGTCAATGAAGAAATCACAAGAGAGATAGTGATTTGAACTGGATGGTGAAAATACAGCATCAAAATTTGTGGGATAATGGTCATAGCCAAGAGGAGCCTGAGGAGGCATCATGACCAAATGTAATGTGGTATCCTGGTTGAAATCCTAGAAGAGAAAAAGGATATTAGGTAAAAAATCTCGTTGGGGTGCCTGGGTGGCTGAGTTGGTTAAGTGTCTGACTTCAGCTCAAGTCATGATCTCATAGTTCATGAGTTCAAGCCCTACATCGAGCTCTGCACTGACAGTGTGAAGCCCGCTTGGGCTTCTTTCTCTCTCTTTCTCTCTCTGTCTCTCTGCTTCTACCCCCCTTGCATGCACTCTCTCTCAAAAATAAATAGATAAGCGTTTTTTTAAAAAAAATATGGAAATAAAATATGGAGTTAAATTAATTATCAATATTGGTTTATTAATTATGACAAACTATTATACTAATGCAAGGTATAAATAATACAGTAAACTAGGAGTGGTATATAGGGGTGCTTTACTATTGCAATTTCTCTGTAAATCTAAAACTATTCTGATATACATAGTTTATTAAAAAGTGCTTTAAAAATTTGTAGGATGCAGTTAATGGCATGCTTAGAAGGAAGTATATAACTTTAAACACTTATTTTAGAAAAAGGAGGTCTAAAGATAGTGACCTAAAGTTCTACCTTATGGAGCAAACAAAGAGCAAGATAAATCCAAAGTAGACAGGAGGAGAGAAATGATAACGACAACAGAAGCAATCAGTGAAATAGAAAAAGACAAACAATAGGCGAAATTACAAAGCCAGAAGTTCTTTGAAAAGATTAATAATGTTGATAAACCCATAGATACACTAATAAAAACAACACAAATTACTAATATCAGGAATGCAAGGGATTTATCACTACAGATCCTGTAGAACAATAAGGGGATATTATAAACAACCTAACGCCAAAAAATTTGACAATGTAACTGTGCAGTTTCTTGAAAATATCAACATACTAAAGCTGTCACAAGTTGAAACAAAATCTAAATAAACTCATATTAAAGAAACGGGATAATGATAAAAAAAAAAAAAACTTCCGTAAAGAAAACTCAGGGCCATAATGGTTTCACTGATGAATTCTATCAAGTACTTTTTGTTTGTTTGTTTTTGTTTTTTAAGTAGGCTTCACCACCATGCAGAGCCCAATGCGGGGCTTGAACTCATGATCCTGAGATCAAGATCCTAGCTGAGATCAAGTGTGATGCTCAACTGACTGAGCCATCCAGGCGCCCTGAATTCTGTGAAGTATTTAAAGAAGAAATAGGGGCATCTTGGTGGCTCAGTTGGTTAAGTGTCCGACTTCGGCTCAGGTCATGATCTCACAGTTTTTGGGTTCAAGCCCTGTGTCAGTCTCTGTGCTGACAGCAGGGAGCCTGGAGCCTGCTTCAGATTCTGTGTCTTCCTCTCTCTCTGCCCCTCCTCTGCTCGTACTCTGTCTCTCTCTCAAAAATAAACATTAAAAAAAATTAAAGAAGAAATAACATCAATCTTAAACTTCCAGAAAATAGACAGAAGGGAATCGCTTCCAAACTCATTTCACTAGTGCATCATTACCTAATAACTAAAACCAGATAAAGATGTTACAGATTTAAAAGAAAATTACAGAAACATGCCTTATGTACATAGAGCCCCGTATGATTCTGAGCAAAATATTAACAAATCATAATACATTATGATTGAGTGATCTTTCTGATACAGCAAATATAGTAAAATGTTATATGGCAGAATCTAGGTAATAGATATAGGGATATATGGGAACCTGGATGTGGGATGTTCACTATGAGAACCTTTCAGCATTTTTGTGTTTGAAATTTTCCAAAACACAGTATAGGGAGAAAAGAGAATATTATGAACAGATTTGTATTTTAAAGAGATTACTTCTGCTGCAGTGTAAGGAATTGGGAAAGTACAGGAATACCTGAGAGTGGTTTGAGAGAGGGTGCTGGGACCTGTTAGGAGGATATTATACAGCTGTTCTTTTTAAGGTGACAATTTCAAGGTAAATTAGAGCTCTGGGAAAATTTCCATGCTGTTGGAATGCTGAACTTTTGAACAGTACCAAATTTTGTCTAAGCATATTTTTTTTTTACTACTTACTGAGATATTTGGATCTATCACTGTATGCATGTGAGCTTTTAGTAAACAGATTTTTGACATTTACAAAGTGATGTTGAGGAGTTTTGCAAATTCAAAAATTTGCAGACACCACTGCTTTAGCACATAAATTCCTCCCTAAAATCTGATGAAATATATGGTGACCTTTGCAGACTCAACAATTTTTTAAATATAGGACGAAGGCATTTAGGAGGCTATTTTAAAAAAAAATTGTTTTCATGTTTATTTATTTTTGAGAGAAAGAGTGCGAGCAGGGGAGGATCAGAGAGAGAGGGAGACAAGCATCTGAAGCAGGCTCCAGGCTCCCTGCTGTCCACACAGAGCTTGACGTTGTGCTTGAACCCATGAACCATGAGATCATGACATGAGCTGAAGTCAGACACTTAACTGACTGAGCCACCCAGGTGCCCCTAGAAAGCTATTAACGTCAATTAAACTGCTAAAGTAAATGTTTTACTGTATTACACCATGACTATAGTTAACCATGAACTTAAAAATTTTTACAAAGAGAATAGTGAAGATGATTGTTATTATAATCATACTTGTATAAAGTGGGTGAAGATTATTGAACACATTGTTAGCAAGAAGATGCATGGAGAACAACGAAGCTTTTTGAGGAGAATGTTGGGCAAGTTAGTTAGAGTCACTCATTAGCTTGCAGGGATTGTAATTCATGCCACAGAATCTAAAATTTCATGTCACAGAATTTTAAATTTTAATATCTATAAAAGATGGATTGAATACAGGAATAAAAATTTTTTTAATTGCTAAATAAATGCAACAAGCTACCCAGTTACAGTTTTAAAACAGTGGTCACATAACCTATCCTTGGGTTTATGATCTACTCTGTTATATGATGATAACATTTGCTAGTATTTTATATTACCTCGTTAAGGTTGGTGTTACCCCAGTTTCTTTTTCAGTTACTTTTCATTCTAAGATATAATGCTTGCCAGGTTCCAGAATTGAGTAAAGAATTGGAACCTGATGGTAGTTCTGAGTTAAGGGATCTGTTGTCCACCCTTTCCATTTTCCTTGCCTGGTTGTTTTTTGTTCCTTTCCTTGTTTCCTTGCCTGGGCACGCTTCACTTGAGAGGGGCACAACTTTTAATGCCTTTTTCTGAGTCACAGACTTAACTTCCGGTCTTTGTGTTAGCCCTATGCTTACTAATAAAGAGTGGTTAGTACATGTACTCTTGCTAAGTGTTGTGGTAGGGCAGATAATATAAAAAGTAGGAATGCTAGCGAGTAAAATGCTTATAAGCTTATGCTCAAAGATACTGGATGCAGGAAGCCACCAATCACTTGCCTTGGGAATCAGGAGCCAGCCAAGACTTAGAACTAGCAAATATGACAGCTACCTACAATAAGCCTTTGAAAGTTCTGGTTATAGGTTGATGTGATAAAAAATACTTTCTGACCTTTATTACCAGCTCACTTCTTCCTTAGGTAGGAGCCTTGGAACTTTCTAGGGAGGCCCACTGAGCAAAGTGAGGACCCTCCCAGAGTGCCTCCCAGAAGTGCCCGTCATATCTTTGCTCTGTAACCTTCTGGGCAACCTAGGGGTAGTAGGAAAAACTTGCTTTGTCACTGAGCACTGTCTGTTACCCTGTTTTGCTCATCAGAAATCCATTACTTTTTTGTTCAGGGTTGAGATGGAGGCACACAGTTAGTTACCTTTGGAATTCAGAAAAGGGATTCTAATCTGAGTACCACTCTCCCCACCTCAACAAACCAAAATCAAGCTTTTTCTTTCTTTTTTAAGTTTTTATTTATTTAAGTACACCCAACCTGGGGCTCGAATTCACAACCCCAAGATCAAGAGTCACATGCTCCTTCGACTAAGCCAGCCAGGCACCCCTAAGCTTTTTTTTTTCTTCACTGTTTCACAGTGTATTATTGTCCTGTGAAGTCTGCGTTGGCTTTAATTAGGTCAGAGTTCAAATATCTTAAGAACTACTGAGTTTATTGTAATGAATCTTAGGAGGTTTATAAACAGATCGCATCCTCATGGGAAGGTGAGGGAGACCAGACATAACCTACCATCAAACTGCCTGTACTTACTTACATTGCAGGTTGTTTAAACAGTAAAATGAGATAATGTGACAGTGTTGCAAATAAAGTTCTTTGACACCAAACTGTTTTTCAGCCTTGAGTTACATAATAAATATTTGGAGACATATTGTAACATTGATGTTTGAGATGGACTACAGAGTTGTGAGATAGCGGTTACTGGGAAATGTGTCTTTCTGACCTATTTAAATCACTTTTGAGTGACTACCCTTGTATAAGGGTGGGGATAATGAGCATAATGAGGCACAAAATGGAGTCTCTGGAAATTACAGTGTAATAATTCTACTCTGCCTACACAACTGTATTTCTTTTTATTAATAAGCGATGTGGATGATTCTGTTGTACTGCTTGGGTTTAGAACTTCTTTATATACTGGGGGGCAGGAGCCAAGGCAGGAATCTTTAATGGGTGGAGCAGTTGGTTGAAGGGAGGATAGATAGACCTGTAAGGTCTTACGGGTTCATCACATTGAAGAATAGATAGCAAAAATGAAAAATAGAAATCTGTTAGGACTCCTGTATGACTAAATACAGGAAACTGAAGGAAAAGAATCAGTAATATGGTTTTTGTCCACAGGCATGGTAATTGTATTGACAGAATAGCAATTAGAATGTTGAGAAAAGGTATTTATTATGGGACTTTTAAGGCTGTTATGACTAAGAAATATCACAGATATTTCTCACAGTTTGGGGAAAATTGGAAAAATTTCATAGTGGGTATTTTTAAGTGATATGGGAGGAAAACTCAAGGGGGTTAAAGTGAGAATGGCAGTAGTTGAATTGTTTTTATATACTTACTTGACTTGTGTAATGTAACCTCTCAAGTACTTTGAGATTGCAGAGTTGGGTGGTTTCTATTTCCTTGACTTCTAATCCTTAAGACCTTGAAAGAGAGCAGTGGTTCCCATCTAGAAAGCTGTGAGCTAATTTGAGTATTTCAGAGAGCTTAATGGAAATCATATATTAACCCAGATTAAAGATATGGAAATTAAAGTTCCTTTGTCTTTGGCTGGAATCCTGTCAATTCAGTACTTAAATACTAGGTCTTCCTTATTGATTAAATGCTTTGTTAGCAGTTGTACTTTTTAATTTTTTTACAGACGTTAAAATGAATTTACTTAATTCATGCAGAGTCGAAACATGGAGCTTGTGAAAGGAAAAATAAATCATAAGAGGGAGTCTTTGGTTAACAGGTTGATAGAGAATATTTTATTTTATCTTTATCTATTTAAATCCAAATTAGTTAACATACAGTGTAGTATTGGTTTCAGGAGTAGAATTTAATGCTTCATCTCTTACATATGACACCCAGTGCTCATCCCAACAAGTGCCCTCCTTAATGCCCATCACCCATTTAGCCCATCCTCCCACCCACCTCCCCTCCAGCAACCCTCAGTTTGTTCTCTGTAAAGAGTCTCTTATGGTTTGCCTCCCTGTCTGTTTTTATCTTCTTTTTCCTTCCCTTCCCCTATGTTCATGTTTTTCTCGAATTCCACGTATGAGTGAGATCATATCATATCTTTCTCCAACTGACTTATTTCGCTTAGTGTAATACCCTCTAGCTCCATCCACGTTGTTGCAAATGGCCAGGATTTCATTCCATTGCATTGCCAAGTAGTGTTCCGTTATATATATATGTATGTATGTATATATATATGTATGTATATACATATATACATACACACACACACACACACACACACACACATACACACACACCACGTCTTCTTTATCCATTCATCAGTCAGTGGACATTTGGGCTCTTTCCATAATTTGGCCATTGTTGATAATGCTGCTATAAACATTGCGGTGCATGTGCCCCTTCGAATCAGCATTTTTGTATCCTTTAGAGAAATACCTAGTAGTGCAATTGGTGGGCCATAGGGTAGTTCTGTTTTTAATTTTTTGAGGAACCTGCATACTGTTTTCCAGAGTGGTTGTATAGGAATATTTTATTATATGACTTTATTTCTGTATCCATTTACTAGGAGTTAATTGGCTAGTTAGTGCTTAGTTCTTACTTGACTAAATATATAAAAACACCACAATAGCTGTTGTTGCTTGTGCCAGAAAGTCAAACTTTTTCATCAACTCTGTTGCTTCTAAGTTTTTTGTTCCTGTTTTGCTTTGATGATTAATAACTTGAAGCAATATTAAAAACATTTCTGTACAGGATAGAGATGGGCTGGCTCAGTTGAGCGTATGACTCTTGATGTCAAAGTTGTGAGCTCAAGCCCCACGTTGGGTGTAGAGATTACTTAAAATCTTTTTTTTTTAATTTTTTTTAACGTTTTTATTTATTTTTGAGACAGAGAGAGACAGAGCATGAACGGGGGAGGGGCAGAGAGAGGGAGACACAGAATCTGAAACAGGCTCCAGGCTCTGAGCCATCAGCCCAGAGCCCGACGCGGGGCTCGAACTCCCGGACCGCGAGATCGTGACCTGAGCTGAAGTCGGACGCTTAACCGACTGAGCCACCCAGGCGCCCCGAGATTACTTAAAATCTTAAAAAAAAATTCTGGACATATCTTCTTTATGATTGTTTCCCCAACTCTTAGAACAGTGCTTGGTGCTCAATAAATGCTTGTTGAATGAAACAAAATACTGTATGTAAATAGTAATTAAAGTTGAAGTAAACATTAAGATATAAGAGAATTAAAAGAATAATGATGCATTGACACTGAGTACCAGAGTGATTTATGTTAATTTTGAGATCTAAGAGGTAGTAGCAGTATTAGAAGCACGAATAATATGTACTTATTCAAAAAGGTCTTTTTCTTTGTTGTATTAGGTAGTTGACATTCAGCTTTCTCAAATGGCCAAAATTTTACCTTATAATCTTGTTTTAGTGTGTTTTTTTTAAAAAAAGTTAGTTTAGAGAGAGTGCACTAGCTGGGGAGAGGGGCAGAGGGCAGGGGTGGGGGAATAGGGAAGGAATCTTAAACAGGCTCCACCCTCAATGTGAAGCCCAGTGTGGGACTCGATCCCATGACCCTGGGATCATGGCCTAAGCTGAAATCACGAGTCAGATGCTCAACCAACTGAGCTACCCAAGCGCCCCTTGTTGAATGAAATTATTTCAGACATTCAGGAATCGTATAAAGTGGGTTGCAATAGCAAGGAAATTGCTGAGTGACCAGGAGAAGTAGAAAACTATAGGTCTCTTCCTTACTGGTCCTTCCACCATGTTGTCTAGGAGTTACAGATTAAATTAGGGTAGTTTATAACTTCATTACTTCACAATTTTAAGGTCCCTAAGGAGTGAATCCAGGCAAGGAAGCAGATATGTCTGTTAGAGCCTGGTGTTTCATGTGTGGAAGGAAAAACAGTGATGCTTGGGAAGTGAAATTAAATTCTCATGTAAGGCATCTTTGAAGGGACATAAGAGAAAAATATGCTAGCGCTAGAGGATTGTAAAATAAACCTTCTGGTTTTAATCCAAACCTCAGTATTTACTCAGCTCTATCTCACATTTGGTAACCAAAGATAGTTCCATTTGGAACAGTTCTACAAATGCTTATGGGATGCCCGCATTATGGCAAACATGGTTTTAAGTGCTAGATCTATACTAGTGAACAAAATATACAAAGTCCCTGGAAATAGAATTAAGAATTAAAAATAAATATATGCTATTTCGGGTAGTAAGAGATACTTGCCTCAGATGTCTTTTGCTGTTTAACAAGCTAGCCCAAAATTTCCTGGCTTAAAAGAAATATCTTACTGTCTCTTAACATTCTGAGGGTTGAAAAGGCTCGTCTGCATGATTCTTTAAGTCGTCTTACTTGGGGACCCTCATTGGCAGCTTACCTGACATGGCTCATTCACCCAACATGGCTGTCAGATGGTGCTGGTCATTGGGTGCTCAGCTGGGCCTCAGTTCTTTTCCCCTTGTCCTCTCCTTGTGGCTTGGGCTTCCCACAGCCTGTGGCTGGGGAAGGGAAAATGAACCACACCTTCGATGGGTGGTGGTGATAAGATTAAATTGCAAAAGAATACACAGGGTGGGAGATAATGCTGTGGCCCTCTACCGAAACAGCCTACCACAGTGCTATTAAAAATATAAAAATCAGGTAGCATACCCAGTAGTTCCATGGATCTGCCTCTTCCTTCAACAGTATTTGGATGTATCAGACCCAGGGATACCCCTTCTTCCAGCCTTCTACCACTCTCCAACCTCTTTTCCAGTCACAACCTGCAGATCCATCTTCTAAGCTATCCCTTGCCTCTGAGACCAGCTAACACTGTGGTTTTTGTTTTTGTTTTTGTTTTTGTTTTGTTTTTTTTCAACGTTTATTTATTTTTGGGACAGAGAGAGACAGAGCATGAATGGGGGAGGGGCAGAGAGAGAGGGAGACACAGAATCAGAAACAGGCTCCAGGCTCCGAGCCATCAGCCCAGAGCCTGACGCGGGGCTCGAACTCACGGACTGCGAGATCGTGACCTGGCTGAAGTCGGACGCTTAACCGACTGCGCCACCCAGGCGCCCCGGTTTTGTTTATAAGATTAGTTCCTTATTGCCAAACATGAGCTCCTGGATTTGTCAGAATTATTCCCCTGAGGTGGTGGCTGCTGTCAACCTCCTGGTCAACCTGTATCTGCAGGTTTCCTACACCTACTTCTCTCTGGGCTTATATATCAACCATGATGTTGTGACTCTGGCACTTCTACAAGTTAACTGAGGAGAAGTGTGGGGGTTCCCACTGTCTCCTCAAGATGCAAAAACTAGTGGGTGGCCGCACCCTCTAACACAATATGCAGAAGCTGTCCCAAGATGGGTGGGGTGAAACCTTGGACACTAGGGGAGACACTATGGTCTTGGAGAAGAAACTGAACCAGGCCTTTTTGTGTCTGCATGCCTTGGGTTTTGCCCATGCAGACCCTCGTCTCTGTGATTTCTTGGAGAGGCATGTACTTGATGAGCAGGTGGAACCATCAAGAAGATGGGCAACCACCTGACAAACCTCTGCAAGCTGGCTGGTCCCCAGGCTGGGCTGGGCAGGTATCTCTTCCAAAGGCTCACCCTCAAGCATGACTGAGAGCCTCTGGGGCCCTCTGAGGGGCCCTCTGGCATCCCCTTGGTATCAGGCTTCTGCCTGAGCCTCTCCCTGCAGCCTCTAGGCAGCTTTTTAACTGCCATGGAGCCCTCTCCCAAACCGTGGACCAAATGAAAACAATAAAGCTTTTGCAGCAAAAAAAAAATAAAATAAGCAGATCAATAGGAAGAAGGAATGGGGAGCAAAAGATATAGGATTGTATAGGTCAGGTAACGCCTCCCTGATGAAGCAACATTTTAGATACTTGAGAGAATGAGCTATGAGAGCCATAAGGACATCTTAAGGAAGCATATTCCAGGCAGAGAGAATAGGGCATATAGAAACTCTAAGGTAGGAGAATCCTTGGTGTGATCCAGGACTAGCAAGAAGGGCAGTGTGGTGGGGCATGGAGTTAGACTGAGAGAAGCAGATATTGTGGCCAATGGCGAGGGACTGGATGTCCTGTGAGTGAGATGGGAATCTGTTGGAAGATTTTCCGCAGAGTAGTTAAGTGATCTGACTTAAATTTTAAAAGAATCCTGTTGTGAGAATCTTTGGCTCCTGTTTTGAGAATAGACTATGAGAGGACACGAGTGGAGCTAGAGACTCAGGTCAGTAGGCTAGTGCCATGTGAGATGACAGACCTGCTAAGTAGTGAGGCGGGGGTGGGTTTGGGATGCATTTCAGCATGGGAGTGGCAGGATTTGCTGATGAGGGTGGATATGGGGTGAGAAAGAGGGATCGAGGATGACTTCCAAAGTTCGAATTTTCATTTACCAGCGTGGGAACACTGGGAAGAGCAGGGTGGAGGTGAGGTAGACGCAAGACTCGTACTTTTAGCTTGCGTTGAGGTGAATCTAAGAGGACATCTGGGGAGAAAAAGGTTGCTAATTGTTACTTCCTCATTGCAGGTGTGACGTTGAGTGCTTCAGATCTGGTCACTATGGTACGAGAACGAAAATGCATATTGTGCCACATTGTGTACACCTCAAAAAAGGTAATAAATAGAAGAGGGAGAATCCAAGGCTTTTGTGACTGATTTTTTTTTCCCAGAGACATCACGTGGAATTTGTAGATAGGTGAAAGCTTTTAATGGTGTCTTGTTTCCTAAACCATAGCCTCATTCCACTGGTTTCTTTTTTGCTGCCTCGTGAAGCCAATAACTGCATTATTAAATCTCTACCCAGATTTGAAGATACTCAAAAATCAATAATAAATAGTTACTAATTTAGTCAGTAACTAGTTACAGAGAAGATGCCTTAAAATTCAATTTATTTGAAGTTATACTATTATCTGAGGAGCTAAGGATACAGCATTTGTTGTCTGTACCTGCATTCTGCTTCTGCCCATGCTTGTGAAAAGTGCAGCACATCAAAAATGGTGTTAACAATACCCTAGATGTCCATAAGGTGGGAGTGTTGCTCAGAGAAAAAACACATCTTTCAGAACTGAAAAGAACTTGTACCTTAGGGAAATTGACTACAATTTGTCTCACTTTTTGCTTTTTCTTGACTGTGTCGTTTGGTTGTTTTTTTTTTTTTTTAATTTTTTTAACGTTTATTTATTTTTGAGACAGAGACTGAGCATGAATGGGGGAGGGTCAGAGAAAGGGAGACACAGAATCTGAAACAGGCTCCAGGCTCCGAGCTGTCAGCACAGAGCCCGACGCGGGGCTTGAACTCACGGACCGAGAGATCATGACCTGAGCCGAAGTCGGCCGCTTAACTGACTGAGCCACCCAGGCGCCCCTCGTTTGGTTTTTAAGTAGTGCTGCTAGCTAGAATGCTGAGAGATTTTTCTCTAAGCTTTTTTTTTTTTTTTAAATTTTTTTAATGTTATTTATTTCTGAGAGAGAGAGGCCAGAGCACGAGCAGGGGAGGGGTAGAGAGAGAGGCAGACACAGAATCCAAAGCAAGCTTCACGCTCTGAGCTGTCAGCACAGAGCCTGACGTAGGGCTCAAACTCAAGAACTGAGAGATTATGACCGGAGGTGAAGTTGGACACTTAACCAACTGAGCCACCCAGGCACCCCTCTAAGCTTTTAAGATGTCCTGGATTGTCACTGAAAATTCAGAGAACTGGGAAGATTATCATGAGCTAAGTTAGCCAGAGAAGTTTGAGTGAACCTAGAAAGATGTTTGGGAGAAAGATGGTTTAAATAAATAAAAGAGAAAGATATTTTAGGTGGAATAACAACATGTACAAAAGTGAAGAGGTAGAATGGAGTATAATAGTTCTAGGAGTCTATCAGAAGGCTTATCCGATTAAAACAGTTTTGTTTTGGGAATAGTGGGACTGCAATGTAATTTGTAATTTAAATGCAGATAGTTATAAACCGTGTTGAATGCCAGGCTGAGGGGTTTGATTATGATCCATCCAGTAGGCTCGGGTAAAGAAATGTTTTTTGTTTGTTTGTTTTTCCTGTTTGGGATTTCTGTTAGTGGTGGAAAAATCGGTTAGGAGTTTATTTATTTGTTCATTAATATTTTTTTAAAGTTTATTTACTTAGAGAAAATGCAAATGGGAGAGGGGCAGAGACAGAGGGGGAGAATCCCAAGCAGGCTCCATGCCACCAGCACATGGAGCCCCACATGGGGCTTGAACTCATGAACCCACGAGATTGTGACCTGAGCCAAAATCAAGAGTCTGACACTTAACCAACTGAGTCACCCAGGCACCCAGTTGGGATTCTGAAATCATGTTTAATAATATGGCTGATATCTTTTACAAAAGTAGAAGAACCATTCTTCTAGTTTAAAATTTTTTTGACCAAGGTTTATGCTAATTTGTAATAAATAGAAATTCCTTATGGCTCCTTTCAGATTGGAGGGAGATGGGAACTAGAGAAGATGTGAGAAGGATAGGCAGACACTCAGGTATGGTTTCAGACTTTCGTGGTGTAGGAGCCCTATCTTGTGATATCTCATAATTTTGCCATTTTAAGTCTTTGGACGTTTCTTCTACTCTAGTTTAAAACGTTTTTGTCTCTTTATATTTTTCCATGGATCATAATGAAGTTAAATTAAGAGCTGTGATTGATTACCTACTCCTGCCTTAGGAAATGCCAATGATAGGTTTCTTTTTTTTTTTAATATTTGTTTTTGAGAGAGAGAGAGTGAGCGAGCATGAGCAGGGGATGGGGGGAGGGAGGTCAGAATTTCTGAAGTGGGCTCTGAGCTGACAGTTGAGAGCCCGATGTGGGGCTTGAACTCACGAACTATGAGATCCTGACCTGAGCCTAAGGTGGATGTCTAACCGACTGAGCCATCCAGGTGCCCTGTCAATCATAGGTTTTTAAGTGAGGGAATGTGTGATTTAAGTGTTAAGATTATTGTGGTATTGTGGTGCCTGGATGGCTCAGTCATTTGAACCTCCAACTTTTGATTTAGGCTCAGGTCATGATATCGAGCTTCATGGGTTCAAGCCCCACCTCGGGTTCCGTGCTGACAGTACGGAACCTGCTTAGGATTCTGTCTCCCTCTCTTTCTGCCCCTCCCCTCACATGTGTTTTCTCTCTCTCTCTTTCTCAAAAATAAATAAATATTAAAAAAAAAGTTAATGTGGTCTAAGAAATTAGCAGAATGGGTTAGTTGAAAGGAATAACTCTGATAGTTTTAGATAGATTATGAATAACTTATGTTGAAGCAGTGCTTTCCTCTAGTCTCCCAAACTAGCATAACCCTAATTTCTCCAAATATACTGTGGAGAAGAAAAAGAACCTAAATGTCCTAAGTATGGGGAAAAGCTGTATACTGCATCCCTGAGCATTGTGATGCTCGTTAGTTTATGAAAGGCTGAGAAGCCCTGGAGTTAAGAAATACTAAAAAAAATAATAATAATAAATTTGTTGTTTTCAGTGTTTTCTAAATTTGTTCAACTGCCAAATCTTTTTAAAAAAAATTTCTTTCCTCCTTCTCCTTTAGAAAATATAACATTGTTAATATAGAAGAACTAAATAGAAGCTTGATAACTGAGCAAGTATGCGTTTGGGGCTATTACTCTAATCCCGTGCCCATGGATCTTTCCTAGTTATTTTGAAAGCTCAGTTGTCACACTATTTGCATTCATTCCTTGGAGCAGGATGGGAGAGGATTTCAGATGTAAATTTAGGAAAAGATTTGTGAAGTGTTTTAGACAATCAAGTCATGTTAAAACAAGTTTTGAATGATAACATTTTTATAACTGAAATAGAATATAGAATTAATTTTTATATCAGAGAGGATGACCTATTTCAGTGAATGGTGTTTTGGTTAGAATGGTTGCAAGAAACAGAGGGACTTAAATTTAGCTCAAGGAAAGGGAATTTGGCACATGTAAATCTCATATAAGGGAAAATTGAACAAAGGGATGCATAGGGATTTGAGTAGGTGTTGTATATTGTTCATGGATTTTTTTCATTGTTTATTATGTCACTAACTTGACTCAGCTTTCAGCTATGTAAGTGTACATTGTAATTAGTGGCCAATCAGTTGTAGGTAGAAGGACGTCACATGTAAAGCCATCCTCCAAGTGAAGCATTTGTAGAGATAGGAAGGAAATGATGGTCATCTTCAATAAAATTGTCATTTAAGGGATGTATTTTGAATCACATCCCTGTTTGTCACACTGTAGTAGATAACTTAAAGTAAGAATAGGTTATTGAGTTGTACTCTTTGACAAATGAATTGTATATAATGAGAAATCTGAATGCACTAGATGGTTACAGTGCTTTGCTGTCAAAAACGTCAGGATCTGAGTTCTAGTTTGACCACTTGATTATCTCTGACTCTGAGAGGGCAAGACTGAATATTTTCACACTTACCCCTTCAGTGTCTAAGTCTGTACTTGGCATATAATAAGCAGTGATAAGTATTTGGTGAATAAATGAGTTCGCTCCTATGTATCCTTGTATTCTTTTGAAATTAATAATATTCCCTCAGCAGTGTTGTGCAGTTCATGTGAAGAAATGTTTGAGGCACTTAAACACAGGGCACAGTTAATAGTAATAGTCAACAATTATAGTAGCCCTTTTATTATACATGTCAACAGCCATTCTTTAATTATGTCGTGCTGCGTATGTATACTTGCGCGTGACAAAGGGATAGACATTTACAGCTTTTTGAGTTTTTGGAGGTGTGTGTGCATATGTTTTTAAGTGGAAGCTCTTCCTGCAGATTTTATTTTCTTCCCACTAAGAATGGGATGGAGGGAGGAGAGAACCTAGCAAATTTTCAAACATTTCATCAGAATCAAACAAATCAGTGGGGGAGATTGGGCAGTGAAAATGAAAGCATGATTGAGCTGCTGTGTTCAAAGCAGTTTTTAAAGACTTCATAATCAACCATGGAGAAGTTCTGTATCTGTAACTTCTACCTAGAATTGATATATCCATCTGTTCATTCAGCAAATGTCGACAACCAGATGCCAAGCCCTGGCCAAGACTTGAGTAACAGTTGGAATTTGCTCTTGAGAAACTATCAGTTGAGTAGGGAAAGCAAGTCTGGAGAAAAGTAGCCAAAGAGCTGAGAAGTTAAGTGATTTCAGAGATTTTCTTTTCTTTTTTAGATAATTGTAGTTAAATTCTTTCTTTTGGGATAGAATTTAACCCACATAGTTTATCTTAAATATTTTGCCCCCCCCCCCCAAGACGGTATACTTTCTAACCTTTTTGGAAAGCCATTTAATTGTTTTTTTTTCTTAACAGTTCTTTTATGTAAGAATGAAATATGCCCAAAACATAGCTGAAGAATTATGAGGAACTGGTTTCACTATGGAATTGAGAAGGGTAACCATGGCAAGGAACTTGAACCCTAGTTGTTGATTGAGTAAAAACAGAGGGATTTCTTTTCCCAAAACAACCCCCCCCCTTAGTTTAATCTGCTTTCTTTAATTTTGAAGGAGATGGACGAACACATGCGGAGCATGTTGCATCACAGGGAGCTTGAGAACCTGAAGGGCAGGTATGGGAACGGCTGTATTCCATAACTTGTGAATGTCGTGGGAGCTGAGTGCTGAGGGTGCCTGTTAGCTTATTTCATAGTAATCCTTCATAAGTGAATATTGTCCTATGACATAGAACTGTCTTTTAGAATTATTGACGAATATAGTAGGTTTTTTTGGCATTCAAAAAGGGTAAGTCTTTGTGTATCTAGAATGTGTAGAATTCACAGCAGCTCTAACAAGCAGGTTGCAACAAAGGTGGGTGGGGATGGGCTGGTTCCTCATTAGTAAATATTCTCATCCAGACACACCAGTCTTGAAACTAAGACATTTCATGTTGTCTCAGCAGTGTTACAAATTATTACCTGCCATAAACCTTTAGAGTTAGTGGGATAGTCTGAGAAGTCCAAAGTACGCTAAATGGCAGCAAGTCTCTCATTAGTGTAAATAAAATCTGAGTGCAAACTTTGAATATTTAAGAATGTTGTTTTGTGATGCAAAAGTTGAGATGTTTAAAGAAAGAAAATCTAATAAGCACCTTTAAAAAATTAAATATAGCATATGTGTGTATTCCATGTCTCTCCCCCTCCCCCCACATCTGTGGTTCTTTTTTGATGTTTTTCACTTTCTTGAATTTGAGATTTGGAAACAGTATGGAATAGAGAAAGATTGGGAAACTGAGAAATATTAATTTTATCTTTTTTTTTTTTTTTTTACTTTGTGTCTTATTGCATGAATAATAGATACAGGCTTTGATCATGATGCCCGTGTAAGTCATTCAAAGTTACTTGTGTTTTAAATACTATGGTTTTAGATTGTGTGGGCAAATTAATATGGTAGTAAACTTTCAGCTAATGTTTAGCCTATTAGTGGAGTTTTTCCATGGTCTCCGTTCCCTACTGTGTGAAGGTTAGGTCTAAACAACAGTATAAAAGAGGCTTTCATTTAGATTTAATGTGGAGAATTTTTATCATAATACCTTGAATATATGTAATCTTTAAGTCATTATCATTGGAAACCTATGAAATATAGTCAACCTTTGATTCTCTAAATGTGGATTATCCTAATTACCTCATCCCATTTCCAGCACACTTCCTTTTGGAATTCACCTTTCTCTGGTCTGTTTACCTGCTACCTGACTATATTATAAATCAAACAAAACATATGAGGTCAGTAAATCTAGTCCTTAAGAGAGAAGGCATTTTTTTCCCAAGGCTAATGCCTTGTTTTGTTCATACATCCACTAATCAGGTATTTAAAACATTAAAAAAATTTTTTTTTATTACTTAAGATTCATGTTCAGTCAATACAGAATTGTAAAAAGTAAAAAAGGTAGAAATCCTCTCACCCATATATTACTCCCCACCCTGCCCCAATTCTACTCCCTTTTTACAAGAAAGTCATCAGTTTAGTGTATATCTTATCCAAATCTCTTTCTGTATCTATGCATAGATTTATATTTATACGTAGATATATATGGTTTTGTCTTACTAATGTAACTGAACTACATGCCATGTATTTATTGTTCAGTAACTTTTTTCCTCTACTCCTGCCCATCATCTTAACTGTGCTTTGGGGATTTTGTGTATTTGCAATTATTTGGAGCATAGTCAAATAATCAAGGAGAAAGCATTTAGAAGCCTCAAAGCTGACAATAAAAATGTCACCCTTATCATCCAAACTCATTTTATTTAGAGGGATATACTTTAGTACTTATTTATTCATATTTTAGACACAGTGCTAACAAGTTTTATATGGCTTCCTGGCCTGTAATAAACTATAAGGGAGAAGGCAAAGCAGATAACAAGGAAAAACAGCTGATGAAACTATAAAAAACAAAATTTCAAAAATCATTTACTTACTTGGAGCATTTACTGTAGAGAAAAACTGTTAATCCCTAATTTGCACCATAGGGACAAATAGTTACCAGTCATTATTTTTCCTTCCTCTCCTCAGTTTGTGATTATTTTCTGTGGAATTCATGTTTGATTACTGGCTTTCTGATGTTCAGACTATCTGTTTCTCTTTATATGTGTATCACTCTAATTTTTAGTTGTGATCTGGTTAAGAAATGTAAAGAGCATACTTTTTAGGTTTTGAATACAAACTTGATTGAGAAGTAAGACATTCTTATTTGGTTCACAATTGTGGACATCTGGAGCATTCCCCTATTTTTTCCCCAGTCTGCTTTTTCAGATGCGTGGCCTGTTTCCACAGATAAATGCTATTACAAGGGCACAACTTTATTTATCAACCAGCTGTTGTGGTATAGTTAGAGCAAGCTTAATAAAGAAAAGCTTATGGGTAGAATATCTTAAGGCTTTGCCTTTCACACATGAGAGGAAATTGTGTGGTAACAGGATGAAGTTAATTTGGGCCCTCCTTTAAATGTCCTGAGGACCGTTTTTGCTTTTATTAGTCAAGAAGTAAAGCAGTACTTTTTCCCCAACAATTACTTACGTAGTTATGCAAAATAGTAAGTATTTTAACTGGTTATTTGATAGAGAATTGGGAAATAGCATCATTAAAATATTATTTAATTTGCCATGAGCTTTTTAAAATACGTGGTTTCCCTAACATCATATGTGGAGGCATGAATGCATATTGTATGTAGAACAGATAATATGCCTGCCTCCAGACACAGACGCATTTGCATTTTTAAGAGATGTGGTTGTCCTAACCCCCTGTTCTTTCCCAAGATAAATGTGGATTCTCCTTTTTCTCATTTTGATGTTTCTTGCAAAGATTCTTTCTCCCTCCCCCCGGCCCCTCCCCCCCCCCCCCCCCCCCCCCCCCCGTCTCTCTTTTTTAAACAAGAATTCATCTATAAGAAAAATGTTAGGGACTTTTGTTTTGGATAGTTTGCTTTTAGTGTTAACCTTTATTTATATTGCACTTATTGCCTGTACCCTTTCGGGCAGGATCTCTTCAGGTGTTTTTCTATTAAATACGACTTTATTAATTTTTAAAAATTAAATATAATTTTAGTACTATGGTTACTGTCCTTTCTTATGAGGAAATCCCATGTGTTTAAAAAATCTGTGTTTGAGTGTTTGTTTCACATCCAGCATATGCCTGTGCTTTGGGGATCGCAGTGTGTGGGTTTATGATTATGGATGTTTATTTTTAACAGAGTTAAATACTGTCTATACTGCATTCCTTAATATTTTAAACAGTATGGTCTTCCAGTAATATCTGTGAAGAGAGAGGGATTTTGGTGGTTTGGATGTGAGAAAAATTCTATCCATTTTAGAAGTAAGGGTATAATCAGAAATTTTATTTAAGAATACCTTTTTGGGGGTGCCTGGGTGGCCCAGTCAGTTAAGTACCCGACTCTTGGTTTCAGCTTAAGTCATGATCTCACAGTTTTGTGGGTTCGAGCCCTGCATCCGGCTCTGTGCTGGCAGTGCACAGAGGATTTTTTCTCTTGGGATTCTCTCTCTCCCTCTCTCTCTCTGCCCCTCCCCTGCTCACCCTGTCTCTGTCTCTCTTAAAAAAAAACCAAAACTTTAAAAACTCTCTGGTACTACAATATACGGTTTAGTATTCTGTAAGTTTTTAGGGAGAAAAGTGGACTAAAACTTTTTTCATAGTTTTAGAGAGTTTAGAGCCAAGAAGATTTTCTAACCAGAAAATTCACTTGATTCGAATTTTCTTTTTGACTTCATGATTTAAATTATAAAACATTTTTTTTTAATCGAAGCATAGTTGACACACAATGTTACATTAGTTTTAGGGGTACATCATAATGGTGCAAGACCTCTGTAAGTATGACTCGAATTTTTATTATAGTGTAAATTCTATATTCTAGGTTAGTTGGGGTTTTCAGACTCTTCTGATGGTAGGTAGATTTATATTTACATATTTTTAATTTCTTTCTGTGTTGCCATGAGAAAAGGCTTGATTTCTGTTACAAGTTAACATCCACTTTTGTTTTCTTGAATGTTTTTATTTATTTTTGAGAGAGAGAATGTGAGGACTAGATCGGGAGGGTCAGAGAGAGAGGGAGATACAGAATCTGAAGTAGGCTCCAGGCTCTGAGCTGTCAGCACAGAGCCCGATGTGGGGCTCAAACTTACGAACCGTGAGATGGTGACCTGAGCTGAAGTTGGACGCTTAACCGACTGAGCCACCCAGGTGCCCCTTGTTGTTGTTGTTTTTGTTTTTAAATAAATGTTCAGGTGGTCTGTAACAGAACCATCTTTTGGTAAATGAAGTGCTCAGTTTTGAGGTTCTCTTCTGGTTAATTGATGTGAATTCCACCATGTCTTTATAGATATACTTGAGGGGAGGATGGAGCATTGTTGTGCATGGTGTGTGTCTGTCTTATCAAAGACAGCATGTCTTTTTGTGTTGGTTTTTTAAAGGTTTATCTATTTTCGTGAGCAGGGGGAGGGGCAGAGGTAGAGAGAGAGAGGGACAGAGGATGCTGACAGCAGCGAGCCCAGTGCAGGCCTCACAAACTCACAAACTGTGAGATCATGACCTGAGCCAAAGCTGAATGCTCACCTGACTGAGCCACCCAGGCACTCCTGAATTTTATTTATTTATTTTTTTTAAGATTGGCAAAGGTAGAGAATTTATTCACTGGAGAAAGCACCAACTTAATTCTACATAACTACCCTTACCATTGTTTTCCATGCTTTTCATGATTACCTCCATAACTGTTCCTCCTTCCTGCTTTTCTTTCTTTTGCTTTTAGCTGAAGGTGGTATTTCAGTTGGTGGCTTAGGTTACCTACCTAGGACACTTTTCCCTGGGTACCTCTCATGTACAGATGGGATATACATGTTAAGAAACTTCTTATAAAATAAATAAGTAAGTAAGTAAGTAATAGAGATTGGCATAGGAAGTACAAAAATATCACTTGTGTAAACCCAAGACAAATGATACAGGGGTAAGCCCATCTGGATTATTGAATGGATTTTACTGTCCATTCCTTACACTTGTGGCCGTGGTGTTCAGATGTTTCCCATCAATGACTGCATAGACAGCTGAACCAATCAAGGGATTTCAGGAAGCTAAAAAACCAGTTAAAACACTCATCTACTACAGCTGTGGTTGTCGATTCAAGATTTTGGTTTCTTAAAACTGGCCAAATATGAGAGTTACCATTAACTGTGTAAAGTAAAAGGGGAAAAAAAAACTGCTCAATTTTCTTTCTGAACAAGAACTGGTTTTGCTTCTCTCTAAACTTTTGCATTTTCTGAAACTTGAGAAAAACCATTTGCCTAGCACAGCTGTTAACTTCCTACAACTGAAATGCTTTCCATTCCCTTTAAATAAGCCCTTCTGAAGCAGAATGTAGGTCACATGTATCATCCAGCCCAAAAAAGTTTGCTGAGACTCCTCCTATCATTTGCTCCGGGGTCCGGAATCTGCACATTCCAGGCAGAGCTCCAGCCAGGTCCGATTTAGTTACCACGTTGGGATTGGTTAGGCTGCCTGCTCTTTTCTCCACCCCTAAACTTTGACTGGGAGAAAGCTCTTGAGCCTGAGATAAAATGGAAGCGCTGTCACCAGGCTTCTGAGTGCAGCTGGCATCATGGGTGTGCTCTAGAGCAACTTCTGTTTGCTCTGAGCCCCCTGCCCTGCCTCCCCTTTCACCATGTTTCCTCTGGCAAGATTTTAAGTACAGCAATTCAAGAAGATTTCTCCTCCTAAACTACATTATTCTGAAGCCTATTGCCTCTTGATTGCTGGAAAAGAATCTTAAGTTCATTTCAAAAATAACTTATGAACAAACTTATTAAAAGTGATGAAAGGAGCATTGAAATTGATTAGCACTAATCTTTCACTGTGCCCAAGTGTGCGTTGTTTTTCAGAGGAAACCATACCAGATCTGGTGAGTGTGCCATGCCAGTGGGCAGAATTGAACGTCCCTCATCTCCCTCTTTCCCTAGGGACAGTAGTCATGAGTGCCGAGTGTGCGGGGTCACAGAAGTGGGTCTTTCTGCATATGCAAAGCACATTTCTAGCCAGTTGCACAAAGATAACGTTGATGCCCAGGAGAGAGAAGATGATGGAAAGGGAGAAGAAGAGGAAGAAGATTATTTTGACAAGGAACTCGTTCAGTTAATAAAACAAAGGAAAGAACAAAGTCGGTGAGTAATTATTTTGATTTTTAAAAAGTCTGTCTGAAACAGTGTGGTAGAGAATACATTTTCCATTTCCGTACTTTTCATCTAGTAACTTTCAAACTTATTTTAATTGCAAAGGTTAGCTTGAGGTTGCTGTCTTATGCATGAAATGTCAGTGGAATCCTCTCTTGAACTACTGTACTATCTGCTTACAGAAAAAACAAACTCAGTATTATCCCTCCATAAAAGTTAGCTATAGGTGCTACATATCTGAAATTTTTACTGTGTTGATAACCATGTTTAAAACTGGCTTTATTCCAGTTTTTTTTTGAACACCAATGAATGGTTTTATTTGATACCCAGAATGTCTAGTGGAAAGGTATTAGTGTATAAGCTTCCTTCATATATATTGTATTTCTTATTCTATCCGTCAGTAAAAAAATGTTGTGCCCCATGTGAATTAACATGGTGCTTCTACCAAATGTGATTTATTCTTCATTATTTAGTGTTTCAGTAAGTATTTACTGAATACATTTGTATCTTAAGTTTGACAATGTCAGGATCATTTGAGCAATATAAGTTTTCTAGCTGTACTACATAATTTTATACCTGCATCTATAATGCGGGTATTAGGCTTTTGTATTTTTACATTACTGAGTTGTGGCCTAAAGAGTTCAAGCAGAAATTTTCAGATATGAGTAAGAGAGAGAACCATTTAAGAGGTTGGGTGATTTTTCAAGTCCTAGAATATAATGAGAAACGTTATACGTTCTAATATAAAATTTTAAAGATTCTTTCTGAGTACTAGTTATACCAGATATGCAGTCTGTATTCAGTTAGTGGTTTAGTATAAAAAGGAAGTAGTCTTTACTACTTGTAGTATATGCTACAAGTGTTTTGAACAAGTCCTTGAAGGAGACTTTCTTAGTCTTAAAATGTCAGTAGCACCTGGTTCTTAAACCCGTTTTGCTGCTTAGTCCTTCAAATGACATTGTTACTACTTTCAGTATAGCTGTAGTTTATTCTTGTTTTAGGGTGTTGAAGCCTCTAGGAGGCTAACTTTTATTTTTTTCTTATGCATTTGTGCCATTATTAGCTTATCTGTGTAAATGATTAAACATTAAGTCAGAAGGTAAAAGAGCTCAGTAAATTAAACATTCACATTGTAGTTAATATTCTTTGAATATTCTGATATGCTTCTTTGGTGATGCATTTATAGTATCTATTATTTCTTCACATTTTTTTCTTTTTTCCTTCATGAGATTTTTAATTTAGATTGCTTTTTCTGGGCTATGGATTTAGCTGCATGCCATTGTCCCCACAATCTAGCCAATTCACACTGATCTAGGAATTCTATTCTGTGACAGATTTGTTGCCCAGTTCTGGATCCCATTAGTGTAGCCAAGTCCATAATCTCCTTGGATGTCAAAAGTGTATAGTGCTTAGAAACAAAAGATAAAAGCAATTTGGTCAATGGTGTTAAAAAAAATCCTGCATGTGTATGTAATAACACTTGTCACTTGGCGACTTAGGGTCTCCTGTTTAGAAATGGTTGTAATTCATAATGAAGGTGGATGTTCGAACTTTCAGGTAAATTAACTTTGAATTCCATCTTGTGAAAAAGGAAGAAATTCCAATTTGTGCCCAAAATCTTAGAGACATTAGAAATTTTTAGAACCAGTTAGAGTCATTACGGAGTTTAAGTCAAGTTAAGAGAAGGGAGCCCAATAGCAGAAACTTAGTTTGGGGATTTTCAGTTCATCAAAGGCTAGCAGTTAAGAGTGTAGACTCTAGAGTCAGTCTGCCAAACAGATCTCTCCTGTACCACTTACTGGCTTTCTAACTCTAGGCACGTTACTCTACCTCTCTAATGCTCTGTTTCTTCATCTAAAAAGTAGGAATAAGAGGAATAGTTGCTTCAGAGCTGTGAAAACTAATTGAGATAATCTACATAAAGTGCTTAAAATGCCTGACAGTAGGCACTCGATAAGTTTTAGCTAGAATTATTCGATTTTTTGAGCACCTACCACATGTGTTAAGCACTATGCCAGGCATACCACAGGCAGTTTATAGAGGGAAGTGGTTTGACACCTATTCCTGTGATGTTTACTTAAGTCTGTTCACATTTCTGTGGGCTCCTTGTCTAACACGAATAGTTCAAACAGCTGTAGCTTTATAAAAACCTCTAGCTCATGAAGCTCCTTATAGCACTGATTGTGGGTACTGCTTATTTGGTATGTGCTATTTTACTCCTGTTGGTGACCTTATTTTCTCAGCTAGGTTGTAAGTCTTTCAGGAACAGGAACTATACCTAAAAGTTTTCTTCCACAACTAACAGTCATTGAATATGTGCTGGATAAAGTGTTTATTGATGAAAGTGATAATGCAAAGTGAAATCTTAGCATTTAAAATAGGTTAAGAAACTGGGTTTTTCAGAAAGAATCTATGGCTGGAAAAATCCACAGTATTAAGAGCAGTGGAACTTAGGTTGTATTAACTATGATAACTAGCCAAAGCTACAAGATACAATTATGCTTATTTTCAAAAAGCTACATAATGTGAAAATAATAATTGGATGATGGGGACAAAAGTCTCAGAACATGCTAAGAAAAGCAGGAGCAGGAAAAGGAGGATAGTATAAATGTGTCAGATTTTTAATATTTCTGGAGTGATAGTAGAAATGGCATATCGTTTAATATCTGCATCCATAAACTGTGAAATATAAGTTTAGCTATATCATTTAAAGACGGGAAACAGGGGCGCCTGGGTGGCGCAGTCGGTTAAGCGTCCGACTTCAGCCAGGTCACGATCTCGCGGTCCGTGAGCTCGAGCCCCGCGTCAGGCTCTGGGCTGATGGCTCAGAGCCTGGAGCCTGTTTCCCATTCTGTGTCTCCCTCTCTCTCTGCCCCTCCCCCGTTCATGCTCTGTCTCTCTCTGTCCCAAAAATAAAATAAACGTTGAAAAAAAAAATAAATAAAAAATAAAGACGGGAAACAGCCACTACTAGAAATAAAAATAGACTACTGTATGTTCTAAGTAGCCGAGGAGATAGGTAGAGGAAAGTTTGATGGGTTAGGGCTTTTAAGGAAGCATGATAATTACTTTAAATCACTAATGGAGAACTGTTTTTCTTCCAGACAAGATGAACCTTCCAACAGCAGCCAAGAAATAAACTCTGATGACAGGCGACCCCAATGGAGACGAGAAGACCGAATCCCTTACCAAGACAGAGAGAGCTACAGTCAGCCAACATGGCATCATCGCGGACCTCCTCAGCGAGACTGGAAGTGGGAGAAAGATGGCTTTAATAATAGTAGGAAAAACAACTTTCCACATTCTTTGAGGAATAATGGTGGACCAAGAGGATGTTCTGGGTGGCATAAGGGTGTTGCAGGAGGCTCCACGACTTGGTTTCACAACCATAGTAATTCTGGAGGTGGTTGGCATGCAAATAGTGGAACGGTAGATTGGAATCATAGTGGTACAGGAAGGAATTCCAGTTGGCATTCTGAAGGAACAGGTGGCTTTTCCAGTTGGCATCTGAACAGCAGTAACGGAAACTGGAAATCCAGTGTACGTAGTACAAATAGTTGGAATTACAGTGGCCCCGGAGACAAATTTCAGCCAGGCAGAAACAGAAACTCTAACTGTCAGATGGAAGACTTACCTATGCTGTGGAATAAGAAATCTAAGTCTAACAAATACAGTCAGGATAGATACAGTTGGCAGCGGCAAGAAAGCGACAAAGTTGGTGCGGCTGCCACATACAGAGGGCCTTCTGAAGGATTTACAAGCGATACGTTTCCTTCAGAAGGCTTACTTGACTTCAATTTTGAGCAGCTAGAAAGCAAAACTACTAAACAAACAGATACCATAGCTTCCAAAACTGGTGGGAAGAACAGCAGTGTAGCAAGGGAAAAACTCCGCCGCTGGACTCCTTACCCTTCCCAGAAGACTTTGGATTTACAATCCGCAATGAAAGAAGGCGCTGGAAACAAGGCAGAAATGATAGATAAGCCTCTCTTTGGCTTTAGCTTGACAACCACAGGAGCAGCAGAGCCCCAGAATGATGGAAAAAGTAACTCCCCGACGCTGAAAACACAAAAAGAAACACATACTGGATTGCTTAGTCACAAAGCCCCTTCTGACTGCACTGCTCCCTATGAGGCGGTGAGAGATTGCCCCGTCACAGAGAAACACGAACAAGAGCTTAACTTAAGTAAGATGCCATCATTGAAATCTGCACTCCTTCCAATTCCAGTCACTAAATCAGTTCCCCAGAACCCAGATTTAAAGAATCCCTCAAAAAACACCAAAACAAATTCTTTTTTTCCTGGAGAACACTCAAATCCCTTGAACAAACCCACTGTGGCAGACAGTCATGGGTCTTACATAACCAAATTGCAAAGTTCATGTCCTCGTGTTTTAAAAGGGAATAAAAGTACATTTGGCACTCAGGTGGAACCTGATAAAAATGTAAGTGATACATTACAAAAAGCCAAAGAGGTGCTACAGTGTCATGAATCACTGCAAAATCCACTCCTTAGCACTTCTAAAAGGACCAGGAACTATGCAAAAGCAAGTAGGAATGTAGAAGAGTCTGAAAAAGGATCTTTGAAGATAGAGTTCCAGGTACGCACATTAGAAGATGAAAGTGATGGGGAGCTATCTGACACAGAAAAGCATGGAACAAAAATTGGAGCCCTGGGTTCTGCACCTACAGAAATTTTATCCTGCAGCACTCACATCACTGATGAGAAAGACAGGGATGAGCAAAACCTGAAAACACGTAGAAAACTATCCACTAACGCATGTAATTCAACAGTTCATCAGAAAGAACCTGAGTTACAAATGACGTCTGCAGCCAGTCCACACTCTGGCCTACTGCTAGACTTGAAAACTTCTCTAGAAGATGCACAGGTTGATGACCCTGTTAAATCTCATGTGTCTTACGCAACAGAAGGTTTCGAGAGTGCTAGCTTGGATGCAGAGCTTCAAAAAAACGATATCGGTCCGTCCTCAGGCCCTCTTCTGCCTGACCTCAGTAAGCTTGGCTTTCCTGCCTCTCTCCAGAGAGATCTAACCAGGCACATCAGTTTAAAGAGCAAAACTGGAGTACACCTTCCTGAGCCAAACCTCAATAGTGCTCGCCGCATACGCAATATCAGTGGTCATCGAAAGGGTGAGACGGAGAAGGAGTCTGGGCTCAAGCCAACCCTTCGGCAGATTCTAAATGCATCCCGGAGAAATGTCAACTGGGAACAGGTCATCCAGCAAGTAACCAAGAAAAAGCAAGAGCTAGGCAAAGGCTTGCCCAGGTGTGTGCTTCTTTTTAGTGTCCATTTCTCTCTCTTTTTTTAAACTTAACCCTTTGCCCCTGGCCAAGAGAATTCTATTTGTTGTATTTAATTAAATGCTTGCAAAAAATACATGTTGTAGATGTCTGGTTTAAATATTAAAGAGTGACTGCTACTCTCTAACAACGCAATAAAGTGTTTCCTAACAGGGAATTCAGGTTGCAAGGAAGCACATCAACCTCTAAGAAATGAAATGAGATGGGGATGTGGAAAAAAATGATCAGAAGTCCATCACTTTAGTTATAGAGGCCAGAAAGTAACAGCATAAAAAAGTATATCAGTAGATTTGTATCTATCTCTAGATCTTAATGACTGGTACAGTTTTTAAGTGTAATTGTTCTTACGACCTTTTACTCAGAATCTACGAATAGTTACCCTTCTGTATTTATTCCGGGCACTATATTCGTGATCATAGAATACTTTCTCTTAAGTACTTGTGTCATGTTTTGGCTGTTCATCTTATGCTGAGATACTAAACTTTTCTGAATGGTAAAGCAGCATTCAGTGTAGGTTTGCTACTTGAAAATCAACCTGCTGTGTTATATAGCCCTTCAAGCTTTAAATTTTATCCTTGATGAAATGGCGTATTTATTGTGCACTCTTTTCCATAACTTGAGTATTGAGATTATAAAGTTCTTATCCTTAGCCCTGTGCCTGTCATTTGTTGAATGCTCAGTAAATATTTTTGTGTGTGTTTGGTTTGTGTGCTGTTAAAAATTATTATGGTTGCTTTAGAAAAGCTCCATGCTAATAAAGCTCTCAATTTTTACTTCTTCAAATGTATTCTCATAACTGTGTACAAATCTCTAATTTAGTACTTGTTATATTACAATACTTACACTAAGGTTATTTATGTCTGGGACACTTATTAGACTGTGAGCTTTTTGAGGGCAGAAACCATCTTATTTATATTTGTACTCTCAGTGCATAACAGAGTTTGGCACTTAAGTGATACCCTCTCTTCCTTAATCATGTCTGATTTATGGGTTTTTTTTCTTTTTTTCTTTTTTCTTCAGGTTTGGCATAGAAATGGTGCCTCTAGTTCAAAATGAACAAGAGGTCTTGGATTTGGATGAGGAGCCTGATCTGTCTAGTCTCGAAGGATTCCATTGGGAAGGTGTTTCCCTTTCTCCTGGGTTGGCAAGGAAGCGAAGCCTTTCTGAGAGCAGTGTGATCATGGACAGGGCTCCTTCTGTGTATAGCTTCTTCAGTGAGGAAGGTACAGGCAAAGAAAATGAGCCCCAGCAGATGTTTTCACCTAGTAACGCACTGAGGGCTGCACAGAGTCAGACAACAACCATGGGCCTTAAGCAGGAAGTGACCCCTCTGGCTCTCTCCCTAAGAACAGATGAAAGGGCTGAAAATGTTGCTACTCAAAGGCGACATAGTGTGCAATTATCCTCTGACCGTTCGATACCTTTGATGCATTTGGGAAAAGACCTGAACAGCCAGGAGAGTTCTACGCCACCTTCAGAGAATCAGAATACCCAGGAGAGTAATGGAGAAGGAAACTCTTTATCATCAAATGCATCCTCAGCCCTTGCAATCTCCAGTTTGGCAGATGCAGCCACAGACAGTAGCTGTACTTCTGGTGCGGAACAAAACGACGGCCAGAGTGTTAGAAAGAAACGAAGAGCTACTGGAGTGAGTATGATTGCCCCTGCTTATTGTTGGACCCTTCATGTGCTGACTTGACTGTTTTAAGAAAGATATAACTTTAATTTTTTCTGGGTATCTGGGTTGTGTTTTTCCCTACTCTGGAATAGATTTGTGAGGCTTTTACTCTTCCTTTCATATTCTTATCCTACTGGTTCCTTTCACTGAGTAATTCTACTAAGTTAGATGTCAGTGAATATGAATGTACAGTACTAGGAAAATATGAAGTCATCTCTAAAACTGGTCTCCAAGGCAATGATTCTTTGTATCACCTGACTGAGGAGTAAGCCACATCTTCATCTGTAACTATATCTGTCTTCATGATGCATTCTGTACTGGCCCTGAAGAAAGGCACTCTAATGTTGCATTTTTAGGCCATGAATGCTTGTTAGACCGAGACAATTGGGCTTAACACTAGGGTAGTTTTAATACGATGAGAGTGCATCTATGTGAGCATGGTCTTACAAATATTTTTAGTCTCTGTTACTCAGTGTTTTGTACCTCAGTTACCCAGCCTGGCCCTTTCAGAATCCATCTTCCACTGAAACCACTTCTCTTCTGGCATCTATGTCACTAACACTGCTTAACCCTTTCAGGAACCCTTTCTGAAAAGAAAGAGTTGCTGGCAGTGATGTAGTCTGGAATGTGGCACTCTGAGAAAATGGACTGTTTGCTTTAATACTGAGGCACTATAGCAGAGTACTTAAGGGCTTGGCTTGTAGACCTGAATTCAAATTCCAACTTTGCCGCTTTGAGTTCGACACTGTAGTGGATATTCTTGGACGAAAGTTTGTCCTATAACAAAGCTAATATCTGGGGGCTTGTCTGATAGACTGTTTAGCTTTTTGTTGTAAAAATTTTGTTGTGGAGATTTTCTAGAAGAGTAGAAACTATGTCACTGTGAAATCATATATGTGCATTACTGGCTTTGTCCATACCTCTAACTATGCCATGCTTTACCAAAATGAAATGCTTTGCCTAAGCCCCAGGGATTCACCACCTCTAGGATGCTAGGAAAGTAGTGGACCTTAGATTCTGTTCTGGGTTTTTTAGTTTGTTTTTGTTTTGTTTTAAATCAAATACATTCAACTAATATTTGAGTTCATAATGTGTGCATGAGATTCCTACTATCTTGTTAGAGATGGTAATAATGTAGAACAGTCTTAGAATTGATTCACTTTTTTTCCTTTTCAGAGAATGGCTTTTCCACATTTAATATTACTCAGTTTTCTTTATCTTCTCAGGATGGATCTTCTCCTGAACTCCCAAGTCTTGAGAGAAAAAACAAAAGAAGGAAAATTAAAGGAAAGAAAGGTACAGTGCAAAATATTCTGTCAGGAACAAATTGTTTTTATAGCATTTCAACTTTTTCACAACTTGACAAAGTATAGCTTGGGGATATCAAATACTGTTCACCCACTTAGTATTATTTTTTGACATTTTTGTTATCTTGCTTCAGGGTGTGGAAAAGGTTGATTTTCTCCCATATCCAGTTGCAGCTATAGAAGAAACATTTGATGCCACATAGACCCATAAGCTAACATTAATGTATATCTTGGACAAATTGAGTTCAGTATGAAGTCAGAAAGTCCCATTTGGGCCTTTTCAGTGATGAAGAGGAATATAGGCCATTTGCTAATAAGAATTTTGTGTCTCTTGATTATTTATCGCCATTTTTCTCAGTTTACATTTTTGAGGCATCTTTGTTGCTTCTCTTACTTGAGTTGAGAGAAGTTATTGGAATGGCTCCCTCACTGATAGGATTCTCTTATTCTTGCTTTCCACTGATTCTGAGCCCTTTCCAATGAGAGGGCTAGTATGGGAAGTGATTGGATGAGCCTTGGATGGTTGGATGTTATGGATAAGTGGGTAAAGGATGACCCCAATTTCTGGCTAAGGCATCTTTGGGGATGATGATATCATATCGTTTATTAGAGGTAGAAAACTGCATGAGAGGAGCAGGTTGACGGTAGAGGAAGATGATGAGTTCCCTTTTGGGGGCCTTGAATTAAAGGATCTTAGAGACACCTAAGTAAAATCAAGGTGGTAGTTGGATGTGTGGGTCTGGAGTTTTAGGAAGAGGTCTTGACATAACTGAATGGGAAAGAGACCTAAAGATGACAGATACGCACACGTGGTAGGACATTTTATTTAAAATCACTTAAATGTACACTTCAAAGCTGTTTTTTCTTTAGGGAGATTTCTCTAATAAAGAGAACTATTTTATGTTAACTAAGAGACTAGAAAAATATGCTTTGGGAAGAGAGTGCAGGCAGTTCACATCTGGGACCCAGTCTAAGCATCCTTGAACCTATGACATACCTCCATCTCACCAATTCTCACTTTTGGTTTAGCTCTGATATCAGGCTTGACCACATGATTTGTGAGATTTGATGAGTCTGCAGTGACCTATTGGAGAGGAAAAACAAAGGCTTATCCTAGAGAACTGAAGTATTTCCACCTTCTGAGGGCTGTATTATTCAGAAGTCTGCAGTATTAAACTGAGCCTTATGGTTTCTTTTGGCAGAACGTTCTCAGGTTGACCAGCTGCTGAGTATTTCTTTAAGGGAGGAAGAACTAAGCAAATCATTGCAGTGCATGGATAACAACCTTCTGCAAGCCCGTACAGCTCTTCAAACAGCTTATGTTGAAGTTCAGAGGCTACTTATGCTCAAGCAGCAGGTAACAGTGGATGGAACATTTAATGAGAATAGATTATCTCTAAAGTTGGATTTCACAGTGCTTAACAGATTACTTTATTTTTAGATAACTATGGAGATGAGTGCACTGCGGACCCATCGAATACAGATTCTGCAGGGATTACAAGGTATTCGGAGAGAATCTGATGGATTGGATCCTCTGTAGCTTATTATTTCTTTGTTATCTATGCAGGGGAATTAAAGTAGTCGTGAAAAGGTCATATGTTTTCCTCTCCTGTGTCCTTGTTTTCATCCTTCTGTAGAAAGGCCTGTGAGGCTGTGCTCCCTGAAAATGCTTAGCAACAGAGGCAGTATGTTACAGGAAGAGCCTTGTGTTAGGAATCAAAAGACCTGGGTTCAAATCTTGGCTCTTCCATTAGTAACTATGTGACTTGGGATAAATCACTTAAAATTTGAAAAATTGGAATACTAACACCTGTTCTACCCGTGTGCTTGTTGGTTGTATGGATTTTATTTCCTACATTTCAAAGAATGAGGGACTTTAAAGTTCTCCTGTAATCTTTAGAAATACAAACTGGCTCAGAAATGAGTGGCTTTTCAGAAAATATTTTTGCATTTGTATGTGCGTATGTTTCCCATTCTAGAAACATATGAACCTTCTGAGCGCCCTGACCAGGTTCCTTATAGCCTTTCACGAGAACAAAGGAACAGTAGATCTCAAACATCTGCTGATGCCACGCTGCTGCCTACTCCCTTTTTCCCAGTATTTCTGGAGCCTCCATCTTCCCATGTGTCTCCATCATCCACCGGAGTCCCTCTCCAAGTAACCACATCTCCTACTTTCCAAGCCCATGGCAGTGTTCCTGCTCCAGACTCCTCAGTTCAGATTAAACAAGAACCCATGTCTCCTGAGCAAGACGAGAATGTGAACGCTGTGTCACAAGGCTCTGCTGGCAATGTGTCCAAGGAATTACCGCAAGTTAATAGTATGTAAACTTTTCTCTGGGTTAAGGGCAACCCCAGCAGAGGGTCTAGGGCAGTTTTAGGTCAGTGATGTAAAGTCATACCTGCCCATTAAAACTAAAGTTTTTACGATTAATTGTTCTTAATGTTTCCTCCATTTAGGAGGATTGTTTAAATATCAGTAACTTGTCCTCAGTTTTCTCTAATCTAGGATTACTAAATTGACTTTGTATTAGCACCTAAAATGTTCCATTATGAGGATTGATGCTGTTTGTTTTTTTGTGAGAGAAATGGAGTTGAAGTTGTCCAGTCAATTTTCTAGATAAGATATGTCCTCTGAATTTCTCAGCACTTACCTTTCTTTGTCATTAAAGTGCAAGGTAGGATTAATATAAGCCTAAGAGGCAGGTGGCCATGATAAAAGGCAGTGGACACAGGTTTAGGATCATCATTAGAAACTTGAGTGGTTTTGAGAAATGGCCAAGGTTTTTACTCTTTGCATAAAATAACACTCACTTATTTACCATTGGAGAAGGACTTCTAAGCTATTTTAAACCTTATCTGAAGTGTGTGTAACCACGATGGTGCTACACTGAAAACTCAGTAAAAATAAACTGCCATCGTGTGACCTGAGCAAAAACAAAAAGTCTGAAGAGTTACCCTAGATTTTGCTACCTGTTGCAGTACTAATCTAGATATCTATCTAGCTCAAATGTATGTTATCTTTCGTCTTGAATTTTGTTGCTTTTGTATGAATAGTATTTGGTATTTTTTAAAAAACTGGTAAAGAAGTATTATAGTGACTTCTTAAGCTAGTATTTAAAAAAAGGGTTTTTTTAATGTTTATTTTTGAGAAAGAGGAAGAGAGCAAGCGGGGGAGGGGCAGAGAGAGAGAGGGAGACACAGAATCTGAAGCAGGCTCCAAGCTCTGAGCTGTCAGCACAAAGCCTGACCAGCCACGGGATCCATGACCTGAGCCGAAGTCAGATGCTCAACCGACTGAGCCACCTAGGTGCCCCTTAAGTTAATATTTTTAAAAATTGATTTTTATTAGGTTTTTTTCTCTGCAAAATAATTCATGTTCACAGTAAAAAATTGGGAAGCAATTAAAATGTAGATACGTTGTTTTGTTATATATTATTTCAGTCTTTCTTCAATCATAATTGTTCGTGTATTTGCACATAGAGTTTATAGAAAGGCAAAATCATAGTCTGTTATAACCTGGCTTTTTTCCACTTAATAGATAATGATCATTTTCCTGTGTCATAAAAGTAATTGTGTGAAATATTTTAATTTTAGTACTTGAATAATACTTGAGAAATTGTGAAATCTGGGCAGGTAGTAATTTATACAATCTCCTTTGAGTATTTAGTTTTTATCCTTTTTTCTTTAATATTGCATAGAACACTACATTGTATATGTCTTTGATTATTTCATCAATCTGAATTCCTTGACATGAAATAACTATGTCAAAGAAAATAGACTTTGTTAAGTCAAACTGACTTTTTAACTACTGTTATGTAAACAAACTGGGTGATGTCTCAGGTAAAGTGGCATAGTGAAAACATCTAAGACGTAAAGGTGAAAGCACTTTAGCTAAGTAGATATTTCAGTGTGTACCAAGAATAAAACATCATGTAAAACATGGGGACATTTCAAACAAGAAAGAAAGAAGAGAAATGGCTAGAAGGAGTCCCTGCCCGTAAGGAGCTTTTGTAGGGTATAAGACATGCATGTTATTTGTGAGATTTAATTCAAGGCAAAGAGAAATTTCTGCAGGCTATGGGAAGCTAAGGGATGAGAAAACAGTTTTAACAGCCATAGTCTTGTTAACATATGTCGAAAGGTTGTTTTTCAGGAGAGATTCGATCAGTGGTAAATAATGGCAGTTTATGATGATAAATCGCAGATACAGAAGAAGATGCAATATTTTTTTTCTTCTTATTTCAGGAGAGAACAGTGACAGTTATCCAGTTTATCCAGTCATCCCTGCAGCATTATCTTTATCAGAGCTAACAGAAAGTTTCCATGAGCCTAGCCAAGAACTGAAGTTTTCCACGGAACAAGGAAATACCAGAAACAGAGATAATACTGCCTCTTCCCAACCAACTGGTCTTCCAAGCCTGAATAAAGAAGATGAGCCAATCAAAGGCAACAGTGGGTCTGAGGCCTGTACCAGTTCTTTTCCAAGATTGTCCTTTGCTTCCGAAACCCCCTTAGAGAAAGAGCCCCACTCTCCAGCTGACCAGCCCGAGCAGCAGGCAGAGTCTACTCTGACATCAGCTGAAACTCGGGGAAACAAGAAAAAGAAGAAACTTAGGAAGAAGAAAACTCTTCGGGCTGCTCATGTTCCTGAGAACAGTGACACCGAACAGGATGTATTTACTGCTAAACCTGTAAGGAAAGTAAAGACTGGAAAGTCAACCAAAGGGGGGAAAGTAACGACCTCCACCTGGGAAGACAGCAGGACTGGCCCAGAACAAGAGAGTGTCAGAGATGAGCCAGAGAGTGACTCATCTCTGGAAGTCCTAGAAATTCCTAATCCGCAGTTGGAAGTGGTGGCCATTGATTCTTCTGAATCCGGAGAAGAGAAACCAGACAGTCCATCTAAAAAGGATATTTGGAACTCCACAGAGCAAAATTCATTAGAAACTTCTCGTTCTGGTTGTGATGAAGTTAGCTCTACCAGTGAGATTGGCACTCGTTATAAAGATGGTATCCCTGTAAGGTAAGGATGTTGTGCTGGTCCAGTCAGAACAAGTTTCGCCATTATTCTTTTCTTAAACAATAGAACTTTTGGTTATGAATCAATTTTTAAATGAATCAAATGTATAGAAAATCGGTAGAGATTATGGGTGTAGAAAAATCAAACCTTGGCAGTGGAGATTTTCTGCTTTCTCATTTGTGTTGTACATAAATATACACTATACTTATATTTCCTTTCATATAGAAATTTCAAATGGAAAAACTGATCTCTTTTGTCACTGCTGTGTGCCCAGTGTTTAGAACAATCCTTGAGTCAGGAAAATTTAAGTTATTGCTTGTCTTATTCACATCCGCTAAAAAGACTTTTGCTATTCTTTTGTAGTGTGGCAGAAACTCAGACTGTGATCTCCTCCATAAAAGGATCAAAGAACTCTTCAGGTATTTGGTTATTCAGTTTTATTTAAATTAGCCACAGAAAAAAAAGCTTTATAAATATTTAAAAATAAATATTTATAAATATTAGAGCCAGGGTTTAAATCTTATTAAGTATGCCTATAGATTAGGATAGCATCGGGGGATTGTCACCAAGAATATTTTTTTGATCAGCAATTATGGTGTCCTGTAAATCCTGCCTTTTTATTTTCTTATTCCCATCTCTCCTATCTGTTCAACTAATGAGTTTTCATTGGCTCATGGGGCTTTTGCTTTGAGAAGGAATTGCTTGAAGAATAATGCCTTGTTCAACAAAATAACTGGCAGCAGAAGAGAGGATGTGGGGAGAGATTTGGTACTTCCAGGTATCACTCAAAAAATGAGTATCTGTCTTTTTTCCTCAGTGAGAAGCTCTCTCTCCCAGAGTCTCTTATTATGAAATCTTCATAACGAAGATCATTAATGGAAAATGTGGGGTTTTGCTAGAGGAAACAGGTTTTAAGGAGAATCCAAGGACCACTATATTATGTAATGGTTTTAATTTTTGAGTATCTTTTCAGACAAAAGCTGATACATCTCTGAAACACATTCTTGATTTCCAGAAATATCTTCAGAGCCAGGAGATGATGATGAGCCCACAGAAGGGAGCTTTGAGGGGCACCAAGCCGCAGTGAATGCAATTCAGATATTTGGGAACTTACTATACACCTGTTCAGCAGATAAAACTGTTCGAGTTTATAATCTGGTGGTGAGTTGATATATCAATTTGAATGTTTTTTTGTTTTTTGCAGGTTTTAGGAACTCTGATTCACACTCTAAACAATAGGGGTATCTGTTTGTTGTCCAGAGATGTGTAGACTAACTGTAGATAAAGTTGATGCAGTGGCTCAGCAGGGTCCCTGGGGACTTAGCTTCTTTTTGTCTGTTCACACTGCTTTCTCTGGTATCACCTCTTCCTAACGCTAGTTCTCCTCCTGCTCATAGACCGATGTCAGAAGCCGCTGGGGTTTCTTTTTTCTCCCATTACCAAAAGGGTCCTGTGCTTTACTCTGAACAACCACTTGGCAAAGGGAGATGAGATAACAGAAGGCTGGGCCAGTCAGGTCCTGGTCCTAGAGGTGGTGATGAGGTCAGTCAGATCGCTGCGACATAATAGGATAGAATGAAAATATTGGGGAGGCATTTTTCCTCACAGTTGATTAATTGTCCCAAGTGATTAAGGAGAGCAACAGTGTTCTAGGACCCATCACTGATAATCTGATGCTCGTTACTCTCAGTTTTCATAGAATGAACTCTTGAGTTTTTGTTTTTGTTTTTTTTTTAATTTTTTTTTTTCAACGTTTATTTATTTTTGGGACAGAGAGAGACAGAGCATGAACGGGGGAGGGGCAGAGAGAGAGGGAGACACAGAATTGGAAACAGGCTCCAGGCTCTGAGCCATCAGCCCAGAGCCTGACGCGGGGCTCAAACTCACGGACTGCGAGATCGTGACCTGGCTGAAGTCGGACGCTTAACCAACTGCGCCACCCAGGCGCCCCTGAACTCTTGAGTTTTGAATTTGGTATACATCAGATTAATTTTATCAACAATGATCTTTAAGAAACTTTAAGAGCACTATGTTGTCTGAATAAATACCTGAAAGTATTTGAAATTACTGAAGTCCTTGAAAGTCCAAAGGTTCATGATGGACCAGGAAAATGTGTCCTAGGCAACAGGTGTCTAGGTTCCAATAGCCTAGTGATGTGAAGGGGCAAGAAGGATGTCTGAAGGAAGGAAGCAATGGTACCAGGAAGTATGAGTGTAAGATTTGGGAGATTGACTCTAACTCTAAATTGCAAGATAAATGTATGTGTGTGTGTGTATTTTAAGTAGATCTGAATATGTGCACAAAGATAATATCTAGGATGTTCCTGTGTGAAACCACCCCTGGTGGCCCCACTAGGGGCCTGACACATCTCTGAATGTTGTGGAACATTCTCTCACAAGTTACCAAGGAAATGAAGGAACTCATCTGGGAAATTAGCTACAGTTCGGATTTGTCAGATCTTTGGCCCCTATGTTGGAGAGCCTTGCTCCAGGCATTAATTAAAATTCTGATCTATCTTACAGCAAACTGCCTTAAGAATTTTGGGTAGGGCTCAGCTAACAGAGTTGTGGGTACTTAGTCCGTGTGACTGCTGGGCATTTAGTAAACACATATTTACTGAGCACCTTTTGTGTAACAATAGGCACTAACCTAAGCACTGAGGATGCAGCAGAGAACTAATATGTTTTAACATTTTTGTTATTGCTAAGGAAATGTGTTACCTAATCCTTGTGTATCCACAAGTAATAATCTGATATGCGCTTGACTTTAGAGTCGGAAGTGCATTGGGGTCTTTGAGGGGCATGCCTCCAAAGTGAACTGCCTCCTGGTTACCCAAACCTCTGGCAAGAATGCTGCCCTTTACACTGGTTCCAGTGACCACACCATTCGCTGCTATAATGTGAAGGTAAGTGGGTCCAAGACAAATCAAAAGTGATGATATTAAACTGCTTTGACTGCGTTTACTGTGTAGAGTGGAGACACTGAAACAGATGCTTCATTCTGCCCACTCTCTGTTTTACGCTTCCAAACCATTTTTAGTACAGGCACACCTCAGAGATTGCGGACTGGGTTCCAGACCCCTGCAGTAAGGAGAGTATCACAATAAAATGATCAAATGAATTGTTTGATTTCCTAGTGAATATGAAAGATACGTTGATGCTATACTGTAGCCTACTAAGTGTGCAGTGGTGTTAAATCTAAAAAAGAAAAAAAAAGTATGTACCTTAAATTAAAAATACTTTTTTTTTCACTTCTCCACAGAGAGAGAATAAAAGAAAAAAAAAACCATAAAAATACTTTATTACTAAACAAATGCTAGCCATCATCTGAGTTTTCATCAAGCTGTAATCTTTTTGCCCACTTCTTAGTGTCCTTTGAAGAATTTCTACATTACAAATTAGGAACATGACTAACATTAGAATTTAGATTTGTTTATAGCCTGAGGGTCTTTGGCCACATATTTCAAAGGAAAAAGAATCTAAGATAATCTTGTACAAAACAGAGGACGCTACATTTCCTTCCTCATAAAAATCATGTCACACACTGCTTGGAAAAGGATTGTTGTCACCCTTTATTTGCTGTGAACCCCTGCTGATTAGGTGTTGTGTGCTTTATTAGACGCGAGAGTGTGTGGAGCAGCTACAGCTGGAAGACCGGGTCCTCTGCCTCCATAGTAGATGGCGAACCCTCTATGCAGGACTGGCAAATGGCACTGTGGTCACCTTTAACATAAAGGTTAGTGTTTGAGGGGAGAAGGCTGAATTCCCATGCCACTTGAAAGTAGTGTGAGAATGTGTGGAAAGAAGTAGAAGGCAGACATTTTCCTGTTGTCTTGTGTGAGAAGATGACAGAATTAGCTGCTGCTCAAAAACTGTTATTTTCTGGTATAAGTGAAACAAGATCCTGCATTCTGTCTGCTCAGGCTCAAATGTGCCAGGCCCAAAAGGTAACTCTACTAAATTAAACCAAGCCTGATGATTTGGGGCCAAATAATGAGTCATAGGTTAAACTAGTCTATCTCATTTTAAGAATGACACCATGAAAAATGAGCTTAAATTCTTTTGAGTATGACATTGATGTGGTTTGGAACCGATTGAGAGTTTCATGAGGATAGCCTGTTCTGTAATGTGAACTAAGTCATAGGTTTGTCTGTAAGCCTGTGTGGCTTCATTCTTTCCTAACCCAAAGAGAAATTCATTTGTTGAGTGAACCTATATTGAACATCTGTTGTTATGTTCTAGACCTTAGGATGATGCCTAGGAAATGAGGAAAGACCAGTTCTTGCTGGCCCTATATGCTTTGTTAACGTAGATGGACTTCCGTCTTGTAAACTTTAAAGTATAAGAGGCATGATTGAATTTGTATTTTAGAGAAAGTCACTCTGGAGTTGATGAGATAGGAAAATACTGGTCCTAGTAGAGACAGGGAGCTCATTCAGGAGGCTTTGTAGTAGAAGGTGACATGAAAGGTTAGACTGAGGATGAAGAGAAGAGAATGGATACAAGATAATAGAGGTAGAGTTGATGGGTTTGGTTGCTAATGAGTTGCAGTGCCATATCCCAAGGTCATTTGGTCATCTTTTAACAGCACGTTAGAATGTTTGCTATGTTATGCCCAATTATATTATTCATATGTGTAGTGAATACCTACCAACTCTCCTTCGACATGTGAGCTGGAACCACTACTTCTTTTTTTAATTGTTTTTTTAATGTTTATTTATTTTTGAGACAATGTGAGAGACAGAGTGTAAGCAGCAGAGGGGCAGACAGAAGGAGACACAGAATCTGAAGCGGGTTCCAGGCTCTGAGCTGTCAGCCCAGAGTTCGATGCGGGGCTCGAACTCATGAACCATGAGATCATGACCTGAGCTGAAGTCAGATGCTTAACCGACTGAGCCACTTAGGTACCCCTGGAACCACTGCTTCTAAGGGATACAATAAAATACATCATGCCTTCTACTTTTAAGAAGCTTAGGGGCACCTGGGTGGCTCAGTCGGGTAAGTGTCCGACTTCGGCTCAATTCATGATCTCGCAGTCCATGAGTTTGAGCCCCGTGTTGGGCTCTGTGCTGACAGCTCAGACCCTGGAGCCTGCTTTGGATTCTGTGTCACCCTTCTCTCTCTGCCCCTCCCCCACTTATGCTCTGTCTCACTTTGTCTCTCAAAAATAAATAAGTTTAAAAAAAAATTTTTTTTTAAAAGAAGCTTAAAATCAAGTTAGAAGAATCTAGCACATAGGTAATCAAGTACCAGGTTATGAAGAGATCACAGAAGGGTAATTAGTGAAGGTTGTTACATTCCAGATGTGAAGTGTTAACAGCCTACATTAGATTTAGTTAGGGCAAAAGAAATGAAGAAGAAAGAATAAATTTAAAATATTTTAAAGGATAAAACTTGATAATTCTCTAATTCTCTTTTGTGAGAGTAATGTCATCAGAGGTAGACAAAAGTCAGGAACAGGACTTTTGAGGCAGGATGAAGACAAGAAATTGAAATGTAAATGGTTGAAAAGCCACAGAGAAGGTGGATTTGGAAACAGAGATTTGAGAATCTCTGCAGACATCGGAATTTTGAAGGCTCGTGAGCACTGAGCCCTTGTTGGTTTGCCCATACACCTGAATGCAGTGCTTCTGAGGTCTTAACAGAAAGCCAGGGCTGTTTACTAGAGCCTGTCCACCAGTGGTCTCTAAACTCCCATCAGGCTGTCTCCCCAGCACCTATGATGGCTGGAGTCATTGCTTAGCCCTGGAGGCTACCAGCTGCTCCTTTGTGAAGTTTCTGTGAGTTTCACCCCTTGCATGTGCCTGATGTTCCTTTTTAGAGATTTTGGGGAAATGGGAGACTTTATGGACAAGGTTGGTGTGGGACTGAGGGAAGCAAGTCTAAGATCTGAGGTAAAGGAATGTTTGGGAATTCAGGATGTGACCATGCCACTCTGATATAAAAGGCTTCTCTAGTTCACTAAATGATGTCATGAGAGATGACATAGAACCAGAAATCAGAAGGACTTGGGAATAACATGTGGAGAATGAGAGATTCTTACTGAAATTATTTGTAAGTAAGTCATTCTCAGTGGAGAAATTTGGAAACATATGACAAATTGTTTGCATAAAGTTTGGATGACAAAATACAGAGAAAGAGCTTCTGGGTCTATGGCAAGGAAAATGTATGAGCGTATGAAAAAGAAAGTCGATCATCCGTTATTAACCTAAGGAAACTGAGAGAAGGCATAAAAGAGAGTCAAGTGCTAACTAGGATCAGATAGTATAGGTTGAAGTTAGAAATGTGTTTATAATGTAAGAATTTGCCATGCCCGCACTAGAATGGGGGAGGAGGGAGTCATGGACGCAAAGAGAGTTGGAATGGGAATAGCAGAGATTGGGAAGTTAAAAGATTCGCATGGGGTATGAGAACTTAACAGGTAGTAGAATTTAAGAGTTTGAATCAAGGTAGTGATTTGGGTGAGTTGATTTTGATATTTACCAGCCAAGCTGCTTTTATTTCATATAATGGTGGCTTATTTTTCAGAACAATAAACGACTTGAAATCTTTGAATGCCATGGCCCTCGGGCTGTCAGCTGTCTTGCCACAGCTCAGGAAGGTGCCCGAAAGCTGCTTGTTGTTGGATCTTATGACTGTACCATTAGTGTCCGTGATGCACGGAATGGACTCCTTCTCAGGACCCTAGAGGGCCACAGCAAAACCATTCTTTGCATGAAGGCAAGTACAGTGCAAGATAACAGGAGTCAGTTGGCACAAATAAAAGGATTTGAGTGACATTTGTCTTGTCATCTAATGCCTTATCTACAGCACATCATCTGGAAAAGAGCAAGGAGATTACGGTGCTTTTCTTTAGGCCTGGGTGACCAAGGGATGTATTTTTTTTTTTTTTTTTGGTGGGGTTGGGGTTGGACTGTATTTTAATACATTAATATATTAATGGAGAAACAGTGTATTTTATTATAGAATGTAGATACACTTTAAAGTCCTTCTAGGCAGTTTCACAATCGTTCTGACGAGGTAACAAACCCAATACTACATTGTCACTTCATCAGAGTACCTGGTGGTAGGCCCTAAGTTTCATTTCAGAAAATTTGAGGAACTTAGTGTTTTATATCTAGTTGATGCTCATCTCAAAGTGGGTTGGAAATTAGAATTCAACAGTGTGCATTACAAATTACAGAGAAGGCTCAGAACCTCTTACCAAATGTAACTCAATGAATTTTTTTCTTTAAGGTGGTGAATGACCTTGTGTTCAGTGGCTCCAGCGATCAGTCAGTCCACGCGCACAACATTCATGTAGGTTGTGTTGGTGTAAAGAAATCTTTAATGGAATGAAGATTAAACCTTGAAGGATTCCTCAGACCTCTTGCCTTTTATATTGCAAGCTTAATATTTATATTGAAAAGCTTAATAATAATCCCTACCTTCATAAGCTCTTGGAAGATAGTGAGCACTTGAGAAATTCTGGCCTCTTCAAAATTTTTAATGGGGGACAGATTCAAAGTTTACGTAAGGTTTAGTTTGTCTCATTTAAACCTGAGATAAATTGAGCATCTGAGGCTCTGAGAAAGTGGATGTGATACGTAGTTTAAAATAGAACAAATAAAAACAGCTGAGAGATTCTGCTCAGGTCATAGAGGCAGCTCTTTGACGCTCAGTGCCCGGTCTATAAACCTGGGGATACTGCAACCTCAGCGACTTGTCCAGACACAACAAAATGATAAGAGTGAAAATTCTTTAAAACCTATAAAATACATACAGATAGAGTTGTAGCCCTTCTCTTTGTGTGACAATAGGTTCTCTCCATCAGGATACATTTCATGCATATTATATATGTATATTGTAATAAATGCTTATGCAGGTACCTGAGCTGTTAAAATTAGTACAGCTACGTTGTGTACAAGTAGGCTCAGAATTACGACTTGGAATAATAGAATCATAAATCTCAAAAGTCAGAAGGAATCTGGAAAGTTAGTCTAGTGACTTGTCTCTTTTCTGATGCAGACTGGTGAGCTTGTGCGGATCTATAAAGGTCACAATCATGCAGTGACTGTGGTGAATATCCTAGGGAAAGTGATGGTGACTGCTTGCCTGGATAAATTTGTTCGTGTCTATGAATTACAGGTAGAATTTAGATCCAGTATTTTGCTTGAATGATTTGGGGAATAGGCCTGTTTGGGTTGGGTGTTGAATTATTATTGTTATTGTTATTGTTATTATTTTTAATACAGTAAGGCTGGGGTGGGACCCAGGAATCTGCATTTTTCACAGGCCCTCTAGATAATTATGAAGCAGATGATCCTTGGACTGTCAGAAACACTGCTCTGAAAGACATGGTCTGGCTCACAGAGGTCAATACTAAAATGGTTTTTGGAGAGCAGAGTTAAGTCTCTAAAACCTGTCTAGTTCTCTTGGTGTGCAATTTCAGGTTTAGACTTTGACATTGCACAGAAGTTAGTTTTCTCATTTCCAGTTACCAGCTCCTCCCTTGAAGACTTATTCGAAAGATTGTCATTAGATTATGTTTCTGTGAAAATGCTACTGGTGCTTCAGCTTAGTGCTAAACCTGCCAGAGGCCTCCAGGGATTATGCTTATTAACCACAGGGTATAAATAACCTTAATTCTCTATTTTTTTCCTCCACCTAAGTCCCATGATCGATTGCAAGTTTATGGAGGACACAAAGACATGATTATGTGTATGACCATCCATAAAAGTATGGTGAGTGTTATTAGCCATGTTACATATTTGCTTTTGAATATGCTTATTACTAAAAACTACAAACTGATAACAATATTACTATTTATCACTTCCAAAAATGACACGTTTCTGGTAGGCATTCTGATATTGAATGTCTTTCTTTCTTTTGGCGTGCTATTATTGAGAAGTAACCCAGTGACTTTGTTGAATATTCCCTTTTCTATTAATAGCTAAAATAACTACAATAAGAATCTGATAACACCATTAAACAGAATATAAGTTTAAAATGTTTCCCCCCAAAATTGAGTGGTGCTTTTTCCAGAGACATTATGATCCGAACAGAACATTGGAATAGAGTCAGGAGATTAGGCCAGTATGGCATAGTGAAAGCAGACCTAAAAGTAGAAGCTAACTCATTTAACCCTGCTAAGCCTTGATTTATTTTATTTTTAAATTATGTGGTTGGACCAGAATGGGTGTTTTTCAGACTCTGAGCCTTAGAACCCTTTGTTCCAGTGAAACACAGACGGCTAATATATTATGCCCGAGGTAGCATGCAATGCCCAGTAGCCAGAGTGGACCAGTTACAATGTAAGTGGGTGCCTCTGAGCCCTGCCACTTATGCTCTCAGCCAGCGTTCTGGAAGGAGCAAGGCTTCAAAGTATCTATACTAGAAGATACTTCCCCACTGTTGTACTCTGGGGCTGGGTTTGGTTTAGGTTTGTATTTTCTTGTAGCTGGTACAAGGAGCTTTTGACACGTATTTTTGGAATATTGAGTAGTTGTTTTTTGTGTGTTGTTTTGGTCTGATAGGATAAACCTTTCTTTCCCCCAGATTTACACTGGCTGTTATGATGGCAGTATTCAAGCTGTGAGGCTGAATCTGATGCAGAATTACCGCTGTTGGGTAAGGAGTGAAACTATTCTTATGACCAGACTTAGGAATTGTTTAACCCTAGGCTAATTTATACATCTTCATCATCATCAATTAAGCATTTTTATATTTGAGTATCTACTTTATGCCTCCTGCTGTAGGCCAAGGAAGCTTATTTTTAAAACCTGTACATAGAGGCATCTGGGTGGCTCAGTCAGTTAAGCGTCCAACTTTGGCTCAGGTCATGATCTCACAGTTCATGAGTTTGAGCTCTATATTGGGCTCTGTGCTATCAGCACAGAGACTGCTTCAGATACTCTGTCTTCCTCACTCTCTGCCCCTCCCCCACTCGTGTGTGTGTGTGTGTGTGTGTGTGTGTGTGTGTGTGTGTGTGTGTCTGTGTGTGTGTGTCTGTGTGTGTGTGTCTGTGTGTGTGTGTCTGTGTGTGCGTGCTCGAAAATAGACATTAAAAAAAAAGAAAATATTTTTATCATTTATTTTTATTATTTTTTAAATTTTTTAAATGTTTATTTTTGAGAGACAGAGTGAGCGGGGGAGGGGCAGAGAGAGAGAGAGAGAGAGAGAGAGAGAGAGAGAGAGACAGACACAGAATTCAAAGCAGGCTCCAGGCTCTGAGCTGTCAGCACAGAGCTTGATGCTGGGTTCGAACTCACAAACTGTGAGATCATGATCTGAGCCGAAGTCAGATGCTTAACTGACTGAGCCATCCAGGCATCCTCAAGAAACATTTGAAAAAAATGATTTAAAAAAGTTAAAACTGTACATAAAATACTTCCATACTTCTTTCATGAATAATCTATTTTAAGATTAGATATGAGGTCTGTTTATGTATCATCCACCCAGGTTATTTCTTTGGTGGTTTTTGTTTATTATAAAATCAGTGCATGCTTACAAAAATGTCAAGAGTACAGTTGACCCTTGAACAGTGCAGATGGTTATAGAGGCACCAAACCCCATACAGTTGAAAATTTGCATATAACTTATGACTCCCCCAAAGCTTAAGTACTTATAGCCTACTGTTGATCCTTCCTGACAACATAAACAGTCAATTAACACATATTTAGTATGTTATATGTATTACTGACTGTATTCTCACAATATAGTAAGCTAGAAAAAAAGAAAATGTTACTAAAATGTAAGAAGGAGTGTCTGGCTGGCACAGTTGGTAGGGCATGTGACTCCTGATCTCAGGGTTGTGAGTTCGAGCCCCACATTGGGTGTGGAGATTACTTAAATAAGTAAATAAGATAAAATCATAAGGAAAATACATTTACAGTACTATATTGTATTTATTGATAAAAGTTCATGTATAAGTGGATCCACGCAGTTCAAACCTATGTTGTTTAAGGATCAACTATTTACGAAATAAGTGCAAGTGTTTATTTTTGTGACCTGCTTACTAGCTTATACAGGGATTACTTGTATTAATAGTTTGATTTGTGTCCACATTGGTTTTTGAGGAATAGGCCAATAAAAATTTGTATTCTGGAAGGTTTTAAACTTCCATTGCCTAGGCTAAATTGCCTGGTTTTTATTTTGGGATGGGAACTCCAAACTTTTACATTGTTCCTTATAGGCCTTAATTTGTTTCAGCAGTTCTAATATTAGTAGTGATCAAAGAAACGTTTATGGCTGAAATTCCCCCCTCCCAATACCCTAACATGCTTTGTAGAATTGATGGAATGAAATTGACACCCTCCATTTTTAGATTGGGCTCTGTACTGACAGCTCAGAGCCTGGAGCCTCCTTCATATTCTGTGTCTCCCTCACTCTGTCCCTCTCCTGCTCACACTCTGTCTCTCTCAAAAATAAAAACAAACAAACAAAAAAAAAAATGAACGTGTTAGAATTAGAATTGTAAGATTTATGATAAGCAGGCTTGTAGGATAAATACCAAGACAGAGTCTGTATGCTTTCTGACTAACAAGTGAAATTGAGAATTGAGCCACATTTATTTATTATTAAAAAAATTTTTTTTAACATTTTTATTCATTTTTTGAGAGACAGAGACTGTGAGCGGGGGAAGAGAGAGAGGGAAACACAGAATCCGAAGCAGGCTCCAGGCTCTGAGCTGTCAGCAGAGGCTGAAGTGGGGGCTCAAACCCACAGACGGAGAGATTATGACCTGAGCCGAAGTCAGATGCTTAATCGACTGAGCCACATTTACCCCTGAGCCACATATTTTATAGTAAAATTAGAATTTAAAAAAAGACACAAGATTGTGATTCAAGTGATAAAGATTCTGAGTAAAGTCAGGCTTCCATAGCAACGTAGTTTTATCAGACATTTTTATTTTCAAGTTGATAAATCAGCAGTTCTTAGAATTGTTAGAAACAGCCCCTTCAGTATTACAGAGAGCTCTTAGTCTTTCTAAATAAGTAGACTAAGGAACTCATTCTGTGATGGCAAGGTAAAAAAATAAGTGTGGTGTAAACTGAATTTTATGATAAGTTGTCTGTCAATTTTTGCTAACCTTTTCCTTATCTCTCTTAACGCTACAGCTATCTTAGTGCTTTGCCTTCTCAATATCACACAGTGTCAAGACTTTCCAGGCTTTTCAAGGCTCCTCATGATATTGTTAATTAATGTGGGTGCCTCTGGCTTTGTTGCATTTTCTATCTAAGAATAAAGCCTAAGGGGATTGCTTTTTTTTTGCCCAAAACTTATAGGATACAAGTGAGGGGCTTTCTAATCGCAGTGGCATGCTTCCTGTACACTTTTTAACTTTCCTTTTTGTTCTCTTTCCAGTGGCATGGTTGCTCTCTGATATTTGGCGTTGTGGATCATTTAAAACAACATTTGCTCACTGACCATACGAATCCAAACTTTCAAACTCTGAAATGTCGCTGGAAGAACTGTGATGCCTTTTTCACCGCTAGGAAAGGGTCTAAACAGGTACCTGAATGGGACTTGAGGCCGACCTGAGGTCTATTCGACTGCTCAGAGCAGGCAAACCTTTTTTGCCTTATTAGAATGTTGAAATTGGAATAAATAGGGAGAGATTTTCCTTTTTATTGTTATTATTCAGAGATTTGAGGAATAGCTTAATGAGGTTTCAGATGATGAATTAGGTAGTTTTTTGTTTTTTTGTTTTAAAAAAAATTTTTTTTTTTAACGTTTATTTATTTTGAGACAGAGACAGAGCATGAACAGGGGAGGGGCATAGAGAGAGGGAGACACAGAATCTGAAAGAGGCTTCGGGCTCTGAGCTGTCAGCACAGAGCCCGACACAGGGCTCGAACTCATGGACTGTGAGATCATGACCTGAGTCGAAGTCGGACACTTAACCGACCGAGCCACTCAGGCGTCCCAAATTAGGTAGTTTTTGAGAAAGAGCCCAAAGAGAATGTTTTCAAATGTTTCAAATCCAATAACTGAACCTAGAAGTTTGTTACAGTGCTCTTGTATAAGATCAGAACTCATCTTGAAGTGCATGTTTTCATGTAAATTAGCAAAGTGCTGGGTCCTAGGTACCTTTAATGTGTGGATCTTAGAATGTGCCCATGAAGCTCTCCTTGGCTTTAACTGCCTCTTGTCTTACTATCAACTTTTCTCTCATGGGCTCTTTTCCCTTTATTCCTAGGATGCTGCAGGACACATTGAACGACATGCTGAGGATGACAGCAAAATTGATTCATGAAGCTTTTTGCCTCCCATGTTGGGAAGTTATTAATTGAACTAATTTCACATCGGCCCCTCACAGAGGCCACAATCTTCCCTTCCCCAGAGAAGCAGGGAAGGAGAAAGTTGTTACCAGCCAGGCTTACCACTAACATAAGTCTGGGCAGCTCTATGGGATGATAGTTACACTTTAAGTTCTTACTGGAGGTTTGTCCGATTTAAACAGATTTTAGGGAACCATACTTCTCTGAGACAGCATGGAATATAGTCATCTATGCTACTAGTATTCTCCAGATGTTTATTAAAAATACAGATCTTAATTGGCTACTCAGTTTGACCCATATGATTAATATGTAGTCGTTTCTTGGTTTCAGTTTGCAAGTTTTAGTTTACGTTCTTAGGATGGTTTAAACCCATAGTCCGGCTTTTTAAGTACAAGTTTGTTCAAATGCTAGATTTTTAGGATCAGTTTTAATTTTTTTAGTTCTAATAACTGGGTATTTAAATTAGAAGCAACTGGTTTCCTTTCTTAACGATTATGTGCAGTGTGTTTCAATATCCTCTTGCTTTGTAGATGGACAGAGCTAGCTTTAAATCTCAAAGGGACACACAGTAGATTATTAATGGCTAGAGCAACGGCTCTGCTGAAATTTTAGGAACTCAGCAGATCACATAATGACAAGTCCTCACAGATAGCACTTCCTTTCGAACCTCTGTTCAAGTTGTGATAAGAGTACTCAGTTCAAGATAGTGCACAGACCCAACGTCTACCTTGGAATTTTGCTGTTAGACCCAGGCACTCACTGCTGCAGGTATTGTCAGGCTGTTTGAACTGGAGGTGTAGATCTCCTTTTCCAGTTTTTGACTCGCCAGTCCTGCTGTGGGTTTGCAGCCTTTTAGTTTGCTCCATTACAAATCCCTTTCTCCTCCACTATCTAGCTGTGCCCAGACTGTTGGCAGCCATCAAATGCTTCCTCTGGGCCCCTGGGGTGCTTTCCACCCATCTGCAGCACTCAAGAAGGGGGAGTTAGGATAAAGCATCTGAATACAGTCTTGAGGGGCTCAAGCAGGCTTCTTAGAGACTTATTTCTGAACCGGTGTCTTGCCTTCACCTTCCCTATAGCTGGCCAAGAAGAGTGGAGCATGGTGAGGGTGAAGACGCTACTTGTCCACTGAGAGCAGACAAATTAACAAAGCCTAGTGAGACTGCTTTGTTTCTGGATTTTCTCTGGACTCTTGAGAGAAGCTATAGAAGTGTTGCTTTCTAGCCTTTTGTTTCTGGATTCTCAAAACTCTGAAAGATTCTTCAGAGTGGTAGAAGGGAGAAGAGCTCAGTGCCACATACCAGGCTTCGGGATGTGACATCTGCTGTTTTCTAGGATCGCGTAGCGTGCAGGTTTATCTCCACCCCTTTTAGTGCACACACACACCTACTCACATGTCTTCACTCAGGCTCTAGGGCTGGGGGACTTCATGAAGCATTCATGGATAGGTTTCAAGAGGGTATGAAATCGTACGCAAGTATGTGTTCTTTTTTTCCAGGAAGAGCTCCAGGGGTTCTTACTGGATCCAAAAAAAAAAAAAAAAAAAGCTAATCTAAGAGCTACTACTAAATAACGAATGGCCCCAAAAGCTGTTTACTTCTATCCTTGTGAATAGGAAGACTTTTTGACCAGACTATTGATGTTTGCATGATACCTGAGAGAGAAAGGAGAAGATTCTCTTGCATAAAATGTATTTGTGCCGTTTCTGTATGCGATTAAGAAGCTTTCTTACCTCTCCTCCTCATTTCCTGTGCGGATGAGCAGGGAAGCCAGGCTGTCATGTGGGTTTGGGAAGGGGGATTTCCCAGGAAAGCTGTCAGAAATTATTACTACACCTGGCATTTTATTCAGGACTGTCGTGAAGCTGCATTTCTGTGTTGATTGGTCAGTGTGTTAAGACAGTCTTGCATACTCTGGTACGCATAGGTGCTCTTTTGTCCTGCCTGAGGACATGTCTGAAAAGATGAGCGTGGTGGAGCCTTTGGACAGCAGGAAGGCGATATGTGAGGTGTTGGGCAATCGTGGGGAACCTTTGAAGGTATGATAGAATCAGTAACAACCGATTTGGGTTTAATTTTGGTAGAATTGTGCATAGTCTATCTGCCTTTGTGTGTGCAGGGTGAATGTTCCTTGGACGTGTGTATGCGCGTGGACACCTATGCCTGTAATGCTTTTCCTCATTTCACACACACACACAATTTGAGGCCATGGTAATAATGTCTTTGTTTCAAGAATGTGTGAAATTCTTTTATTGCAGGTTAGTGTGTTATCCTAAGTGCACTATTAGAGCCCTCTGTTTAGAAATAAAGGCACCATAAGCATCTTGGCTGCTTATGGTGGTGTTATTACTTTTAGGGGTCTTGAAAGGTATGCAGAACTTTGACTATTTTTTGTCTTTTACAGTGTCTTAACTGGTGCTAGCCCTCTGTCTTCACTTAGAGAAGAGGGGTGGCTCAGGATTTTGCCTTGACTTGGTATTTAGTGCTTAATGAAGGAAGGTGTTAACATGACCTGACAAAACCCAACTCATTTCTTGTAAGGAGTTGGAGGCCATTTTTAGAATGTTATCTTTAATTGTCTGTGCCTACTTCTAACGGCTAGAAGCCAAGAAAACTGTGGTTGTCAGTCCTTTTGTGTGCTTATGCTAGCGTTTTAATGGCAGTTTGTTATGACAAGCTATCAGTCACTTCAAGTTTTATCCCAGAGTTTTTAATCAGGTTCAAAACTTATTTTGGCACTCCTCTACTCAGTTAGAAAGCAGTTAAGCACCTAAGAGCAAAGAATTATCTCCAACTGATGTTACTTGAAACTGAGGAAACGCCATTGCTACTATAGTCCTACTTTTGTGGGGAAAATATTTTTCTGCCTCAGAAGTGAGCAGTTGAGTGTTTAGCTCCTGACCTTCCTGTAATTTATAGGCAATATTATCGCTGTTCACGTGATTGTTTGTCTAACAGAGGGGGCTTTTTTGTTTTTGTTTTGGGATATTGTATACAGTAGACAACTTTAGTGAGTAGGTATGTGGACAATGCGGTGGGAGTAGGTATACAACACTTAGTGGAATGGTACAGTATATTTTATGGAAAAGAATTCATCGGAGGGGAGATCAAAGTATCTTGTGAAGTGGGATTTAAACAGCACATATCCTCTTGGTTTGCTCAAATCACTATAATTTGTATGCGCATACTTAAAAATTTTGTTTCCGCTATCAAAAGGAGACCTCCTAAAACTGTTACATACAAAGGCCATGCCTGCCACATGGGTAAAATTGTGATTTCATCCCTGCCCCAAATGATCACGATTTTCAGGATTTCAGAGAAGCTGTCTGATGGATATGATAGAAGCCATGATGGAGGTGGTTTGGGTTGTATGAGTTCCACATGCAAGTGGATGTGAAATCTTGGTGTAAACCAAACATAGTGCTTACCAGACAGTAACCTCTAACCTCACCTCCAGCCCCCAAGTCTGTGGCCCTGCTGGGTCACATGACAACTGACTCCTAGATTTGCCCTAAATTCAAGGCCATAGCCCAGTTGAGTCAGTGGGGGAGGAAGTTAAGGAGGAAAGGCTGTTGAAGATCTTTCTCCTGCTTAAGAGAAATATATGCCCTAGAGCTGCTCCAGTACCCTTGGTCTCTGAATTTTTTTATATATTGAATATGGATTAGAAGAATGAAATCAGATGACATTTGACTGCAAAAATGTTTATAAGCAAATAGCTTAGCCTTCTTACATTTTGGTATAAAGCTGTGAACTTCATAACTTTGTAAAGCAAGATATAAAGCAAATACAAGAGGAAAATAAAGTACTTTTACTAATTGTTTACTTTTGCTACCTTATCTGGATATTAATAGCCCACCCTTTCTTTTCCATGTTGGAATAGACAGTAAGAAGAAAACTGGGTGGGAAACACAAGATGGTTATAGATACGCCACAGACCACGATCCAGATAAGTTTGGCAAACAGCTACATTTATGGATTTGTCCAAGGTCGTAAAACAGGTTAGTTAGTTAATGGAAGAGCAAGATTAAAACTACATCTCTGGGGTTCGAGATGGCTGTGTAGAAGACCCTGAGTTCACCTCCTCCCAAGTATAACAACAAATTTACAGCTATAGAGGGAATAATTTTCCTCTATAAAGGACCTGAGGACTAGATTAACAGCACCTCCAAAAGAAAAGATACAAGAGATGCATTGAGACAGGTAGGAGAGGCAGAAACTCATTCACCCTCTGGATCCTACCTGAGTGAGGTACAGCCACCCACTATTGGGAAGGGATCCGAAAAATAGAGATTTCCCTTGAGGAGTGAAGGGAGTATGCCCCACTTTAGGCACCCAGACCCTTGTGTCTGGCACCAGAAAGACAGACTCTCAAAACACCTGATGTTGAAAATCAACAGGGATTATGTCCAGGGAGACTATAGAACTGTAGGGAACAAAGAATCTACTGTTAAAGGGCTCACATGCCCACCCACTCATCCTGAGATCCAGTGCAAAAATAATTTGAAAAGTGCCTAGACTCTGACAGAGGGAGAGACCCACTTGCTAATCCTAAAGTGGCAAACAGGCAAGAACCTGCAGTGACTTTCTCTGGGGATGGAAGCACTGGCTGGTGCCATTTTTGCACTCTTCTAACCAGCTGGTGACAGAGCTGGTGGGCACCATTTTTGGTGCTCACCCTGTAGCCTCCTAGCACTGGTGAGCATACTCCGTGTGCCACTGAACCGATGCAAGCAGCCACACCACAAAGGGGCCAGGTGAGTACACTGCAACTGGGCTGGGCATGTTCCACCCTCCCTGTGCAGCAGCTGTGCCCCAACCAGATGGACTCAATAGATACATACAGAACATTCCATTCAAGCAGCAGAATACACATCCTTCTCAAGTGCACATGGAACAGTCTCCAAGATCAATCATTAGCTAGGCAACAAAACAAGTCTCAATGAAATCAGGATTGAAATCCTATCAGGCATCTTCTCCAACTACGGTGGTATGAAACTAGAAATCAAATACAAGAAAACTGGAAAAACTAGAAAACTGGAAAAACACAAAAATAGGGACACTAAACAATATGCCGCTGAACAATCAGTAGGTCATTGAAGAGTTCAAAGATATATATCTATATCTATATATATCATATATATATCACATATATATATATCATATATATATATATCATATATATATATATAAGATATATATATCTCTTAGGTTTATATATATATAAACCTAGAGACAAATGAGAACAGAAGTAAGACCTACCAAATTCTGTGGGATGCATCACAGGCCTACCTCAAGAAAAATAAAAATCCCAATCTAATGTTCTAGTTAAAATAACGTATAAAAAGAAAAAACAAAGCCCAAAGTAAGTAGGAGGGAGGAAACAAATAATCAGAGTGGGAATAAATGAAATAGAGACTGCAAAGCAGTAGAAAGGTCAGTGACTAAGAGCTGCTGCATTGACAAGATAAAAATGACAAAACTTTAGCCACACTCACCAAGAAAAAAAGGACTCACAATCAGAAAGAAAGGGAGGAGACATTGCAACTGATACCACAGAAGTATAAATCTAAGAGACTATGAACACCAACAAATTTGACGACTTGGGAGAGATGGATCAATTCCTAGAAACATACCACCTACCGATGCTGAATCAAGAAGAGATAGAAAATCTGAACAGACTGGTTACTAGTAAGGAAACTAAATCAATAATCAAAAACCTCCCAACAAACAAAAGTCCAGGACCAGATGGCTTCAGTGGTGAATTCTACCAAACATTCAGAGAAGAATTAATACCCATTCTTTAAGAAGAATGGGTAGTAATTCTCAGATTCTTCAAAACAAACAAAAAACAGGAGGAGGGAACACTCTCAAACTCATTTTACAAGGCCATTATTACCCTAATGCCCAAACTAGACAAGGATGCCACTAGAAAATTACAAGCCAATATTCCTGATGAATAGATATTCAAAAATCCTCAACAGAATACTAGCAAATCGAATTAATACATTAAAAGGATCATGTCTTGGGGTGCTTGGACACAAAAAAACTTGGAATAAAAAATTCAGTACAGTTGCAGGATACAAAATCAATATACAAAAACATGTTGTATTGCTAAACAGTAATAATGAACTATCAAAAATCCAGAAAACAATCCTATTTACAGTTGCATCAAAAAGAATAAAATGCCTAGCAATAAATTGAACTAAGGAGGTAAAACACTTGCACATTGGTAACTACAAAACATTAATAAAAGAAATTGGAGACACAAATAGATACTCAATACTTCTGGATTGGAGGAATTAATATGGTTACAATGCCTATGTTACCCAAAGCAATCCATAGATTTTAATGAATCCCTACCAAAACACCAATGACGTATTTCAGGGAATAGAACAATCTTCAAATTTGTATGAAACCACAAAAGAACCCCAAAATGCAAGGCAATCTTGACAAGACCCAAGCTGGAGGTATCATTGCTTCCTGGTTCCAAGCCATTCTACAAAGCTATAGGAATCATACAGTATGGTACCAGCACAAAAACAGATACACAGATCGATGCAGCAGAAATGAGAGCCCAGAAATAAACCCACACCTATTTGGGCAATTAATTTCTGACGAAGTGGAAACATACAGTGAGAAATGACAGTCTCTTCAATACATGGTGGTGGGAAAACTGATCAGCCACATGCAAAAGAATGAAACTAGACCATGGTCTTCTACCATACGCAAATATTAACTCAAAATGGATTAAAGGCTTGAATCTGAGACCTGAAACCATAAAATTCTTGGAAAAAAAACATAGGTGGTAAGCTCCATGACATCCTCTTAGTAATGTTATTGTGGTCAGACTCGAAAGGCAACAGAAACAAAAGCAAAAATAAGTGCAACCATATCAAGTTAAAAAGGTTCTTCACAGTGAAGGAAACATCATCAAAACAAAAAAGCAACTTACTAAATGGGAGAACATAATTGGAAATTATACATCTGGTAAGGGGTTCAGATCTGAAATATGTAAAGAGCTCAGGTAACTCAATCACAACAAAAGACCCAATTAAAAAGTGGGCAGATGATCTGAATAGACATTTCTCCAAAGAAGACATTCAGATGGTCAACAGGCACATGAAAAAATACTCAACATCATTCATTATTAGGGAAATGTAAAAACCACCATGAGTTATCACCTCACATCTGTCAGCTCTGTGCTATTATAAAAAAGATAATAAGTGTTGGTGAGGATGTAGAGGAAAGGGAACCCTCATACAGTCGGTGGGTTATAAGTTGTTCCAGCCACTATGGAAAAGATACATGCACCCCTATGTTCACTGCAGCATTTTTTACAATAGCCAAGATATGGAAACAACCTATATGTCCATCAGTGGATGCATGGATAAAGAAGATGTGGTGTATATGTATGGAATACTACTGAGCTTTAAAAAAAAAACAAAATGAAATCTTGCTCTTGGCAACAACAACAACATAGGTGGACCTTGAGAGTATTAAGCTAAGTGAAATAAATCAGAAGGAGAAAGACAAATACTGTATGATTTTGCTCATATGTGGAATCACAAAAACTCAGATACAGAAACAGACCTGTGGTTACCAGAGGGGAAGGGGTTTAGGGGGTGGGGCACTAGGGGATAGGTATGAAAGAGGGTTGCTTGTAGGGTAATGGATGGTAAGCAGATTTTGGGGTGATCACTTTGTAGTGTATACGCATGTCGAATTCTAGTGTCGTATGCCTGACACTCATAACTCCCCAAAAAACTGCACCTACATCATGGTTTCGTTACCCTCAGGTAACCAGCCCCTCCAGTTATAAGGTGACCCATTTATTCTTGCTATTCTGTACACCAACAGCTGTTCCCCTTCCTTTCCTCATCGATCTTGGAAAGTATCTGAGTGATTCCCATGTTCAAGAAATACCAATAGGCATGGTTAACACGGGGCCCAGGTTTTGTTTGTGTATGTGTCTTCCATCATTGTATTCTGAAACAAGGGCTCTCTCCATGATAGAGGGATGTGTAAGATTTGAAGCTACTCAACCCTGCTCTGGCTGATATCTAAATGTGAGAAAACAAAAACACAACCAAACCAGCCATACACATGCCTTTATTTAGATCAACTCTTTTCAGAATGCAGCCAAACTTATGAGTCATACAGCCCAAAGTATCCAGCCCTCTTCCACTGAGCTAGTTTATCCCGGAGCGGGCCCATCCTGAAACAATCAGAACCAAGTACTAGTTTGGTTACTGTCCCATGAGTGGGACAACATGAAGGTGATGGAGGACTCTAGCACAGCAAATGCTGAGTGCCATTGGTAAATGCTTCCGGGAACAGCCTAGGGCAAGCTAAGGAACTTCCTTCAGAACTGAGGCCACTCAGATTCTGAGCAAGCCTCTCAGCTGGGCTACAACTACCTGAGGCAGACAGACACTTGCCTCCATTTGGCAAAGGGACAAAATTGTTCTCCCTCGTTCCTTAACTAATGGGTCAGTGTGGGCGTGACAGATGGACAGAGGCCCTGAGGCTGAGTGGGGAGTGAAGTAGAGGAGACCAAGGAGGCGCCTGGAGGCTTGCGGGGTGGGGGGGGGGTGGGGGGGTAGGTGCAGCTACTGTGTCCTTTGAGGTAAGTGGCTGTAGCTATATTGGATGAAATGGAAATCCTGAGTGATCTGTATGGCCTTGGGTGAGGCCAGCTTGGTTCAGGCATACATGGTGAGCTGCAGCCACTGAAAGAGGAAGTCCCAGGATCAGAATGTGAACAAGAAAAGAGAGCCCAACCTTAAGGGTGTGATAGGGTAGGGGGAAAGGGACATCCCCAGCATGCCAGACACTGGGAAGATTTTTCTAAGAAGCAGTGGTTTATGGCATGCTTCTCCGATCTCTACTAGAGAGGTATATTTTCCAGCATAAAAGCTTTTAGGATCCAAGTCCCCGTTGGAGCCTTCTCCCAGTACGCATTCCCTACGAGCCACATTCCCTGCTGAGCTTCCCTTTCCATTCCGTTCCTGTTCCATCCCTCCACCTCCATTGATTCCTCCACCCTGAATTTGAAGGCGTGTGGTGAGTGTATTGCTTCTATTAGGCTTTACCTCCAGAACGTTGAGTTTGATGATACCGTCTCCATCCTTGTCAAATGCATTGAAAGCTCCTGTGTGGAAGAATGCACAGGCCAGAGGCCAGTTAAAGGGTCCCTTCCCCTCCAGTATTATAACTTTTCTTAAGAGGACTGTGTACTAAGTGTTGTCCTTCAGCACAAAAATCTGCTGGGCCGAGTATCAACCATCATCCTCCCTTTGCCAGCCCATTCTGAGCTTAAAGAGAGTCTGTGCTTTTGTTCAGACCCTGTTGGATGGAGTAGACTAGAAGATGATCAGGCTGAGATTCCTATTGCGGCTCCTGTCACTGTGGGGGGAGGGGCACAAGAGTGCAGAAAGGTAGCCCCCGCACTTACTGAACATGCCCTCCAGCCTGACGAAGCAGCAGATGAAGCTGTCAAAGTCGATGTTCATGTGCTTGTCTGCATACCGCATGGTGATGATGTCGTAGAGCTGGCTGTTGAGGTGGAATCCTGTAGGGGGCAGCACGGGAGAGGACGAAGGAGGCTGAGGATTAGCCGGGCATTCTATTTTCCCTGCCTCTCAGCCACTCTGGCCTGGGGGATGAGAAGCACTTTCTCCTTTCTTTGGCTAGTAGGCCCCTAGCGGCCTTCTGCCCCCACCCTCCAGTTCCTGCTTCCACCAGCCCGAGTCCACATCCCCACCACCCACTTGCTTCCCCAGCACCTGCATCATTGACTGCATTTCGCATCTCATAGCTGTTGATGGTACCAGACTGGTCTGTATCATAGTGTTTGAAAATTTTCTGGCAATAGAAAATTCCAGGACAGAGGTCACATAGTAACCCCCTGAATTAACCCCCTCTTTCACTCCCTTGCTTCGTTCTCTTCTCACCTGCCAGGCTTTAATCTTCTTCCAAAGGTGATGGAACTCTTGCAAGTTCAGCCTCCCAGAGCCATCTGTCTGGAGGAAGGAGGTCAGGGCTACAGGGCACACATAGCGAAATCCCCCTGGGTTGGAAGGAAGGGGGGGTCTAGGGGACTACAGGGAAGGTCGCCTCACAGGAAGGCTCTGCACCAGATATCCTATCCACTGTCCTGTCCTGGGGTTTAACCCTCCCCTCCACACCTTCTCAGCCAAAGTTAGTGTCTCTCTAAAACCCAAAGAGCCTATCTCCTAAGGACCATTTTTGCTCGGGCAGGGCCTTAGGCAGAATCCCAGGCCTGAGGTGAGGGCAGAGGTTAGGTGCTGGTTACAACCCAATGTCTTGCCCAGCTGTGCCTCCTCCAACGGCCCCTCTTTCTCACTGGGCACCCCTCATTGTTGCTTTGGCCCCCAGGGGCTGCATGGGGCGGGGGGAGGGTGGCGGGAAGGATACATCCATGAGAGCAATCATGCTACGGCAGGACTCCAGCGTGAACCCTTGTGTCTTCAGGTCCTTATCTGGGAGGTATGGAGAAGAGTGAGGAGCTTCTTTCAGATAACCGGACACACACTCATTGCCTGCCCGTCCTCCACACACAGTCTGAGCCACTCACGTTTGTTCACAACCGTGTTAAGGATATTCTTGAGCTCATCTGCACAGACCTCCATATCCTGAGGAGGAAGGGAGTAGAGAATGACAGTCCAAGGGGACAGTAGCTGATGGAACAGAGGGTTTGCAAAACAAATCCCAGCTCTCCATGTTGGTAAAGTCCCTGTCAGTGCTATTCTGTCATGGGAGGCTGGGGTTTTTCCAAGGAAGACACAGCACCCTCAGTGTCCAGACCACAGTGGGCAGCTCAGAGCAAAAAGGCCTCCGAGGCACCCAAGTGGATGTTGGTCTAAATTCAAGGACCTGAGGATTTGTGTGTGGATTTCTGTGGCACACATGCATATCCCCCGTTTCCACCAAAAGCCAGAAGGACCCCTACTGAACAATAATGAAATAACTGGTCATCTGAGCAGCTAATCAAGGAGAGGAGCCTCTGTAGGAGTCCAGGTTGGCGGTACTCACCTCGCCTGCTATCTGCCTAAAAATGTTCCGGAACTGCTGCTGCTCCTCAGTCTCTTGGCCGGTGTTGCCAGGCCGTGGCTGTGGAAGCACAAAGGAAAAGTGGTTCACAGTGATCAGGGAGACAGACAGACCCACGAGGAAAGTTCCTTCGGGTCGAGGGAGCCAGAGTGCCTAAACCAGCCCTAGGTGGCAGCAGGAGCTGGGTACAGGACAAATGGCTTTTCTCAGTTGAACCTAGTGAGCCGGAGTGACAATCCTCTAGGCCCAGCGACCCTTCACTCCAGACATCCCAGCCAGAGGAGTTAGATAAGCCATGCCGACATGTAGACAGCCCCCTTGGTCTTCTCTCTCCACCCCCACCACTGTTTTGAGCTTGACCATCCGAACCAAATGAGTTCTAGAAGGACAAAGGGGACCAGACCATTTTGGTACTTCCTGCCACCTCTGTCATCAAGGCCAAATCCTCAAAGGATGCCCACACGCCACGATGGAGGAGGACATTCCACGATGGACATTCCACGATGGAGGAGGTGGCCCCGGATTGATCTGTGGACTTTGGTCCCTCAGCCTCATCTCCACTAAAGCTTTATATGACCTCCTCTCCCCACATCAATCTAATACCCTTCCCTGGGCTCCACAGGACTCCAGTGCGGATGTCCCTCCCTTTTCTGCTACTATTCTTTATCCCCTCGTTGTCAAGAGCTCGAGGACACCAGGGCACAGGAGTTGTTCTGTCTTGGGCTCTCTCAAGCTGGCTGTGTCCCAGGCTCTGCCTTCCTTTTCCTTCGCTGTCCTGGCTGGGGGGCTCCAGTGGGCAGGCTTAGCCTGTCCTTCCCAGGCCTGGGACTGGCTTGGTGTGGCTGCCACCCCCTCAAGACATTCGCCCAAGCAGCATCCCAAATTTTAGGAGAACGTGATGAGAGAAAAGGTCACTGGGATAAATCCAAACCTGCAGACATTAAAGGGACACCCCACCATACAGCCCCTCCAATCCAGAGGCCCCCACTCTTTGCTAGCCACCCCATTCATGCCACATGCTCAAAAACCTGTGGGGATTTCTCTGGCTTATCAGGGCTTGCTTTGTCTCTGCCCTCCTCTGATTCCTGGTCCACACCCAGTTCCTTGTTGCTGTTTGCTCTGTCCGAAACGAAGATGATGGGCTGGAGAGAAGAGGGAAGTGGGGAAGGGGCAGGAAGGAAGCAAGGATTACAGGCTGAGCGGGCACATGGAGGCAGCCTCCCTCCTGGAGCGGCTTCGTCCAGTGAAGAGGAAAAGAGCAGAGCTGGGAGCTCTTGAACCTCAGTTCAAGCTCCATCCCTGCCGCTAACAAGCTGTGTGACTTGGGGTAAGATGCTAAGTCTCTCTGGACCTCAGGTCCTTATCTCCTGATGGTAGAGCTAGGAGGGTTCGACAAGGCAGGTAGTACCTGTGAAAACGCTAAGAATGTTAAAAGTAGTGCGATCCACTACAATGATGTTCTATTATTTTTAGGCTTTTTTTTTTCAAATGGAAACACTGTTCCAATTAAATTTCCCCAGAAGCCCAGTGTATCTCACGTCATTAAAAACAAGCCTCTCCGCTTGATGAAGAGGGCAGAGCTCTTTTCCCTCAGCACACCTGTATCAGCTGTGGCAGCTACGGAGGCACCTCCAAGGAACCTCTGCGACACCGCAGAGGACAGACTGAAAAAAGGACTCCGATTAATGGGTGAGAGGTCAGAACACAGGGCTAAAATCCCAGTCCTGTCCTCACAAATGAGCAATAACCTCTCGGGCCTCCCGTAACGCATCCATTAATGCGGATAACAGAACCTGCTCGGCCTTTCTCATGGGGCTCTGGTGGGGATCGCATGCGAGGCTGAATATAGAGCTACTGCAAAAACACTGAAGATGCTACCCAAATATAAGGGATATTTTCAAGACATGCTCAAGCAAGTGAAGAGGACACAAAAAGAGCAGAGAGCGGCTGCCATGCTGTGCCACCCTTCGTTGGTGCCATCACCCCACAGGGAAAGCCAGAGGAAGGCAAGGTTATAGGGGCTCATGGATGCAGTGCAGAGAGCAATGCGGCAGTCAGAATCTCTCTAAGCAAAAAAGCAATGGGACCGGTTTCTGAATCCCCTTCTGCCTTTCCATGTGGTTCATCTAGAACTGCACAAATGGTCAGACCTACAGAAACAGCTCCTAGAACTTTGGCTCCCAGCAGGCCCCAACAGCCCTGGCTTGCTCTACCTTCCAAGCAAAGGGTCTTGTGCAAGCAAATGATGCCTGTGAGGATCCTAGAGCAATTGTGGGTCACAGTTGGAGGGGAAATGTGTGCCTATGGACATGGTTTGGACATGGTTTGGCCATGGTGTGGCCATGAGTCACCCCTGCCAGGCACACATCTCTGGGCCCAAGTGTGGGTCTGGAAAACACAGGTCTTGGAGTGTAAGGGGCCTGCACCAGATCAGTGAGGGCAAGAAACATGGGTTTGGGGGCAGATCGATGTGGCTTCCAGTTTCCCCATTCATTAGTTGTTTCTTTGGCAAGTCTCTTCACTTCTCTGAATACTTGTAAAGTATCTATAAAAGGGGAATAGTCATAGCGCTCGCCTTGTAGATACTGTTGTAACTGAAAACAATGTATGTTTTACCCCTATCACAGCGCCTGCTGCATGGTAGGTGCTTGATCAGTGTCAGCTCTGGTCTGCACCAGCGTCAACGCTTAGAGGACCTCTATGGTAGATCCTTCCAGGCACCACCATAAAACACTAATGCCAAACCTCATCCGAAGGCCTGTGGCTAACTACCTCATGGGCCCGAGGATGCCCAAAGGTCAGTCATCTCTGTATGGCACTCTGAGCGGTCAAACCAAAATTCTGAAAGGGTTAGTCATCACTATAGGCCCTGGGGACAAGGGGAAGGTTATGGGGTACATGGAGCTAGGATATAGGAGGGGATTTGAGGTGCTAAACAACTGTACTTCTGAATTCCAAAACCACACAAAGGAAACAATGCCGCTGGTCCCAGATGAAAGCTTTGTTCTGAGGTCCCTGAGATGCTCTTACCACACACATGGTCACCTTTAGCAATGGTGTCCTCATAACAAAGTGGTTATAATCAGGACACTGAGGCCCTGGTGAATCAATGGATCATAGCAACCTCCCGAGACCCCAAGAGGGGAAGCTGTCCAAGTAGCTCTCATTCCCCATTAAACCAGTCAAGTTGATCAGCAACTCTGGGGCTATGAGGGTGAAGTTCTCTTTCCCTTTCTCCACTGCTACCTGGACACAGGTCTGTTGGGTTCCATGGCTTTGAGGAGCAGGCTTATGGAGAGGCTGCTTTCCTAGAAAGGGATGTGGAACAAGCTTCACCTGGAACGAGAGCCCTGGTCGTGACTTAGCCTCTCTGGGCATCCTCTGTCACCCCCTACAGAGCAGGCTAAGGAAACAGGAGGAGTGGGGAGGAGGCAGGGAACGGAAAGGAGGGAGAAGGAGCAGTCCTGCCTCCAGAGCAAGCACCTGGCATCTCAAGACTCTCTCCATGGAAACCCGCACACACCTGTCTCACTGTACCCTGGGAAACACAAACAGTTGCTGTTCCCCCTACCCCAAAGAATCAAGCCCTGCTTAGCACTTCTGAGAAAGAAGGGGTGCTCCCGGTTTTTGTAAGAGCCCCCATATCAGGCCCATTTTCACTGGTTGGCCATCCTCTTCCTCCCTCATATGAAAGGTGAGCATGGTGGTTCAGGGCAGACTCTGGAGCCAGACTGCCTGGGCTCTTAGTGCTGCTTCTGCCACACTTGGACAATTTAGGGGATCCATCTGTACCTTTTCTTTGTCTGAAAGTGGGGAGGATTGACCTGGGCCCAGGAAGGCGAGGTGGGCGTCAGTGAGGGAAGAGGCAAGTCTGGTACACATGCTGTCACACACACACATGCACAAACACACTCTGCTGTCTACCCACTCACCCTGTTACACCCACCTTGGTTTTTTTCTTTTTCTGCATAAGGAAAGGAAACAACAAATGCAGAATAAGTGAAAATCAAGTTTCCAGAAAACCCAGTGGCTTTTGACTTCCCTGTGATTTGGGCCTCAGCTTGGAGTGAGGCTCTGGGGTCCAGAAATCTGGACCACACAGATTTGGCCACACAGAGCCAAAAGAGGCCTGGAGGGTGAAGGGAGGTCAGAGTTCTCCATGCTCAGAGACTGCTGGCCGCTCTGGTGGCCGTTCTTATAGTCCACTCCTATTAGACACAGCCAAGGAAAGGAATCTTCGGGCTAAAGTTTTATATTTTTAAGTGAAGTTAGTTTCTAAAACACCAAAAAAAGTGGGTCACCCAAACTGGCCTGAAAATGAATTTTGCTTGACTTCCAGAGTTTGGGGGGATTGTTTTGTTTTAATTTTTTTTTTTTAATTTTTTTTTCAACGTTTATTTATTTTTGGGACAGAGAGAGACAGAGCATGAACGGGGGAGGGGCAGAGAGAGAGGGAGACACAGAATCGTAAACAGGCTCCAGGCTCCGAGCCATCAGCCCAGAGCCTGACGCGGGGCTTGAACTCACGGACCGTGAGATCGTGACCTGGCTGAAGTCGGACGCTTAACCGACTGTGCCACCCAGGCGCCCCTGTTTTAATTTTTTAAAACTCTTTTTAAGTTGGCTTCATGTCTAACATGGGGCTCAAACTCACAACCCCGAGATCAAGAGTTGCGTGCTCTACAGAGTGAGCCAGCCAGGAGCCCCCGTTTTGTTTTAGCAGATATTTATAACATAGGGAGAGACTTAATGTGGGAATCTAAGTTTGGGGCTTTAAAACAAAATAAAACTAGGAGGTCTGGCAGGCTGCACTGGCAACGATCTGGGGAGCTGAGGGCAGCTGCTGCCTGTACCCTCCAGATGCCATAGTCACCACCACTCCGGTTGTCCCTCCAACACTGAAGCTAGGTGTCAGTTGAGAACTCCAGGCGAACATGTCTGTGGAGGGACATCAAAAGCCCCACATGTGCCTGCCCTACCCAGTTCAGTGGCATGCCAGCTCCCATAAGCTCCTGAGTTTGAGATTCCTGATCAATATACTACCCTGATTACTAATGTTTCACAGATAAGAATAGAACCAAATGCATTTAATCCTAAGATGAATGTCCTGTGATAATTCAGAAGGCACTTGGAGATCTGGCACTGGCATAGGGTCAGGATTGGAGCCCTGAGTGTCACCACCCAGAAGATAGCTCAGTGCGGCATTTGCTGTCCTCTTATTGGCCCAAGTCACACAGAGCACAGGGGATGTTTATAAACCAAGGCCCAAAGGCCCAAGGCAGTCACAAGACTCCTTAACAAAGAGAAGCCACATATACCAACTCTGTGCTTCTAACTCAGGGACTCAAACACGTGGGAACTGGTCTCCACATGGCGACTGGGGAAGCAGCCTGAGAACCTGGAGAATCTGGGCTCCGAGAATCTGAATGTCAGTTTCAGCCCTGCCATTTAATGAGACCTGTGAACCATGGGAGCCATTTAACCCCACTGAGCCTCTACTTCCTTAGCACCAGGGATAATAATAACCTTATCACATCTCAGAAACCTTGCAAGGATCAAGTGAGGTAATGCATGTGGGAAGTACCTTTTGAGATATAAAGCACATGAATTATAACCACCATTTAAGGATCTGTGCTGTGCCAGGCACTTCACATACATGATCTCATTGATTCAAACTTCATAAGAGCCTTGCAAGGCACATATTATTGTCCCCATTTTACAGAGTAGGAAAATGAGGGGTTACGTAAATTGTCCAAATCACCCAGCTCTAGGTGGAGGACCCAGGTTTTGATGCTGACTCCAGAGCTGGTGTGTATTCTTTTCCATATGTGAGACTGACTCTCATAATCCAATCTGTTGCTCTTGTTGTCCCTTACTATGGCCTTGACCCCTCCCTCTCGCTGTTCAAACTGCTTTTTCCTTCTAGGACTCTTCTTCTGTGCTTCCTAGACCCTGGATTGAGTACACGGCCCAGTACCGTGAGGCCTGTTACCTCTAGTTGGGACAAACAGAAACTGCACTAACATGGAAGAATTGCCCTGCAGGCCCCAGACTCCCATCTTCTCTGCCAATACCCACTCTCCCCTCCACTGCCCCTATGTCCCCTGCCTGGATGGGGGAGGGTGAGCCTCTGGACCTTCTCACACATAAGAACTAAAGCACTCACCACGGGCCGATCCACGGAGATTGTATTTTCAACTTCCCTGTGGAGAAACACAAACATGAGCGGGGGTCTCACTGTCCCCAGGAGCAAGCAGGAAGCATAGAGAGAATTCGCCCAGGGCACACAGGTCCTCAGAGCCAAGTCAGAGCTGACTTCAAGGGAACCACAGGAACTAATACCCCACCACGGGAGCCAACCCCATGTAGGCACCATCACCAGCAGCCAAGTGCAGACACATGGGTTCTTGTTGGCTTTGCCCAAGTGCCCAGACTCAGCCACCTACCCCTAGACTTTGTGTTTCTTTCAAGGGCAGAGTCCAGAGTAGTTGGGCTTATGAAATCATCTGCAGTGACCAAAAAATATAGGATGTGACCTTGCTGGCTTCCCTGGTCACCTCACCTAAAAGTTCCATCACCCCTAATGCCTCCTATCCTTGTTTCCTACTGTATTTCCTTCTCCTTACCACTTATCTCCCTCAAACACATATATGCATATTTTTCCCCCTATGCATTGCTGTCTCATGCTAGAATGTTGAACTCCATGAGGGCAGGGATTTCTTTCTGTTTAATTCACTGTTCTATCCTTAGTCCCTAGAAAAAGAGTGCCTGGAACTTAGTAGGTTCTCTATAGAGATCTGTGGGATGACAGACTGACTAAACAAATGGAGGAGATGTGGCCAGTGACTCAGAGCAGAGGAAGAAGGGCAGCCTGGTTAACATATCCCAGGATTCCTGGAGGTGACAGGTCCAGCTACCTCACATCTCCAATCTCTGGAATGGGCCACATGGGCTTTTAGGGACGGGAGGGGAAAGCAGGCTGACTCACTCAGAGAGGTTCCTTTTTTCAGAGAACACCCGGAGGATGAATTCTCCCTCCTGGTGGGGCTCATAGGTGGAGGGCACGATGACATACTCGCTGGGAGGTAGGCGGAAGCGCTCAGACACCTCCCGCATGTTGATGTAGGTCTTGCTCCTGGCCTTGGAGGCATTGTACAGGAAGAAGTCCTTCTGCAGGTGCTGCTTGTTCCCGTGCATCTGAGGGGGAGAAGAGCCCGAGGGACCTGAGCTCCTCCAGAAGGATGTCCTGTCCTGCTCACAGTCCCCGTCCAGGGGTTACCCCAACTCCCTGGTTACCCAGTTCACAGTCGTGACCTACCTACTTCCGATTCCCAAGGCCTCAAATAGCTCAACATCCCTGGAGCTCCCTACCCCATTTCCTCTTTTTCTGTTGTGATTCAGAAGTGAAGGTCAAGTCTATCATTCCCCCCACTTACCAGAACTGCTGCTGGTCAGCTCCAAATCACCTCCAGGCTGGGGAAGGACCCCAAGGAGGCAGGAGGGGCCTTGGCTGGGGTCTGAGGGAGGCGATTCCTCCATCCCAAAGAGGGCAGTCACCCTCAGAATGTGTCTGTGTGACTGTGTGCATGAGTGTGTAACTGTGAGTGCAAATGTGTATGAGTGTAAGCAAGTGTATGCGTGTGTGTGAGAGAAGTGCGTATGAGTGTGTGAGAACGTATGTGTGACAGTCTCTGGTGGGAAGGGAGAAAGGGCTTCTCATGAGGGTGATAGTCAGGGGGTCGTGCAGTACCCTGAGGCACCCGCTCTGGAGTTGTGTGACCCAGGCGAGACCCTCTCCTATCATAGTCCTGTCCTCAAACCCCACCAGGAAGCTTCCCCATGTGCCACTGATGGACACAGGACCCCCAGGTAATGCTGCACACAACTGCTGGCCGCTGCCACTTCTGTACCTCTTTGGGAACCTTGAGGAGAAACAGAAAAAGAAGACGCTCAGATTCTGTGGACTTCAGATCTGAATGGGGATGAAACTCTTGCAGGGAGGGAATGCCCATAACTGTGGAGTGAATGCAGATGTCTGACTCCTCATCTACTCCTCATCTATCTGGCCAGCCCCAGCCCCAGCCCAGCCCTGCTCCATCTCCCCCAACCTGTTTTTTTCCACTCATTACAAATATCTAAGAGATTCTGACACATGAGGGTCTGATTCTAGGAGTTTGGGGCCGGTGGGGGGGGGGGCACTGAGTATTTGGGAGGCTCCCCACCCCCAAGGAATGTGTTTCCTGGGCTAAAGCTAGTCAGGAACTGCACACCTCGTAGATGGCAAAGCCAATGGTGAAGAGGTTGGCCCCCAGCTTCCGGTCCTTCCTCCGGTTCTTCTGCATCAGGGCCACCAGGAAGCTGCAGATCACCTCCGAGTCTTCAGGGTCATCGTCCTCCTCCAGGAGCTTCAGACGGTACTGTGGGTTGGTCCAGAAAGTGTCTGTGCCCCCAAGGAAGGAAACGTACATTCAGATCTGCCTCTCAGAGAAAGGTCAGGAAGGGAAATAAGACAGAGGGAACCTATTTATCCCCTGCATCTAGGCGCTCAATATATACAGAAGGCATGACGCAGGCATTTGCCAAACTATGTGGGGGGAACTGTGGGTAGCCTCCACCTTTATAGAGATGGAGCCTCACTGCTTGGCTGTGTGTGGCTTCTTCCTCCTCCCGGAGCTGTGATTCTCATTCTCTGCTGATGGTTTCCCTTTCCTCACCTGCCCTTCGAATGTTGTTGGTCCTTGGGATGTGGTCTTAGGCCTCTCTCCCACTCCACTATTCTACCTCCCTAGGCTGTCTTATCCATTAAAAAAACTTTTTTTAATGTTTATTTTTGAGAGAGGGAGAGCAGGAAAGGGCAGAGAAAGAGGGAGACAGAGAATCCAAAGCAGGCTCTGAACTGACAGCTGTGAGCCTCATGTGGGGCTCCAACTCACAAACCCCTGAGATCGTGACCCGAGCTGAGATGGAAAGTCGGACACTTAACTGACTGAGCCACCCAGGCGCTCCTGTTTTATCCACTTTTTAACTGTCCCTGCATGACCATGATGCCTGAACTATATATATTCCACAAATATATATCAAGTTCTAATCATACAACCAAGTACCATTCTAATCTGTGTATCCAATTCTCTAGGACACGTCTTCACCTGGATATTTCTACAGGTGCCTCAACTTCCCATGTGCCAAACCGAACTCCTCTCCCCACAAGCCCACAACCAACTCCACCAAAAAAACAAACAACATGCTGATTTTTCCCTCCTGTATGTTTTACATTGCGACATTGACACCATCCACTCGGGCCCCCCCAAACTGGGAAGCTCGAAGTCACTCTTCAATATTTTGTTCCCTAAATCTGCCCTCTTCCCTCCATCTCTGCTGCCCCCGACTTGCTTTGGTTTTCATCATCTCTGGCTTGTGCCCTGGCAGGCTCTGCTAACTCCGTTTTCCAGTCCCATCCTCAGCATTATGAATGTAGTGTTGTTCCAACAGTGTCCTGCTTAAAAGTTGTTACCAGCTCCCCACCGCACACTCCTCAGCAGGCGGTTTCCTTCTTGGTAAAACGGGGAGGGTTTAATAAGATACACCTGGAACTTAATACAGACTCAGTGAATGGTATTATTCCACCTGGAACTTGTTGCCCTTGGACCCTCCCCCATCCCGAGCCTCTCCCACCTGGGAAGTTGCGGCAGCCTCCGGCAGAACAGCCCCTCACCCAGCGGCCCTCGTTCACGGAGACCGTCCACGTCTGCATCTTGTCGGACTCCAGGGCATCCGCCGTGAGGTTGCAGATCTCCAGCTTTGTGAAATGGTAGATGAAATCGTCATATGACATCCTGAGAGGTTGGAAGAGAGAGACCCATATGGGAGGCTAGGAGAGGTAAGACTCGGGGACCGGAGCAGCACTATCACACAGTTCACAGGAACTTGGGCATGGCCCCAGGGACGGCCCTGCCCTTCCTCGTTAGGGTAAACACTGTCAGTTCTCATGTCTCCACCCCAAACTACTGTCTCTTCCAGTAATAGCTCAAACTCCTGTGTGCTCGCTGGGAGAGCTCGGTAGCAATTCAGTTCTCCCAATGGCACCATGTGCCTCTGCCCTGGGCCCCGGTGCTGTGCTGGGCTCACCGGAAAGAAAGACAGTTTGAGGAAGGACAGACAACTAAGCAAGCAATTTCAAGGATGATGAGTCTCACTAATTAATCCCAGTTCTGGGCAAAACACAGGGATCCGGAAAAGTTTCCTTTAAGCTAAGACTCAAGGGCTGAGTAGAAATGAGCCGAGTGAGGATGAGGGTGGCATTGGGTGAGCAAAGCAGAGCTGCTTTGGCCCAGGAGACAGGGAGCAAGTGGCTGGGGCCATGTGCACGTCGGAGGGATATAGGCGAAGCAGGAGCCACCTCGTGCTGGCCTGGTCCCAGGCTCTAGTTGTTTCTGTGACTGGCTGGCTCCTCTCAGAACCCCATCCTGTTGGGCTTTGGGCTGGAGGAAGAGAACAGGGCCCAGATCTCCTGAGAGCTACAATGTGATGGCCTCTTTCCAGGGATTGAGGTTTGAGATTTCAGCTCCCCACTGGATCCCTTACCCTTCAGGGTCCTCTTGGGTCCTGGACTCACCAGAACTCTCCATCCTCAGTGACCTGGTGCTGCAGACGGGCCTTCTCAGCTTTGTCCACAAAGCTCCAGTCCTTCCAACTGGAGGGAAAATGGAGGAATTATGGAAGGAAGAAGAACGGGAGAGGTCTGACGTGGGATGGGACAGGAGGTATCAAGAGAAATACGAAAAAGTTGAAAGAGTAGCCCATCTCCAAATTGCAGCAAGCAGGAAGCATCAGATATGGAAATCTGATCTGATTCCCTCAGTGTAAAACCCAGTAATGGCCTCCTACTATCCTCAGGAGTAAGTAAGGCCTTAAATGGGTTTGTAAGGGCTTAACCTTTCTCTGGACAATTTTTTGTTTCCTCCTCACACTTTAAATTTTTTTTAATGTTTTTCATTTCTGTTTTTTTGTTTTTGTTTGTTTTGGAGAGAGAGAGAGAGAGAGAGAGAGAGAGAGAGAGAGAGAGAACAGGGGAGGGACAGAGAGACAGAAGCACAGAATCTGAAGCAGGCTCCGGGCTGTGAGCTGTCGGCAAAGAGGCCAACACGGGGATTGAACTCTGGGACTTCGAGATCATGACCTGAGCTGAAGTCGTCCGCTTAACTGACTGACCCACCCAGGTGCCCCATATCCCTCCTCACTTTAAAGGTTAAGAGTTGACCTTTGGAAATAGATTAACTGGATGCCATTTGATAATACCATTCCTAGCTACATAACCTTGGGCATGGCACTTAACCTCTCAGCTTCTGTTTTCTCAATTGCAAAAGAAGAATGAGTATTATGATCTACTTACATGGCTGTGATGAGCAATGAATGAAATAATACATGTAAAACTTTTAGACCAGTGCCTGCCATCTAATAAGTAACTGAGTTACTGAGAAAAACACCAAGTAAGTAAACATTTCCTTTCTCCTCTCACCCCAGGAAATAGCCTGGCTTCATGTTTCTAAAGGCAGGATGATTTTTCCACATCTCTCCTCAAGAGGGAGGAAACAACACATCTGTGTTTCAGGCTTGTTGAGGAGAATAAAACTAAACTGGGTTGTCCTTGGAAAGGTAAAAGATTGAGGAAGTGCTTGGGGTCAGGGAATGCTAGAGGGGAAATGGAGATTACTGAGAGAGCAGAAGGAAGGACGTGGGTTGGGGAGAGTTGGTGGGGGGGCGTTGGGAGGGCCCCTAGGCGGCTCAGGTGGCTCAACTGGCTCAACTGGTTAAGCATCTGACTTGATTTTGGCTCAGGTCGTGATCTCAGGGTTTGTGAGTTCGAGCCCCACATCGGGCTCTCTTCTGACAGTGCGGAGCCTGCTTGTGATTCTCTGTCTCCCACTCTCTATGCCCCTCCCTCTCTTTCTCTCTCAAAAATAAATAAATATTAAAAAAAGGGGGGAGGACACAATACAGGGAGGGTGGTCTTGAGTGACCCAGAGATGGGCCCCACTTGTCAGCAGTCCCTGAAGTCGAGGCATTCCAGGACATGAGTTAAGGCTGGACACCAAACAATGAGGCTGGAGGACACAGTGAGGGTCCCTGTGGGTGACCTGGCCCAGTAGAATGGACAACTGCTGGGGCACTGAGGGCCTTCCCAGAGCAGAGAGCACAGGTCAAATGCCACTCTCACCAGGCCACATTTTTCTATTCTTCCGGTCCCATGCAAACTAGGTGAGGGGCTCCTTCTTTGTGACCTTTATGATAGCATTTATTTTAATCATCAGTGGGTTTTTTTTTTTTTTTTTTTTTTTTTTTTTTTTGCCCTTCCCACTGGAGTCTGCAGGGGCAGGGCCTATGTCTGTTCGTTTCTAGGTCCCAGCTAGTAGCATGGGGCTGGCCGCACACTCAGCACAGAGGAAGTAAGGATTTGTCTCCCTGATGAGTGAAGGAATGCCAGAGAATGGCTGCAAGAGGCAGTAAGACGACTAGAGTCGGCCCCTCAGTCATCCAGGGAGGCTGTCTATTCACAGAATATCCTCAGTGCCTGGGCCTGTGCCTGCTGTTCAGTAGGTGCTCAATAAGACTTACTCAGCAAATGAAGAGCTGAATGAACCAGTAATGATGGTGCCCTGGGTGGAGGTAAGCACAGGGGCTGAAGGCACACTTGGCTACTGAGTCCTGCTATCTCCTCTTGGGAATAAAAGAGGCACTCAAGGGGCTTCTCTCCACTCAATGAGGCAATTGGCCATCAGCCTATGAAGCCTTGTAAATGTTTCTTTGTAAATGTCCCCCGTGTTTGTACTTTCGCTGCACCCAGTTCATTCCATTCAGTGATAAATGGTAAGATCTTTCAGGGGGACTGTGCACCTTTTTCATGGGGACAGCAAGGGACAGGAAATCTTAGCACTGGCTAGGCACTCTCCAGCCCACCACGTAAGTGTTAGTATTGTTCCCATTTTACAGATAAGGACACAGAGACTCTGAGAAGGGAAATCCCTTGTCTAGTCCAGACCCCTGCATTCACACTTTGCTTCTACCTGGACCTAGCCCGTGCTTTTTAGAAACTTTCCAGTCAATGGCCATCAGTGAGGTCTCTGGATCCCCAGCTCTCCTGGCTCCTCTGTGGGCCTTTCCCTAGAGCCCACATACCCACTTCCCCTCTGTGGATCCTGGGTCTGGAGGGTATTTTAGACCACACATTTGTAATCCTCATATATCTTGATATGCAACCCAGCCTTGCCCCAGGCTCTTTGTCCCCTTCTCATGGACCATCCCCCTCACCTACCTGTCACTCCAGGAGCCGTTCCACTCCACCTGGCCCCAGGGATTCCGCAGCCGTACCAGCTTCACTTTCTCACCCTTGAACAGGGTCTTGGGCAAAGAGAAAAAACTCTTGCTATGGGCCTTTCTGGAAAGGGGGTTTTCTGTCTTGCCCTGAGGGCTGGGGTGGGAATGGGGACAGAATCCTGTACAGGGGGCTGTCCTGCCTGGTCCTGGTCGGGGAGACTAATCAGAGGCACTCTTGCAGAATGGCAAGGTGAATGGTCAGAACCTTAGGACTGAGTCTGCAGAGGTTAGGGCTTGACCATCTTCTAAGAAGTGGTTTTCCCAGCCATTATGAGCTTTGGGGGAGGAGGGAGGGCATATACTGTAGGGCCACTCTAACACATTAGGTGTCTTTGTTTGAATTAGAAAAAACACCCTGCTGGCTGAGTAACTATACAGAAATGGCCACCATAGATGGACTGATTAGAAAAAGGTGCCCTTTGGGGCACCTGGGTGGCTCAGTCAGTCAAGTGTCCAACTTTGGCTCAGGTGGTCTTGCAGTCTGTGAATTTGAGCCCTGAGTCAGGCTCTGTGCTGACAGCTCAGTGCCTGGAGCCTATTTCGGATTCTGTGTTTCCCTCTCTCTCTGCCCCTCCCCTGCTTGTGCTGTCTCTGTCTCTCAAAAAAAAAAAAAAAAAAAAAAAAAAAAAAGAAAAGAAAAAGGCACCCCTTCCTCCAGTCTCTGCCCATCCCTGTGAACAGGGCACAGCCTGCCTGCCCAGCTGTGCACAATAGTCCTGACAAATTTCCTATCTTCAGCCCGACGTGTCAGGGGGAGCAAAGTATTGTATCTGTTCAACTCCCAAAGAAAAGGAGACATGAGAGCCCATGAAATCAATTTCATAAAACCAAAGTGATTTCTATTTGTTCCCTGGAACTGTTGGGAAAATTGCCATTTTTAGCGCTAAAAGCAAAGATGAACTGAGCACCACCTTGTGGCAAGATCCACGTCTACCAGTCCCAATGGTCCCCTCTAACTGCATGCAGGTGCTGGGCCCAGACCGTGTGTGGTGCCCCTGAGAGGAGGCAAGCTCTGCCTAGGTGAAGGGGCCCAGTAAGTTAAGTCCTGACTTCAGGAGGCTGACCCAAATAGCTCCCCAGCCACCCGCGCCATCAGCCTCACCTCCTCCAAGCCAGTGACAGAGTAGGCGTGGCCCTTGACTAGCCCGCAAGCCATTCTTGTTTCATACTGAACCGGAACAATTGTCTGTGGAGCAAAAACCAGACAGCCTATCAGGGCCTGCACACATTAGATCATTTTCCAGGTTCTGTGAGGACACAGACTCCTCTGTGCTCTGAATGTGGACATCCTGGCCATGAGAAGGCCCTCCCTGGCTCTTTTAGAGAGTCAAGAAGACATAGCCCAGACAAATGGTCTCCCTCAAGCTGGTTGCCCTGAAAAGGTCTGTTCTGACCATCGGAGAACAGTATGAGGCTGGGACAATGTCGATGTAGGTAAGCAGATCCCTGGACCTCCTTTCTGGATCTCTTGGGGTCTTTCAAAGGAGGAACAGGGACAAATGGAGGCCCCTTCCCTCGAGCCCACCCAGACTTGACAACTCCTGGAAGAGAAAGGAATTGAAAAAAGAGGTTAGATGAAACATATAGGTCTAACCTTCTCTCTGTATATCCCATTCCCCCCTCCATACCCATCAAGAACAGAATACTCAAGAAATCAAGAGTCACGGTGCCCAGGGAAGGAATTTGGAGGAGGCCAGAGTCGAGTCCTATTCAGACATGATTTGGCCTACCGGTCTAGGGGAAGCTCTTAGATTTGTAGAAATTACCAAGTTTCAGCCCCAGAAGATGCTCAGTAGAGGGATAGGATCTCCAATGCCCATTGAACCCTAGACCATATCTCTATGGCTCTCCTTTGCCTGGTAACATAACAGCTTTAAGAAGAGCTTCCTGGAGCCATGCTAGGCTGTGCAATTTGTGAGCCTTTTCAACTTCAGGGATGCAGGTGGAGCCAGGGCTTTTGGCATCTTGGCCTCTTCCACATCTTAGTCCTTACGTGACCCAGACCATGCTGAATAGAAAGGATGTGGAAGCAGATCCATGCATCTTTCAAGTCTAGACCTGGGAAACCACTTGAAATGACTCTATTGGCATTACTTTTGCACAGCTAGCAATTCCTCCCCTGGCATTCTGTCCCAAAGAAATTATCACGACACACACAGAGATATATCTATTAGGATGTTCAAGATAGCATTTAAAAATAATAGCCAACACAAGAAAGAGAAAACAATCTAATTTTCCAATGATAGGGTATTGGGTAAATAAATTATAACTTATCTGTGTGTTGGCATACTGTGCAACCACTAAAAAAATGTTTTGAGGGGCACCTGGGTGGCTCAGTCGGATGAGCAACTGACTTCGGCCCAGGTCATGATCTCACGGTTCATGAGTTTGAGCCCCGCATTGGGTTCATTGCTGTCAGTGCAGAGCCCGCTTTGAATTCTCTGTTCCCCTCTGTGTCTCTGCCCCTCCCCCACTCACACTCGCATGCTCGGGTGCTCTCTCTCTCTCAAAAATAAATAAACATTAAAGAATGTTTTGGGAGACACATTAACAATATAGTTCATATTGGCACATTAAGAACATAAAGCTAACTGAAAAAAGACACAATGCAAAGAGGTACATACAGTGTGACAACATTTTAAAAATAAAAATGTAGATTAACTGTACGCAAAGAAATATCCTAGAAGGACATATACTACATACTCAGAGTTGCAACCTTTAGATGGGAGAAAACATGTGTTAAGTTTTCCTCCATGCTTTTCTATAAGTATTTTTCAGTGAGCATGCATTACTTCTGAAAGTACTAGAAAATAAACTCTATGAGGGGAGAGACTCTTTTAGTGAACAAAATGTATTTTTTTTGTTTGTTTACTACAAGAGTGTCTGGCACCTGGTAGGAGCTCAATAAATCTGCGTTGAATGAATACCTGAATTAGAAGAGAAGAAATATTTAACAATGAACAAAGTCTCTTGTATTTCTACTTGTTAATTTGTTATCAGAGAAACTGCCTGGACCACGGGGTATGAAGGAACTCCCACAGAGAGTTCCTCCAAATCCTGTCTCCCCCACCTTGTCCAAGAGCCTTGGAGCAGGGAAGTTATTCCACCCCAGCCCCCTGGAAGGCCCATGTGGAGGTCTGCATGTAAGGCACTGGCTGCTGAGGGGAGTCTAACACCGACAGGCCTCATGCAGGGTCATGCAGGTGGGAGGGGTGGTCATTCCTGACAATTGGAGGCGTACACACCCGGGTTGGTCTGTCATCTGAGTCACTGGGGATGAGGTCTGAGTCCCTGAGCAGCGAGTTATCCATATTCCTCACCATCCGTGCAATCAACTCCCCCATTTTCAGCCCAGAAGGAGAGGTTCCATAGGTCATGTTTGTGCCATCCTGAGGCCCGACGGGATGGGCCGGGGACAGTCCAGAAGAGGGAGGGAGAGATCAAACAAAGGAGGGCGATAGAAAGGGAAGGAGACAGAAAGAAGGGAGGGGACAAAGGGAAAGAGGAGAGAGAAACAGTGTGAATGGAGACAAGATGGAGAAAAGTGATGCAGAAAGAAAATGTTCATCCAGGGGTGTTTAATGCTAGCTGATCTTCCCAAGCTTTTGGACCCATTTGGAGTATTAGGAGAGGAAGGAAATTCAGGAATTCAGCTTCAGTTCCTTTCTCAGTGATGGAAAGCTCCAGCCAAGACTATTATCCACTGAGCAGCCCCCAGGGCAGGTGTGTCTCCTGAAACTCAGGAGGGCTGGCCACTCTGTGGGTCTCCATACCCTTAGCCCCAGTGTCAGATCACACTACTCTGTTGTGCTGAGAGTGCGCCTGCAGGCCGACCTTCTCCCAGATCACAACACAAGGCCCATGTCCTAAGTGAGAGACAGGATCACAGCTCAGTGACTGAGAGGCTGTCTCAGGGAACTGGCTGGCTCAGGTCCAGAACCAGATATGCAGCCAGCTTAATTGGGGGCATGCTGGGGTTGAGCAGCACTGGCCACAGAGGCCGGGGCTGACACACGCCTCTGGACCTATTTCTACCTAAAGTCTAGGCCTTGGAGTGTCTTTGCCCAGTCTCTTTAGTGAAAATCCCTAGGAACTCTTCTTCCTTTAGAAATTTTCAAAGTTGAGAGCCAGTTCCTGCTTCCTTAAATAAAACATCCACCCTGTCCCAGAGGAAAGCCCTACATTGCTTTTCATCACATGGATGGCTTCCCGATAGTTGCCTGCTCCCTGCCCTGCACACCACACCCCAGGCTTACATCAATGGAACAGCCCATGAGGGAGCCTCTCTCGATGGCTTTCTTCATGATCTTGTACATGTCTCTGGGAGCATCCTTGATCTCAAAAAACTCTGTCACCCCTCCTGTGAAGTCCTCCATGGCCTCTGTAGTGTTCCCACCTTTCAGGGCCTCATACGAACCATGGAGCCTTGGAGAGAGAATGAAGACCAATCTGAGGTCACAGGGTTCCAGGAAACATGACCCAGGCCCTGGGCCACCAGAATTTTACTCTCGGGTCCTGTGATGTTCTCTTATCTAATTCTCCAACAACTCTGTAAGCTAATGGAGTAGCTACTATGATTCTCTTTCTTCACATTCGAGCAACTGAGTCTTATAGGCTAAGTGGCTTACCCAAGGCCACAGAGAACCAGAAACACTGGGATGGGAACCCAGCCATTCTCACTTCCTGACTCTTCTCTTTCCACCATACTCTGAACCCCAAGGAAGGGCTCCATAGAGCCCTTAGAAATAGCTGGGGTGGAGCTTCCAAGTTGAGAGATAACATGGCTTTATTAATATCCCACGTGATCATGAGGTTGAGCCAAGCAAGACCCTGGGAATGTGAGCTTCAAAGATCTAATGCTCAAATATAAGACTTGCAACATCACCACGAAGGCAGAATTAAAGTGCTCACTATGGGAGGCTAAAGCTAAAGATTTCCTACACATGTCTTCATCCTTCCCTTAAATACAGTTTTTTAGTTATAGCCGTTGCTGCCTGGACCCGACCCCCTCAGACTTAGGGACCCAGTTGAACTGTTACGCATGCGCACATGTGCACGCACGCTGCCTCTTGTGACAAGATTTCAGCTGGATTTTGCAGCCCACCACCTTTAGCCCTGCCTCACATCCTCAAGTGTTGCCTTACTTAGCATAAGCCTTCTCCAGCAGAGCACTCCAGAATTCATTGCGGTGGTTGGACTTGGTGAAAACCAGTTGATTGTTGTAAGTCGGCAGGCAGTCATCAATGACCACATCCACCCAGTCTCCGTAGCGCCAGAACTGCACAGAGGCACCAAGGACAGAGTCACATCGTCAGGTTACCACGTGCCTCTCCTCCACATTCCTCAGACTCTCTTTGATCCCAAAGCGGTCCCATTGCCTCAGCTCTGCACTTGGTCCTTGTTCATACTCTTTTGGGTTTGGAGCGTGTGTATCTTTCTCTAACTGGACCGTGAGTTCCTTGGGGGCAGGAACGTGGGCTACATCTTGCTTTCTCTCTTGCACACAGTCCGGCCAGCCTCAGGGATGGTAGGTCCCCCATGAATATCTGAGGGCTTGAGATTGTCATTCTCCTGCTCAGTAAGTCTGGAGTGGGGCCTATGCATCATATTTTAGGTATTTTAGCTGATTCTAATATACAGCAGCGTTGAGAACTGCTGGCCTAGGTGAAGGTGACATATTAATTTATAGATCTCTTTATGACAAACAAGGTAGAAATGGCTGCTGAAGAAGACTGATAGGGAAAAGGAGAGTGTCCCAGAATATACTCTGGCTATAACAGGAACATTGTTGAATAATTTCAATTCTGAATGTTCTTTTTTGAACAAACCAATTTTAACTGAAGACTGCCAAATGTGGTTTAATTTCCCCTCTAATGACATTGTTTTCCCTTATTGAAAAGAGGGGAAAAAATCTATGTGGTCTTTATATTTGTGGCCCTATTTAGGTAAAAGACCCTTTAAATATCAGAGGGAAACTAGCAGCTTGATGGCACAGGGAAGAAACGAAAATGAGGGCCTGGCTGCCTTACCCGTGTTCAGAGGGCAGCAGGACCTGAACCTGAACCTGAAAAGAAGACCTTCTCTCAAGCCTTCAGTCCTGAGGTACAAAATCAGCAGGTACGTCAGCTGATGATTTCGGTCAGTCCCAGGACATGTGTGTGTGTGTGTGGGGGGGGGGGCTTTCAGGGCTGGAAACAGATGGATGCCTCAGAATCCCAGCATCTGCTAGATCCCCACGTGTGGAGCTCACTTCAGTTTTGGGCCAGCACCAGGATCTGGCTCTCTGATTTTGCGTCTAGATTTTGGATCTAGAAAATTTCCAATGGTTTAGTTGATTCTGGAACCAAAAGACTCCTTTCTGGGCTGAGCCAGAAGCCTGGTCCCCAGATTGACCAGATTGTCCTTCCAAGGCCTGGAAAAGGTGAGTGATAGACTTGGTATAGACCTGCCTTTAAAGCAAAACAGGGAAAGGAGCCATAGTCATTCAGGGGGTTTCCTTTGCAAACTAAAGGGCCCTATGAACCACCAATGCTAATATCTTAGGAACCTACTTGAGAAAGGCTGCAGGTAACACAGCAGCCAGCTGGAAAGGCAAAAATAGATCCACAGGCCAGCAAACAGGATGTCTTCCTGCCTTTCTGGAGCATGGCGGAAGATGGGGTTTTGGGAGGGGGGCTGCTGAGGGGGCAGAGATAAACAACTGCGTCCTCACAGGCCTGAGGCCTTAGGGGGGTCACTGCCCACAGCCAAGACTGGGAGGGTGGGTAGAATCTTTCCTGAAGCCGCTGGAAAGTCAAGGCCAGAAGACCAGCGGTGGGTGGACAGCAGCTGGCCCTCTTCCTTTACTGTTTTTTCTTTTTTAAACACGATTGTGAAAACATTTAATAAAAGTTTAATCATATGAATGATCTATAAGAATTCTCAAAAATCAATTTTGATATTATAGAAAACAAATAATAACATATGTAAGTGGTACATTCCAAACACATTGTGGTGATGGGAAAACCTCCACACGCTTGTGGTGTTTGAGGTAAGTGTTCCTGAAAAGGTGGGTTTCCGAAAAGCAGCTGGCCCTCTTAACCACCCTCCAATGACCTCACCTGGAAGTGGAAGATGCCCGCATAGTTTTCAGTGAAACTCTGATCATGGGGTATGACTCGGAAAAGCAGGCGCTCGTTCAGGGTCAGGCAAGCAATGGCTGCGAGAAACCAGCAGTCCCCTGCGGGGGAAGTACATGGCATAGGTTACCTCCGGGGAAGAAAAAGGCCCAAACCCAGCTGATTCTTCTGCTTCTCTGAAGAACAAGTTCACTTAGTGTTCACTGTCCTACTTCCAGATCTGACCTCAGAGAGGTCGACCCAGAGGAGTTTGATGGCAGTCCCTCGACAATTCGATCAGGGTGACTTACTCTCTTCTGACTGGTTTTCCAGAAGGGTATAGGCAATGGCTCCTTCCGTAATATAAGCTCACTTCCTTTTTGGACCTCAATGAACACAGAGCAGTAGGTCAAATGTGTCATTCTTCCTAACACCTGGATGAAATCTGTGCTTCCTGGACTTTTGCAATGTGAGTGCATACCTCAGTGGAGACTGAGCATCTGAGAGCCATCGGCCAAGCCCTCTTGTACTGGAAGGAAAGCCAGTAAAGCAGCTTCTCTGCAGCCACTTTTTGAGGGCGCTGAGACATTGCTGGCCATGGAATGAGATGGGGATATTTTCTTATTCTCTGAACTTCCTTTCTGGCAGAATGCTATATTTACTGATTTTGCTGTGTGTGTGTGTGTGTGTGTGTGTGTGTGTGTGTGTGTGTGTGTGTATGAGAGAGAGAGAGAGAGAGAGAGAGAGAGAGAGAGAGAGAGAGAGAGAAATAGAGAGAATGCCCAAGGGGCATGCCTGGCACACTGACAGTCATTGAATTTCCTTCTAAGCAGATGGGTTGAGTTGTGCAAGGCCTTTGATTTCCTGTGTGGATGTGACGGCATCTTTGAGACTGTAGAGGGGAGACTGAGAGCTCCCAGCAGCCGTCCTCCCCACCCCCACCCCTGAAGAAGCAAGCCTCTCCTTTGAAACAGTGTTAGGAAGTCCAGGTTTTTAGCTCTCCCAGGGCTCTGCAGACATCTTTCTCCCGGGTGCAGGAACCCCGATATTGAAAACCTCCTCAGCCTCTCTTTCTGGGGCCAAATTCCTTTCATTTGGTCTCGAGTGCACATTTCCCTCAAATTTTAAATTACGTCTGTTGATGTTCTTTCCACCTTTGCTTCATAGAGTTTCCTGCAGTCCAGTCGCTTCTTGGCCTTTTGGCTAAGATCAAGTGTAGAGCTTTCCTGCAGTCCACGCCAAAGATAGTACTTCCTGAGGGAGGAACGTCTGGTAGAAGAGCCAAGGTGACCACCCGGACAGAACGCTGGGTGCTCGTCAATATGGCAAATGTCATCCTTGTTGAAAGACTCCATTAATATGGAGCTACTCTGGCTGGGGCATTTTAAACAAGAGTTTGAGTTACAAGTGCACTTTTTGTGTGCATATGGATTCAATATATATTCAAGGGACATGCTTGGTATTCAGACAGTTTCAGGGCTCTCTTTTAAGGAAACAGGTGCAGTTAAAAGCAGGGCTTTTATCCTCCTGAGTGGGGTGTGCAAATGTCCTTCAGACTGTCAGGAGGATGCCGTGGACTGAGGCATATCCCCTGTGAACTCATGAGATCGTGGTGGGGGGGACAGAAATTAAACGAAACCATCACCAGCACATAGATAAATGGGCACAAAGTAGTGTTATAAAAACCTCCTCCCCAAAATTCTTTAAAAGCAAAACCAGATGTTAATCACCTTTTAATCACCCCTTGATTGTTTGGCTGGATATGACCCGAGGGTACTTTCCTACCTAGATCTCCTTGACAGATGTCAGTTCTGTTGGCTCCACCAATGATAAATCGAGGATTCTCACAAATTTCCTGTTGAAAAAAAAAAAAAAGGAAATAATAACAGTGGTAGTAGCAATTGTTTGTAGTGGCCCATTATGTAGTACTAACATCCTATATCGGGGGCATTATATACGCCACTCATTTAAACCTCTCCAAACAGCCTGTGAGTTGGATAGTATCATTCTTATTTTTCAGATAAGGAAACCAGGGCTCAGAGAGGTTAAGAAACTTGCCCAAGGACACACAGCTAGTAAGTGGTGGAAGCCAGAAGCATGCCTCCTTTTCCCATTGTTCTACATTGGTCCCACACACTGACATACTGCGTGAGTAAAGATGTACCTTAGGAGTTAGGACAGTATCATTACTGTCACAGCTTTGGCAAGGGACAACGGAAAGCGTGGATCCTTTTTTTTTTTCCTATGCCAGGAAAATAGGTGCAGGAGGGAAAATATTTATTCCCAAGATGTGGTAACAGCGATATTTAGTCACCATATATCCCAGGGTCCTAAGGACATGAGAGCTGGGGAGAGCAGAAAGTAAATTTAGTGTGGGCCTTGTAGGTGTCCTGGTCAGCTGACGGTTCATTGCTTTACTCAAGCTAACCCCATAAGGCATCCCGGGCCCCATTAGTTTTCAAATTCAGGTACTACAGATGATGTGCAGCCCAACAGAGGCCAACAGAGGGCACTCTTGTTTTTTCTTCCCATGTCTTGTGCTTTGTTTTTTAACTTCGAACATTTTGAAATAATTGTAGAGTCTTTGTTTTTTGGTTTTAACACCATTCTTCAGAGGCTTAAGAAGTCTTGCTATCCCTGTGACAAAACCCCACTCCCCCCGTCTCTTCCTGTGTGTGTGCATGCGTGTCTCTCCCCATTCTTGCCCCCATCACGACAACTCCATACACCAAAGTGAGTTGAAGCTCCCTGTACATGGGGAATCTCTCCCTCTTACTAGATGGAATGTCTTGCTTAGACCACACCACATGCACCTCCCGTCTGAAACTCTTAATGCAATGGAAAGATAAACCCCAAACCGTAATTCTTACAAAGGTTACCTATAAGAGAATAAGATGGTGGGAATAAGGATGGAAGTAAAACTCTGAATATAACTGAAAATAGTTCTGACTTAGGAACCAAGTAAATTTTTACGTAATTAAAAGCCAAAATTAAAGGAAAGACAATTGTAAAAAGCAGTCTGTAGGGGCGCCTGGGTGGCTCATTCGGTTAAGCTAAGCATCTAACTCTTGATTTCAGCCCAGGTCATGATCTCATAGTCATGAAATGGAGCCCCGTGTCAGGCTACATGCTGGACGTGGAACCTGCGTGGGATTCTCTCTCTCTCTGCCCCTCTCCTGCTCACATGCATGTGTGTGTGCTCTCTTTCTCAAAAATAAGACAAACATTATATCCAAAGAAAACAGTCTGTAAAAGCTGAAAGCAAATGGAAGCAAAGGAACCGAACTGCAAATCAAGTCGGTGGCATGACCTCACACGTAAAAAGAATTCTTTCAAGTGACTTAAAATATAACATTTTGACTCTTTATCCCTTTTGGGATATATCCTAAGGTCAAAAACCCAAACCATAAAGAAATATGAGCCATAAGAAATAATAATATTTCAAAACTTTGTCATATATGTTGTATGATAAATAAGAACTTCTATTAATGTCCTTAGGAACCAAGATTTTTTTTAGCATAAAAGAAAATATGTAAAGTTATAAAGTTGAACCACTTAAGTAACAGCCGTGCAATGTTAGAGTTGAACTGGGTATGTAAACGTAACTCAGGATTTGTTTTTTGTCTAAGAAAGTATTCCCCATCTCTCTGCACTAAAAACAAACAGTCCCCTCTCCCCAAAACAACTCTCCCAAACTAGAAGCAATAGCAATATACCTTCTTAAAATGAAGCGAAGTAAGGCATAGTGGACATGTTTTTTGGTTTCCCCATTATTGATTAACACATATTTTGTATGTTATATGTATTATACATTGTATTCTTACAATAAGGTAAGCTAGAAAGAAGAAAATATTGTTCTTTTTTTAGAGAGAGAGTGTGCGCCGCGGGGAGAGGAGCAGAGGGAGAAAGAGAGAATCTTTAAGCAGGCTCCACACTCACTGAGTGTGGAGCCTGACACAGGGCTTGATTCCATAACCCTGGGATCATGACCTGAGCTAAAATCAAAACTCAGACACTCAACCAACTGAACCATCCAGGCACCCCAGAAAGAAGAAAATATTAAGAAAATCATAAGGAAGTGGCGCCTGGGTGGCTCAGTCAGTTAAGTGTCTGACTTTGGCTCAGGTCATGAGCTCATGGTCTGTGGGTTCAAGCCCTGCATTGGGCTCTGTGCTGACAGCTGAGAGCCTAGAGCCTGCTTCAGAGTCTGTGTCTCCCTCTCTGACCCTCCCCAGCTTGTGCGCTCTCTCTCTCTCTCTCTCTCTCTCAATAATAAATAAATAAACTTAAAAATTATATATATATATATAAAGAAAATCACAAGGGAAAAGAAATACATTTACAGTGCTGTACTAGATTTACCAAAATAAAAAAAAAAATCCGTGTGTAGGTGGATCTGTGCAGTTGAAACTGGTGTTGTTCAAGGGTCAACTGTACATTCTTCTGCTAGAGCTGCTAAAGCTGGTAGAATGTTAGCCTGAAGTTGTCTGGGGCATCTTTGCCCCATTGCAAAGTTAGTCTGCTTGAGACTAAAGCCGACTCAGAGGAAACAGATGCAGATGGGGGGCAGAGGAGGGAGATGACGACAGATAAGCAGAAAATAGATACATCTATAGATAGATACCATTAGGGACTGCGTCTTGATGGCATGGTCTGAGCCTGGATTCAGGTGTGTCTAAATCCAACATCACTCTTGAACACTTGAATTATACGAGCTTTTTTTTGGTTTAAGCTAGTTTGAGTTGGGCCTCTGTTACTTGCCGGCTGAGACCTTTGACTACTACTATATTTTCTGCCCCTGTTAGACTGAATGTATTATATAGTGACTCAAATACTCAACGTTTAGCTACGTTTTTTAGCTGTTACAGGTGTAGCTTCTTCTCCTTGGGACTATAAATTCATCTCCCACTGCCCACCAATTCCAGAGCTGACTACTTGGAAAGGCAGCAGTGACTACCCTGGTCTCTCTTACATCTATTAGGAGGCCTAGGTATTTGGGTGGAGTTACATTTTTTGCAATAGTAGATTCCCCAATACACCACATCCACCTTCAACACCACCTCAGCTAAATTCACCAAACATTAATTGAACCCCCAAGTACGTACAGAACTGGGGGAATTGAGGGTACAATAAAAATGAGAAATCATCCCTGCCTGCCTTCCACAAAAAGCACAGCCTAGAGACACTTAATTACTTGTCTTCATAAGAGATATCTCTTTGGTGAGGATCAGTTACCAAGTTTATTGAAGGCTGATTCATAAAAGAAGCTCTGATTTGCCTAGATACCCCCTCTCTACCACCTACTTCTTCTTTCCTTACTTATAAACACTGTGTCAATAGCCCTTAGAGGGTCTGAGACCTGTTTATGTTGGTTGATATGTACAAAGGGTAAATGGTCCCAGCTCTGTCACTTTAGCTTGGGGACCTAAGATTGCTAGCTATTCCTTTGGCTATAATTTAGCTTGGGGACTGGATCTGTCAATGATGGAGTCCCAGCAATGAGCAACACATGACCATTTCCTCAGTTTTTGGGTACCGTGGTTCACACAGCAATTTGAAACTTTTATTGTATACCTCCATCAGTAAAATATTTCGAATGTGCAACCCTATGTAAGTAATCTTATTGGTTGTAGATTACCTATGTGTATATCGATTGTCCTCACCTATACTGTGTATTACAAAATACACCAAAACATACACTTAAAAGGTGGTGCTAAAATAGATCCATATGGAGGATTTCTGGTTCAGTTCCAACATGTAAAGATCCTGGAAGTCCTCACTCTTGTCCTTACTACAAGAAAAAGCTGAGCAAACTGAAAATCACTGACTTTGCTGGGACCCATCAGAGAACTGAAGTCGCAGGGCAGCTCACCACTACCCTCAAATATGGGCACAAGTGAAATGAGAAAGTTATAGCCAAGATCTACTTGCCCGGAGCAGAAACTGCTGGAGCCATAAAGAAAGTGGTGGGAACAAGCAACTGGTAATTTTGATGAATTTCCAGAAGCTGAGTGTGGACTAGCATGAGTGTGAGAAATTTCTGGAGGTCACAGTCTTGGGACAATCTTCCCCCCTTCCTATATACTTTCATGGTTTTTACCTCTGAAAATCCCACCAAGTTCTCATGGTGAAGATCTAAGAAAGATCTACAGAGGCTTTTCTGTAGTTTTACCTAAGTTGGGGGAAGGGCATTGCTCCCCATATAGCCCCCTCTGGGAAACCCCCCTTCCTTTCTCACCTAAGAAGGGAAAAATGCTATGCCAATGGGGAAATGTGTATGAAGGCCAGAGCCCAGAGACCTAGGCCCATTAAAAGATGGAGATGTAGTCATTACATTAATGAACATTTCCCTTCCCCACCTTAACAGTGCATCAACAGGGCTTCAGTATAATAACAGCGACTTACAGCTAAAGATCTTCAAGGTGCAAACACTGAGGGGGAGTGCTTAGGAAACCTGAAGGCAAGAGGAGGGCAATATGGGGGTAAAACAAAAATACTAGAGGAATTTGAAGTCTCTGACATCTGAAGCTATAGGAAGCATTAATCACAGCACAACTCCTAGTCAGCTTAACATAAATCTTATCACCAAAACGTATTTATCTCAGTTCTTATTGCCCAAAACAACATGTCTGGCTTTCAGCAAAAAATTATAAAGGGTGCCAAAAGGCAAGCAAAAATAGTCTGAACAGAGAAAGCAAGCATCACAACTAGATTCTGATATGACACAGATATTGAAATTACCAGGCAGGAATCATTAGTAATAACTATGATGAGTAGGTAAAGAAGTATGACAGAAAAAGTAGATAATGAGCAAGAAAAGATGGGTCATATAAGCAAGGAGATGGAAAGTCTGAGAAAGAATAAAAAAGAAATGATGTAAATGAAAAAACACAATAACATGTATCAGATGGGCTCATCCACAAGCTGGACATAGACAAGGGAAAAATCAGTGAGGTCGGAGGTAAGACAATAGGAACTTCCCAAAGTGAAATGCAAAGAGAGCAAACAATGAAAAAAAAACCCCAAAACCAAAAAACCCACAAAAACCCAGAGCAAAACATCCAAAAACCATGGGAAAACTTATACATGTGTTATACCTATGGATAATTGGAATATCAGAGGAAAAGAGAGAACAGAGCAGAAGAAACATTTGAAGTAATAATGGCCAAGAACTTTCTCAAATTAATGACAGATACCAAATCACAGATCCAGGAAGCTCAAAGAACATGAAATGGCATAAATACTAGCAAAATACAACAACACAAAACTACTACTCTTAAGTATGTCATAGTCAAACTGCAGATAACCAAAGACAAAAAAAAAAAAATCTTGAAAGAAGTCAACAGGGGACAAATCCATTTCCTATAGAGAAATGAAGATAATTATAGCAGACTTCAGAAGCCAGGCAAGCAAGAAAGACTAGATAGAAATATTTAAATTGATTAAAGAAAATCCCATCAAGCTAGAATTCTATATGCAAGAAATTATCTTTCAAAACCGAGGGAGAAATAAAGACTTCCTCAGAAAAATAAAACCAGAGAGAATTTATTGCCAATAGACTTGCCCTGCAAGAAGTGTTAAAAGAAGTGCTTCAGGGAGAAGGAAAATGATATAGGTCAGAAACCTTGACCTACGTAAAGAAAGGAAGAGCATCAGAGAAGGAATAAATGAAGGTAGAATAAAACTTTTATTTTTCTTATTCTTAATTGAAAGATAACTTTGTTTAAAGTACTAATAATTACAATGTGTTGAGTAATTATAGCATGTGGATAGATGAAATGAATGAAGGAAGGAAGGGGGGAATTGGACATTTTCTATTATAAGGTGTTAGACTACATATATAATAGCATAGTGTTATTTGAAGGTAGAATTAGATTAGTTGGAAGTGTATATTGGAAACTGTAGCATAACCATTAACATTAAAAAATACAATTGATACACTTAAGAGAGAACATAAAATTGTCTCATACAGAATATTAAATTACTGGAAAAGGCAGAAAAGGGGAGGGGGAGAAACAAAGAACAGTTCTCACAGATAGAAAACAGTTACAAACATGGTGGATAGGAATCCAGCTATTTCATAATCACTTAAATGAGAATGGTCTAAATACACCAATTAAAAGATAGAGATTGTGAGCATGGATAAAAAAAGAGACCCAACTATATGTTGTCTACAAGAAACTAGAGAAGGATGCACCATGCTAATGTTAATCAAAAGCAAGGTGGAGTCATTGTGTTAATTTCAGACAAAGCAGACTTCGTAACAAAGACTATCAGACATAAAGAGTTGTATCACACAGTGATAAAGGAAGGAGTCCGTTCTCTGAGAAAATACATAGTCCTAAATGTGGACGCACCACATTGCATTGTAAGAAGTCTGGCTGGTCAGCACAGACCTTTCTGTTTAAACAGAAGCGGCATGTCCCTGATGAGCCAGCCTTAGGCGAAAGGTTCAGAAGGCATCTCCAGCTTCCCACCAGCCTCCTGTTTCTTAACTGTTCACCACTTTTCATGGAACTCTCCTTGAAACTGTGAGCCTCAGTGCTCTCAGCCACTCCACTTTCCCATCCCCAGAACACCTGCTCTCAAGAAGCCTTGATAATCAATTATGCCTTACTGTTTAACTCTGAATAAAGCCAGCGCATTAGCTCTCTTAAAAATATTTACAGGCTCAGGACCTCTAAAGGGTTATAACAATCTCTAGTTCAGGAATAGAAAATAACACCTACCATTTCAAGAGGAACCAGAAAGGTGTTCTGGGGGCACATGGGGAAGAGAACCTTGATAAGCCACTTGCTCAGATTGTGGATCCATGGCCTCTGGCCCTGGACCACTTGACCTCCTGTCCCCAAGGCTGTCTCCTGAAGCCCTGTCACTCCCATCCCTACCTTTGGCCTTTTCCATGTGATGGCCTTCATCTTGGTTTTCTGGCTCAGCTCATGGGAGCCCAGGGCCTGAACACCTGCTGGGAACACACGGTCTTCAAAGAGGCACTTCTGAGCAAGGCACCGTCGTCTGAGAACAACAAAATCCTGCCCCTCATACTTGAGGGGCTGTGAGACGGTGCCCTCTCCATTTCTCCTGTCCCTCTCCCGGATCACGCGGTCACAGAAAAATCCTGGCAGCAGGTAGGGCATGGTGACCGCTCAGGGAGTGGAACTGGACCTTCACTGCGGCCTCTCTCCCACTGCGCCCTCAGTCCAGGCCTAATCCTCCCATGAATGGGCCGGAGCCTATATAGCTCCTCCACCCTCAGCAGCGCGATGCAAATGAACACAGTCCAGAGAAAGGCCGTGGTCAGAGTCAGCAGCTTTGGCTGGAGGCCCCTGAGCCCACGGTCAAGGGGCAACACCATGCCAGTCTGGGAGCCAGCAAGGGGAGCGAGAGAGCCAGAACAGCCCAGGACAGGCCTCAATGGCTTGTAGACCTTTAGGGTACTTCCATCAGCCTTGCTGGGATTCCTTCTTTAAAGGGAAAAAATATAGTTACCGAGAGGCTTACCCTGCCTCAGCAAAAGGCATTCATGCCTTTGACACTGGCGGCCAATGGGATATAGCATGGGGCCTTCGAAACATGCTGTATACACTAATCCTATACAGGCTGCTGAATGCATAGAAGGAATCTGCTCCAAGCCATTGTCTGAGGTTAATGAAGCCTTCATTCTCCTGATGTCCCTGCCCCATCCCCCCAAAGACCTTGACTGGCCATTTAGGGCCATTTAGGAAGGGTAGGTAACTTGGCCCTGGTAGAGTAGGCCCCATGGTAACAAACAGACATCCACGGTTACAACTTCAGAATCTTTGAGGCAGAGAATGTGGGTGGGGAAGGAAGGAGAAATGTGTTTGTCAGAATTATATTCACAAGGAAGCCCCGCTTTTTCAAAGCCTCCCCATGCTTCAGTGGGCAACTCAATGTGAGAGCTGGGAGCTGATGGCAGGTGGACACTCGGGCCTGGCAGGCTGCCCACTAGCAGGGTGCTGTCCCCACCCAGTCACTGGCTCCTGCCAGCCTGCATCTACTGTGGGCTTTTCCAAGTGTGGGCTTTGGACTACCTGCATCAGAATTGCCTGGGATGCCGGTTTATTTTTTTTTATTGTTTTTTATTATTTTTTTTTCAACGTTTATTTATTTTTGGGACAGAGAGAGACAGAGCATGAACGGGGGAGGGGCAGAGAGAGAGGGAGACACAGAATCGGAAACAGGCTCCAGGCTCCGAGCCATCAGCCCAGAGCCTGACGCGGGGCTCGAACCCACGGACCGCGAGATCGTGACCCGGCTGAAGTCGGACGCTTAACCGACTGTGCCACACAGGCGCCCCTGGGATGCCGGTTTAAAATGCAGATTCCCAGGATTCACCTTAGACTTAAGGATGTAAATATTCTTGGTAGGGGTCTGGGACTTTTCACTCTAAAGAAGCACCCAGGAGATTCTTACGTCTCCCAGGGTTTGAAACCATGACATTAGCATTACAGGGCACTCAAAATAATTTCTGAGGTCGGGTCTTTTGTGAAATAATTATATTTTATTCTGTTTATACATGAACAAAGTTTAATAAAGTCAGTACAAAAGATACATAGAGGAATAGGAGTCTCTTGCCCTGCAAATCCCTCTCCTCAGAGACAGCCACTTTCAATTCTTGTAGCAATTTCTTTTGGTATTTACCTCTATATTTCTAAAAAACATCGTATATTATTACTTTTTAATTTATTGTTTTTAGAAGGTATCAGCAGAGTTCCTATTTTGGCCAATGAGATTTAACCTTCTCACATGAAGCTCTGCCCACCACCTTCCCAAAATAGTAATGTCATAAATTTTGGTAAAGATTAAAATTCAGTATTTACTTGAGTATGATGAGGTAACTATTGTTCGCTTCTTAGCTAAGTGCTATGCTGTTTTACGTTTCCTTTCTGTATGAATTTTTTTCCTCTTATTCTTTATAATTTTCTGATTTTCTATGTATTGATCAATGCTTTTCCTCAGCAGTAGTTTTCCAAATACTTAAACTCGTCAGATAACCTAGTGGTTCCATTGCTCTCCCACCAGGGCCTTCCTCTGCAGCCTCGTTCTCCCATACAGACTGGACTGGCCGCCCTCCAGGTCTGGAGCAGTGGCCTGGGATGGACTGGGCCCTTCTGGTGCCATTCACTTCCCGGATCTTAACGCTTCTTTGGTTTACTCCTTGATTGGATTGGCCGACAACTTGCAGCTTCCTAGGTAAGGGTGCACAGGAGGTAAGTGGCCTCAGTCCTTGCCCATCTAACTACGTTTTCTACCTGTCTCATGATTGAAAATTTGGCTAGGTATTTTAGATTGAAGAGCATTTTCCTTTCAGAATTTTTAATGCATGGTTTCATTGCTTCTAGCATCTGGAGTTGTGAGAAGTATGGTACAATTCTGATGAATATTCCTTTGTATGTGACCTGTCTTTTCCCTCTAAAAGATTTTAGGGTTTTCTACCCTTCCTTCCTACTCCTCCCACTCCCAATTCCAAAAGCCAAATTTATGTGCCTTGGTATGAGGTGGGGTTTTTTTGTTTTTTGTTTTTGTTTTTGTTTTTGTTTTTAATTCTTCGTGCTGAGCACTCAGTGACTCCTTTCCATATAGAGACTTTTGTCCTCAGTTTTGGAATATTCTTACATTATTTCTTTGACATTTCTCTCCCTTTCAATTATTTCCTTCCTTCCTTTCTTCCTTCCTTCCCTCCTTACTCCCTTCCTTTCCCCCTACCTCCTTCCTTCCTTTTCGTGAAACTTCTAAAAATCCGATGTTAAACCTCCTCTAATTTTATTGTATTTTCCTATTTTTGTGTTCTACATCCTAGATTTCCTTGATTTTATATTTTAGCCCTGCTATTAAAATATGTAAATTTCCACTCTCATAGTTTTCTACTTTATATTATGAAAAACTTCAAACTTACAGAAAAGTTTAAAGAATGGACACCCATATAGCTTACGTCTAGATTCAACAATTGTTAACATTTTGCCGTCTTTGTTTTACTGATCTATATACGTATATATGGATCCTATTTTTTTTGATGAACCATTTGAAAAAATGTTGACAGTGTCATGACACTCCACACCTAAATACTTCAAGGTATACTTAAGCTACAGCAGGCATCTCCTAAGTACAAGAGCACTTTCCTACTGACTTGAATGCCATTATCGCTAAGAAAATTAACTATTATTCTCTAATATTATCTAAAATCTAAATCCATATGCTAATTTCTTTTTTTTAATTTTTAATGTTTATTTATTTTTTGAGAGAGAGAGAGAGGCAGAGAGAGAGGGAGACACAGAATCCGAAGTAGGCTCCAGGCTCTGAGCTGCCAGCACAGAGCCCGATGCAGGGCTCAACCCCATGAACCGCAAGATCATGACCTGAGCCGAAGTCAGACACTGAACCAACTGAGCCACCCAGATGCTCCTCCACATGCTAATTTCTTCAGTTTCCCAAATGTCCTTTATAGCTGCTTTAAAAAAAAAAAAAAAAAAAAAAAAGTCAGAATCCAATTAAGGTTGAAGTGAGCATTAGTGAACTGGAAGGGAGGTCAGAAGAAATCTCCTAGAATATCACACAGAGAAGCAAAGAGATGGGAAATTTTTAAAAAAGAAAGAAAAAAAGGTTAAGCTATATGGGGGCTAGAGCAAAGTAAGTTCAGCATATATCTAATTGGATTTCCAGAAGAAGATAATAGAAAATATGGAAAGAATTAATATTCTAAGAAAGTTTTTACAGTTAATCAGTGACTCCAATCCTCAGATTCAGGAATCCCAAGGAATACTAAGCAGGAAAGATGCAGAAATACATGTTGAAACAAACACAACATAGCAATATGGCAGAATACCAGAGACAGCGTGATCTTAAACACAAAGAGAAAAGGCAGATGGCCTATTAAGGGATACCAATTAGAATGATTGCGGATTTCAGCAAGAATGTAAGCCAGAAGATAGTAAGGAGAATCAGCCTAGGACTGATTACCCAGGAAGACGATTTCATGAATGAGAGTTAATTTTATACAAATAAAAGTTGAGAATGCTTACTACAAATAGATTCTCACCAAAGAAGTTGTTAAACAAGATACTTTAGGAAAAAGCAGAATTATTCCAGAAGGAAAAGTCTAAGACTCAAGAAAGAACAGTAAACAAAGAAATTGGTAAACGTGTGTAAAATATTGACTGTTTTAGAAAAGTATAGTTTCTACTTTTTAAGGTTGAAAAATCAATATAGAGGTACAATTCTGAGCAACAGTGACAGATTAGTTGGGAGAAGAATATTTAGAGTCAAAGTGCCTTATGGTATTCATATTGTTTTTGAGGAAACTAAAGCTATTGATCAACTTCAGGCTTTGTCAGGATGAAACATATGTTAAGTATTTAGGGTAACCACAGGAAAAAAAAACCAGAAATAGTCAATAACATCTGAACTAATAGAAAGAAAAAAAGAGAAAACACTTTTAATACGTTTTTAAAAGGGTGTAAAGAGGAAAAAAGCAACATTTAAAAAGTAATACCAACGGAAAGGTTATGGTTAAGATGACAGTAATAAGTCCAATAGAGATCGATGTTCATAATCAATGTAAATGGACTAAAACCTTCAGTTAAAAGACAAAGGTTTTCAGATTGCATTAAAAAAACAACAGCAGCCTTCTAAGCAGTTTATAAGAAACACACCCAAGACATCAGAACATAGAAAACTATAGCAAGTCTATTCAACAGTGAAGCAGCTAAGATTAAGTTCCCTCTAAAATTAAGACCCAGGGACACCTGGGTGGCTCAATCAGTTATGTCCAACTCTTGATTTCGGCTCACGTCATGATCTTACAATTTGCGAGTTTGAGCCATGTGTCGTTAGGCTCTGCCCTAACAGCGTGGAGCCAGCTTGGGATTCTCTCACTCCCTCTCTCTGTACCTCTTCCCTGCTCATCCTCTCTCAAAAAAAATAATAAAATTAAAAAATAAAATTGGGAGCCAGACAGATTCTGTTACCTCCTTTTTGCTGGAAGGTTTAGCCACTGCAATAAAACAGGAATTTTTGCTCAATACAGTTGTGCATAATTTAGTGGGCAGCCCTGTCATTATTTACAAATGACCTAACTATCTGTATGGAAATGGAATTTGTAGATAAATAACTTGGGGTTTTCAAATTGTTAGAATTACTAAGAGTTTAGGAAATATATTGTATATAATATGAAAGTCAAATGCATGTTTATGCCTGAGAAATTGAGTACAATTTTAAGAAAGATGCCCTTTATAAAAATAATAGCAAAAGCAAAAGATGCCTAGGAAGAAGTCTAACAAAGGATGTTCAAACCTTTATGGAGAAAATTATAAAAGAACTTGATGGAAAGATACTAAAGGAGACCCATCTAAATGGAGAGACATCCCTTCTCCATGGATAGGATGACTCAGTATTGTCAAGATGTGCATTATTCCAGGTTGATTCAATGCAATCTCAAAAAAATCCCAACAGGATTTTCTGTGGAACTCAACATCCTGATTCTAAAATTTAAATGGAGGGGCGCCTGGGTGGCGCAGTCGGTTGAGCGTCCGACTTCAGCCAGGTCACGATCTTGCGGTCCGTGAGTTCAAGCCCCGCGTCAGGCTCTGGGCTGATGGCTCAGAGCCTGGAGCCTGTTTCCGATTCTGTGTCTCCCTCTCTCTCTGCCCCTCCCCCGTTCATGCTCTGTCTCTCTCTGTCCCAAAAATAAATAAACATTGAAAAAAAAATTGTTTTTAAATAAAATTTAAATGGAAAGGCAAGGAGCCAGATACAGTTAAAACAATATTGAAGAAGAAAAGTTAGAAGGACTGGCTCTACTGAATGTCAAGATTTATTGGCACAAGGTGTGGAGTTGGCACAAAGATAGACCAATAAACACAAGTGAAACATGGTAGAGAGTGCAGAGACAGAACCACACATCGGTAAACATTTGATCTGTTTAAAAAGTGATATTACATAACAACAGAGAAAGGATTTTTAAAAACAATGAATTCTGCCGGGAGCTTTGATTATCCATATGGAAAAACAACAAAATCTGATCCCTATCTTATATAAGAAAAATCTTCTCTGGATGGATTATAGACCTAAATATAAGGGCAGAAAAATTAAGTTTCTAAATGATAATAAAGGGGCTCCCTGGATGGCTCAGTTAGTTAAGCATCCAACTCCTGATTTTGTCTCAGGTCATGATCTCATGATTCGTGAGATTGAACCCCACCCCTGTGCTAACAGCAGCAGAGCCTGCTTGAGATTCTCTTTCTCTCTGCTCCTCCCCCACTCTCACATTCACAAACACTCTCTTTCTTAAATAAAATAAATAAACATTTAAAAAATAATAAAGAAGAATGACTTTGGTTTAGGGAAAACTTCTTTAACAGAACATGAAAAGCGCTAACCATAAAGGAAAAATAATAATTAAAAATTAATTTAGAACTTTTAATTCAGAATTTTAAAAATAGGGGTGCCTGAGTGGCTCAGTGGGTTAAGCTTCTGATCTTGGTGCAGGTCATGACCTTGAGTTCCTGAGTTCGAGTCCCATGTAGGGCTCTGTGCTGATAGCTCAGAGCCTGGATGGAGCTTGCTTCGGATTCTGTGTCCCCCTCTCCTTCTGCCCCTCCCCTGCTCCCACTCTGTCTCTCTTTCTCAAAAATAAATAAACATTAAAAAATTAAAAAAAAAAGAATTTAAAGAATTTAAATAAAAAAAACACCTTAAGAGAGTGAAAAGGCAAGTTACAAAATGGGAGAAGATATATATAGCGTATCTAACCAATAAACAATCAGTATCCAAAGAATGCCTACAGTTCAAGTTGAAAAAGACAACTCAATTGAAAAATTAGCAAAGGCAAGGTATTTCACGGACATCAAGATAACAAATGATCAAGAAATACACGAATGTGTGAAAAGATGCTCTGCCTCATTCATAATCAGGGAAATGCATCTTTTCATACATTTCTTGGCTATTTCTGCCCCTCTACCCCCATTTTCAGTATTTTATTGCTAAGCTATTTTAGCTTCTTCACTATGATGTCCAGAGCTTTGTCTTCATCATGGCCCTCAGGAGGAGCTGTTGTCTTGTGGAATATAAGAGGAGCCAGTCCTAATTATTTATTGAATTGTCACTTTCCCCAAAATTCATGCTCCCCCACCCCCACTCCAGCATGGTGCCATCGTGATTCTCTGCCGAGTAAAGAGAGGGCTGGCTCCCAGCTGGGTACCTCATTTTACCTTTGAATTACCATCATCATTATTTGTTGACTCATCATGCTAATGCATGTCATTTACAATATCTCATTTAATCCTTAAAACTCTGTGAAAGTAAGAATTTTCATATTCTTTTCACAGATGAGGAAACTGAGACCCAAAAATGGTCAGTAACCTGCTGGAGGTCACCTCGCTAAGAGGTGGAGCTGGGATTTGAATCAAGTTTGTCTGATTTGAAAGCATGTGCTTTCCCCATCACTGTGTTATGCTCCTGTCCTTTGCTGCCTCCACTCATAGTAATTGCTACCTTACCTTGAGCACCTACCAGGACTTTAAGGCTGCTAGTTCAGAATAGCCACGTGATGAGAACATCACTATGTCCTTTATAAGCAGAACATCTTTCATATGTTCATGTATTTCTTGATCTTTTGTTACTCTCTGTTCATGAAATACCTGTATTTTGCTAATTTTTCTATTGAGTTTGTCTTTTTCAACTTGAATTGTGGGCATTCTTTGGCTATTGATTGCTTATTGGTTAGATGTGCTATAAATATCTTTTCCCAACTCACGAATTGCCTTTTCCCTCTCTTAAGGGTATTTCTTAATTTAAACTTCTAAACATTCTATTTATGTGACTTGCTAGTGGCAGAACCAGAGTCCAGACACAGGTTTATTTGGTTCTAAGTTTAGTTTTTTTTTTTTTTAATGTTTATATATTTTTGAAAGAGAGAGCGTGCGCGCATGAGCAAGGGAGGGGCAGAGAGACACAAGGACAGAGGATCTGAAGCGGGCTCCACACTGACAGCAGAGAGCCAGATGTGAGGCTCGAACTCATGAACCATGAGATCATGACCTGAGCTGAAGTCGGATGCTCAACCGACTGAGCCACCCAGGCACCCCTAAATTTAGGTTCCTTAACTACTCTGCATGACGCCCTCAGGTCTTCCTCTTTGTGTCTAGCCCAGTGATCCCACTTCTCTCGAAACTGTCTGACAGAAGATGACACATCTAAATCAGATTACAAGAAGACCTCCTGAGCCGGGTTTATGGGAAAGATAAGTAATATCCCTGAGAGGAGAAGCTGCATAGCCAGTGACTGAGCCCTCAGCCCTGGAACAGAGGGCTCACTGCACACAGCCTGGGTTTTCCTGTAGTTCTGTTTCTTCCCTCTCATTCCACATTGGAAGGGAGTAATTTTATTTTTTGCCAACCTAGGGTTTCTTCTTCTCAGAGTTGAGTAGTGCAGGCCAGGTGACCCCCCAGGCTGGGAACATACACATGGAGATTGTTAGTTACACAAGCGATGGGGCACACGGAAGGGGCCATCAGAGCGAGAGACCTCTGGTGTCACCACACATTGTCAGAAAGCTTTCATCTTCTGAGCACTGAAGCAGTGGCCAAGCTCTGGGTCCTCAAGAGTCGGTGGTCAGCTCTCCTCCACATTTTACAACTTCTTTCAACTTCATTTCAGACTGAAAGGAGCCAGGCTGCTTGAAAAAATAAATTGTTCTACGTCTGGGGCAAGAAATGTACAAGATGAGCCTGGGACATTCTATTGTGGCCAGAAAACAAGAAATCTGTTTAAGATTAATGGGGTCATGTCAAATAATATAGGCAATTTATAGGGGGTTCCCACTGGTCAAAGATGGGACAATTTGAGCATCAAGAAAGTCATGACTGTAATGGATTAAAACATGTTGCAATGTAGGGTGCCTGGGTGGCTCAGTCGGTTAAGCCTCTGACTTTGGCTCCAGTCAGGATCTCGTGGTTTGTGAGTTTCAGCCCCATGTGCTGATAGCTCAGAGCCTGGAGCTGCTTCAGATTCTATATCCTTCCCTCTCTGCCCCCCGCCCCCCTTCTCGCAGTCTGTCTGTCTTTCAAAAACAAATAAACATTAAAAAATAAAAACATGTTGCAATGTTTACTACTAATCATACCCTTATTAGGGTATTGTTCCAAGCTGTGGTATTTAAGAATGCGGAGAACATAGGAATTACAGTCAATTCTCGTTATTTATGGTAGTTATGTTCTATGAGGTGCCTGTGAATGCTGAATTAGTGAATATTGAACCATTGCTCCTGGAGGAAATACAGAATTAGATTCCTGTGACCTCTAGTCACATTTTAATCAACTGATCAATACACACTCTTAAGTGTGTTTCTGTTTAAAGACACCTTATTTAATATATTTTATTGAGTCATTAACATTGCCCTCACAACCAACTCAAGCATTAATGAAGCTTATCGAACACATATATTTTCTCCCTGAGGCACACCCCAGCCTTCTTGCATTAGGAACATGAGAAAGCACTTTACATTTTAAACAGAGAAATCACCAACAAGAAGTGCAAAAATGTGAAAACGTGGCACTGTGTAGACTATGAAAAGGACGCCTGTTTACAGTGTGAGAGCTAAGCTGAGAAGGCCGACTGCCCCCTTGATTTCATCTGGGAATGTGCGTGGAGGGCGACTCAAAATTTTCACTGCCCTACACATGTCTGCAGATGACCACAGAAGCACCTTGGAGACTGATTTGGGGTTACAAAGAAATGTTAGTGAGTAGGGGAATTCACAAATACAGAACCCAGGAGTAATGAGGATTGACTGTATACAGATCATAGCACTGACACCTCCAGTGCTGGAAAAACCATATTACAGGGGAAGGTTAGGGGAGGTTTATAACTATTTGATCTGAAACAATTAAAAGAAGGATGAGATTATTGATGAACAGGGAGAATTACTACGTACAGGAAATCTGCTGACGGTTTCACTGTCTTCTGGATCAGACCAGAGATAAGGGGCAAAAGTTGTGGCCAGAAAAGTTCTGGCTAGAAATGAGTATGCACTTTCACGCTGTGAAAGGTACTAACGATAGGCAGGTTATTGAAGGAGCTGGGAGCATCTGTTTTCCCTTCAAAATCTTAACATCAGGAAAGAAACTTTGAAATGGAATGGCTAAAAGAAAACGTTTCCAAAGATCCCAAACAATACTAAAATTTATAAGGAGTTTTTGATAGCAGTTTTAATGCTATCTTCCCAGTATTCTGGGGGAATATAATAAACTTCTATTAGTTATAGAAGTTATTATATTATAATAAACTTCTATTAATAAAGTTCTGATGGTGATTATTTAGACTTGAAGTTTAGGTGAAATGGTAAAGCAAGTGTCAGCTTCTCTCTTTTTGTTTGTTTGTTTTGAGAGAGTGAGTGGATAACGGGAAAAGGGAGAGAATCTTAAGCAAGTTCTACCCTCAGTGTGGAGCCTGATTCAGGGCTTGATCCCATGACCCTGGGATCATGACCTGAGCCAAAACTAAGAGTTGGACACCCAGTCAACCAAGCCACCTAGGGGCCCCCTTGTTTGGGCTTTTCAAGTTTTTAGCCTCTACTACAAAGCTGTAATCATCAAGACAGCATGGTATTGGCACAAAAACAGACACATAGACCAATGGAATAGAATAGAGACTCCAGAATTGGACCCACAAATGTATGGCCAACTAATCTTTGACAAAGCAGGAAAGAACATCCAATGGAAAAAAAACAGTCTCTTTAACAAATGGTGCTGGGAGAACTGGACAGCAACATGCAGAAGGTTAAAACTAGACCACTTTCTTACACCATTCACAAAAATAAACTCAAAATGGTTAAAGGACCTGAATGTGAGACAGGAAACCATCAAAACCCTAGAGGAGAAAGCAGGAAAAGACCTCTCTGACCTCAGCCGCAGCAATTTCTTACTTGACACATCTCCAAAGACAAGGGAATTAAAAGCAAAAATGAACTATTGGGACCTCATCAAGATAAAAAGCTTCTGCACAGCAAAGGAAACAATCAACAAAACTAAAAGGGAACCAATGGAATGGGAAAAGATATTTGCAAATGACATATCAGACAAAGGGCTAGTATCCAAAATCTATAAGGAACTCACCAAACTCCACACCTGAAAAACAAATAATCCAGTGAAGAAATGGACAGAAAACATGAATAGACACTTCTCTAAAGAAGACAACCAGATGGCCAACAGGCACATGAAGAGATGCTCAACGTCACTCCTCATCAGGGAAATACAAATCAAAACCACACTGAGATACCACCTCATGCCAGTCAGAGTGGCTAAAATGAACAAATCAGGAGACTATAGATGCTGGAGAGGATGTGGAGAAACGGGAACCCTCTTGCACTGTTGGTGGGAATGCAAACTGGTGCAGCCGCTCTGGAAAACAGTGTGGAGGTTCCTCAGAAAATTAAAAATAGAACTACCCTATGACCCAGCAGTAGCACTGCTAGGAATTTACCCAAGGGATACAGGAGGACTGATGCATAGGGGCACTTGTACCCCAATGTTTACAGCAGCAATTTCAACAATAGCCAAATTATGGAAAGAGCCTAAATGTCCATCAACTGATGAATGGATAAAGAAATTGTGGTTTATATACACGATGGAATACTACTTGGCAATGAGAAAGAATGAAATAGGGCCTTTGTAGCAACGTGGATGGAACTGGAGAGTATGATGCTAAGTGAAATAATTCATACAGAGAAAGACAGATACCATATGTTTTTACTCTTGTGTGGATCCTGAGAAACATAACAGAAGACCATGGGGGAGGGGAAGGGGAAAAAAAAAAGTTAGAGAGGGAGAGAGCCAAACCATAAGAGACTCTTAAAAACTGAGAATAAACTGAGGGTTGATGGGGGTTGGAGGGAGGGGAGGGTGGGTGATGGCTATTGAGGAGGGCACCTGTTGGGATGAGCACTGGGTGTTGTATGGAAACCAATTTGACATTAAATTTCGTATTAAAAAAATAATTCCAGTTAACATACAGTGTTAACTGTATTAAGTGTTATTATCAGGTATATAATATAGTTATTATTTATTATTGTTATATATTATATATTATTTATATTTTTATATTTATAACAATAATTTTCATAATTATAATATATTTTAATTTATAATAATTATATTTACAATAAATATTTTTATATTTATAATAATATATTATTTATACACCATATATAAATTATATATTATATTTATATAATATATTACTACATATTATATAAACATATAATATATAAACATATAATATATAATATAATACAGTGATTCAACAATTCCCTAGACCACCTGGTGCTTATCACAAGTTAACTCCTTAATCCCCATCACCTATTTCACCCATCCCCCTACCCACCTGGTAACCATCAGTTTGTTCTCTGTAAGTACCAATCTGTTTCTTAATTTGTCTCTCTCTTTTTCCCCCTTTATCCATTTGTTTTGTTTCTTAAATTCCACATGTGAGTGAAATCATGTGATATTTGTCTTTCTCTGACTGACTTTTTTTGCTTAGCACTATACTCCCCAGCTCCATCCATGTTGTTGCAAATGGCAAGGTTTCATTCTTTTTTTATGGCTGAATAATATTCCATTGTACATATATACCACTTCTTCTTTATCCATTTGTCTATCGATGGGCACTTGGGTTGCTTCCATAACGTGGCTATTGTAAATAATGCTGCAGTAAACAAAGGGGGGCATGTATCCCTTTGAATTAGTGTTTTCGTATTCTTTGGGTAAATACCCAGTAGTGTGATTGTTGGATCATAGGGTAGTTCTATTTTTAACTTTTTGAGGAAGCTCCATACTGTTTTCCACAGTGGCTTCACCATGTGTCAGCTTCTTGTAAGCAGACCACTTCCCAAGTGTTAGTTGGGGTCTCACAGTTCCTTGGAGATCTTGAACCCCCACCTCATAGGCTCTGAGAGGGCAGAGCCTTTCCCCCCCCACCACAGTTCAGTGGGTTCCTGGCAGTTTGATTCTAGATGCCTCTCTCTTTCCCCACTCCTGTGCTTTCCACACTCTGACTTCTGGGTGTGTTGGATCATTCTGCCTGTGTAACTCAAGACACTAACTTCCCCCTTTACCAAAAAGTTACTTTTTACTTGCCTCAGGCATGTCACAAGTTCATGAGTAAAGATGCCTTTGAGTGTCAGGTCAAGTGGAGGGATGACATTGGAGTGTGTGGCCTTCTGCCCTGTTGCTTCCCCCCACCCCACTTTGGTTTCTGTTCTAGCTCCCTTCCTCTTGTAAATAAACTAGCATTTTTCCCTCTTTTTTTCCCCATTAAACAACAATCATGTCCCTCCTAGAGAGAAATTATCCTTTCTGTAATTATAAGAATCTTACTGATTTTTCCTTATGAGTTTTCCTCATGAAGAGAAAAGTTAGAGTCTGACATGTTAAGGATTCACATTTTGTTAAGCATGCTTGTAAATATCTTAAAAAAAAATCAAAGATGTTTTTGTAGTGGTTAACAGGACTTAACCTGAAAAATGTAATGATTTATTTATTATTATTTTGGGCTTTTTCTTTGTATTGAAGTGTAATTAACATACAGTGTTATATTAGTTTCAGGTGTACAACATATTGATTCAACAATTCGATACGTTACTCAGTGTTCACTTCGTTAAGTGCAGTCACCATCTGTCACCAAACAACATTATTACAATCTTATTGACTATATCCTCTACATTGTACTTTTTATCTCCATGACTTATTTATTTTATAACTGGAAGTTTTTACCCCTTAATCCCCTTTATTTCACCCATCCCCTAACTCTCTTCCCCTAAGGTAGCCACCAGTTTGTTCTTTTTTTGTTTATGTGTCTCTTTGTTTCTTTCTTTGTTCATTTGTTTTGTCTTTTAGATTCCACATTTGAGGGAAATCATTCAGTATTTTCCTCTGTCTGACTTATTTCACTTAGCACTATACTCTCTAGGTCCATCCATGTTGTTGCAAATGGCAAGATCTCATTCTTTTTTATGGCCTATTGTGTATATGTGTAAACGTATATACACACAATATGTATATATATATGTATACACAATATGTATATATATGTATACACAATATGTATATATATATACACAATATGTATATATGTATATATACACAATATGTATATATGTATGTATACACAATATGTATATATATGTATGTATACACAATATGTATATATATGTATATGTACATATATACCACATCTTCCTTATCCATTTATCTATTGATAGACACTTGAGTTGCTGCCATATCTTGGCTATTGTAAATAATTCTGCAATAAACATAGGGGTGCGTATATCTTTTCAAATTAGTGTTTTTGTTTTCTTTGGAAAAATACCCAGTAGTGGAATTACTGGATTGTATGGTATTTCTATTTTTAATTTTTTGAGGAACGTGTTTTCCATAGTGGCTGCACCAATTTGCATTCCCACCAAGAGTGCTCAAGGGTTCTCTTTTCTTCGCATCCTCACCAACATTTGTTATTTATTGTCTTCTAGGTTTTAGCCATTCTGACAAAGTGATATCTCATTGGTTTTGATTTGCATTTCCCTGATGAAATTGGGCAAGAGAAATCAGTTTCCCAGAGGCCCTGTTCTAGAAGCCCATTCTCTTCTGTCCAGGGGTTTGTCATCAAGAAAATCTGGCTCAACAATTGGGAAGTATTGTATGGTTTGTTTGCTTTCTGATTCTAGAAATAGGGGCAAGAGGAATCAGATAGCTTGGCCTCGAGACACAATGCACGAAGCTCCCCAATAGAAGAGGCAAGGCAGTGAGGGTAGCACTCATAGGCGAGTGAAAAGAGATTATAGGTGTGCCCAGACAGGTGGCCTGGGTGTCTCTTCTTTTAAAGGGTAAAGCTGAAAGTGCAGCATCATCTTAGCTAGAATTGTAGCTGGCCTGAATAATTCTCCCCTTATCACCACCACCACCACCACCATCTAACTGTAACAAGTAAAAGTTGATTATGAAGAAAAGCTCAGATTGGCTTTCAGTGATTCTGTGCCTCAGATAGTAAAAGCAGGAATGGTCTCTCATAGGACATAGTCTCCATTTCAGACTGCTCAAACCTGACAAAGGTCACTACATCTATGGAATGCAGGGAAAACTGATGTTTCCAATAAGTGCTTTACACTTCAGAAAGTTCCGGGATCGTTTCACTCTTTCAATTTCAGTCAACTTGTGTGATTGCCCTTTCTGGACTTTAATCACTTCAACTGTATGTGAGGGGGTGTTGGTGGTAGGAGCACAGTTGGAAAGAGGTCTTTTGGTGCCCCTAATGTCACACTGACAATGGCAGTATCAGTTTTAGGACTGAAGTAGTGCCTAGAGCATAATAGACCCTGGTAGCATTTTTATCAAAATGCAAGTATAGCTCTTAAGACTAAAAGCCACCAATAATTTCACTAAAAGCAATATTTGTAAGGTTTTTGGGTTTTTTTCTCTGTAGTAATATTAGAAAAGGCTTTTAGGAGCCCCCAGCCTTGGAATGCTGGGCTGTCCTTATCTCTTGGTGGTCAGTGCCCTCAGATGTGAGTTTTCATTCACCACCAGCAGCTGAGTACCCACTGTGGGCCTGGCCCTTCTCTGACTACTGGGGTCCAGCATTGAATAGGAATAGGTCCTGTTATCAGATAGGGAACAGACATGTGAAAGCCTGAAGAAAGTGACACCTGAGCACTGGAGAGAGGGTGAGGAGGAACAAATCAGATAAAAACAAGGGCATTCCACTTTTCACTCATATGTAGAACTTGAGAAACTTAATAGAAGACATGGGGGAAAGCGAGGGGGGAACTTGTTACAAACAGAGAGGGAGGGAGGCAAACCATAAGAGACTCTTAAACACAAACTGAGGGCTGATGGGGGTAGCGGGGTAGAGGGGAAAATGGGTGATGGGCATTGAGGAGGGCACTTGTTGCAATGAGCACTGGGTGTTGTATGTAAGCAATGAATAATGGGAATCTACCCCCAAAACCAAGAGCACACTGTATACACTGCATGTCAGTCAACTTGACAATAAATTATATTAAAACAAGCAAAATAGAACAAAACAAAAAACAAGGGCATTCCAGACAGAGAGCATGAGCAAAGGCCTTGAGGTCTGAGGAGACTCGGAACAACAGAGGAGCTGAATGTGTCACCGTCCGGGGGAGAGGGTGCCAGCCTGAAAAGGGCTGATAGCTCAGCTCAGGAGTTTGGAGCTATCCTGAAGGCATGGGTGGAGGGGAGAACGGTGTCACAGAAGATACTTCAACAGGGATGGGACATATCCCAGTCCTCTGGCAGCAGGGCGGACTGGGCTGGAGAATGAGGTTCTTTCCAGTACTTTCTTCTAAGGAGAGAACTCAGGATAGTCACAGGCTCTTACCACAGGGCTCCCGGGAGAGGAAAGGAGCCCTTGGGGGAACCCAGGGGCTGAGAACAGGATTGTTGGATGTTTCATCTCAGGTTATAAAGAAAAACGTGGCTAATGAATAGCACTGGACTTCAGTGTCACTTGATTAAGTTAATGAATAGCTCGGGGCCTCAGCTTAAAGTATCTCCTCAGGGAAGGTTAGTTCTTGCCTTTTGAGCTCACTGTACCCAGAACGCTATCTCCTGACAGCCTTCCCTTCGGGACTTTAGGCTCCAGGGGAGCAGGACTTCTTGTCTTTTTTATCCACAGCCATCTCCCTTGTTGCTTGCCTGCATTCCGGCCCTACCAATGCCCAATAAATATTTCTTGAATTAAGCACCAGAGTCATATGGGCGGTCTGATCAGAGAAGGGAGGCAAGAGGATATGCTTTTCTTTCTGGTGGATCACTGTACATGAAATCCAGCGGCTGGAAGAGTTACCTAAAGAGAAAGGATTTTATTCAGGGCTGTCATGCTCGCTCTGGATGTACTTCTCTCTGTGCGCCTTTATTTTCTCATGTGTGAGGCGAAGTATGTGGACGAAACCGACTGCTAGGATTTCTCCTTCTAATCTTAACACTCTATGCATGAAAAAGTGATCTTTGCCAGCTCCTCTCCTCTTTCTGGGGCTTCTCTGTTGCAGAAAGTCATGGCTGCTGGCAGACTAAAGATGTCATTCGTTGTGATTTTAGCCCTAGAAGTTGAAGGACTCTTACAGAGAATTTGTTGTTGTTGTTGTTGTTCTGGGAAAGGGCTATTTACTTTTATAGGCTGGATTACACTGAATTCCAATTTCTTTTATAGAAAGCAAGATGTTTTTTAGGAAAAGAGAGCAAGAGAGTGAGAATGGGCTCGGCCTCAGTCGAGGGCAGAGCCCTGGGGAGCCTCTGCCAAGACCCTTCCCCCAGCGCCCATGTGCACCGTGGGGCTGCGGGGAGGTGCTGAGTGGGAGGACTTCTAGGAGGGGAAAAAGCCCAACGGGCAGCCAGCAAGCTACTCACCGGAGGTCTCTTCCAAATGAACTGGATGGGGAACTTCTGGCTGTAAAAGAGAGAGGTCTCATCTGGTGGGAACTCGGGATCCAGATAAAGAACCTTCTTTTCTAGACACTTCTTGTGAAGCTGCTCAAATGTCTTCTCTTTCACTCCGATAATGGGAAAATTGCGGCTGATGATGGCTGAATAGATGCCACTTGGGTTTCCGCCCCCGGCCTCGGTGGTCTTGCCTTGGCCCTGCTGGGGAATTGGTCCCGGGGACCTGGGCTCAGCCCCTGTCCGTGGGGCCACAGATGCGCTAATGACGGTTGGCATGGCAGGCAAATTTGGAAGGAAAAGGTTTTTTAAAGAAAACAAGATAGAACTACCTTCAAGGAAAGGAAGCAACGGCAAAGGGGAAGTTGGAGTGATTCTGTCATCTGAGAGAAAATGTCCACATCCAAATTCAAAGCTCAAAGCCCATCAGAAGGTCATCCAGCTTATGTCCATCTTAAAAGCTGAGCTGTGATCCGGAAGAAATAGGTTTTCCTGAGGAAGGAGCACTAAAGGGTTTCTGCAGGAGTGTTTACCTGGGGGCTCCTACCGGCAGCATGCATGCCAGAGGGAGAGAGGGAGAGAGAGAGAGTGAGGGCTGTGTTTCAGTGGCTTGGAGAAGCTTGAGCCAAGAAAACTAAAAATAGGCATGAAGAAAGATTATGAGTATGAGAGCAAAAGAAGCTATGTGCAGGCAGACTACGTGGTGGACAGAGAAGGACCTGAATAGGAACATTTCTGGGTTGTCATCAAGTGCTGGTGTTGTCAGGAAATGAAAGGGGAATACCTGAGGAAGTTGAACACTGAAAATTAGCAAAGTACTGCTGATGTGTTATTGAATCGGCTCCTATATAGGTCATCAAACTATAGGCCACTGAATGAATGGAGAACAATACCAAAGAAAAGGTAGCCAGGCTGAATGTGAGACACTGAATTCTAGGAGAATGTTTTAGATAGTTTTGAGCACATAATTTTTAGTTTCTAAAACTCTAGGATATCAATATTATTCAGTTGGGTTTGGCATCTCTTCTAGAATGTTATGGTGTCAGCGTTCAATGGAACTGTCTGGGTGGAAAATGCCACTCAGCAGAGTCCCCAGTTGAGAAAAATCCCTGTCTTTCTTGCCCACTTGACCTAGACACCTCTCATCTCTCCCCACACCCCAAGATAAATACTGGACCAAATTTGCTACAAAAAGTACACCTGAGTATGGACTATGCAGGCACACATTAGGCATCTGAGTCAGCAGGTGGAACTAGACACTGAATCAGGTTGCCTGTCAGGTCCTGGGGGATGTCATTCCAGAGAGAGTTGGTATCAGGGCTCTTGGATAAGAGCACAAGTGGTCCTGGGGAAGGGAATTGCCTACTTGGCCTCCATCTTGCTTTATACCCATCCGTGGTAGCTTCTACCCAGGCCGTAAGGAGACGGCTACATTCCACGTGTGGCTCAGTGGAGGCTTGTGCTAGACTGTAGCCATGCCTGTTTCCACATGACCAGTCTCATCAGCCCAAGGCTAGAGGCTGTGAGACAAGGTGGGAAGTGATAGCTGAAATAGGGAATACTACCAGGCTCACCGTCCCTGGGGTTGCAGCTTTGAGGAGCCCTATGTCTGGAGCTACTGCTTATAGGGACCATCAGCCTATCCTCCTGTCCCCTAAGAAAATGCCCAAGGACCTTTACTACTGCTTTTGGAGAGGCAGAAAATGGGAGGGCAGCCTGAAGGCTGACGGCCGAGCTTCAAAGCCTGGGCTTGCTGTTTGCTGGCTGTGCCTGTGTAACTTTAGGTGAGTTACCTCTTCCTTTCTTCCTGTGTCTCAGTTCTCTCACCTATAGAGTGGGTATGTGGATAGTCATTCTGTTACTGAGTTATCATAAAATTTAAACAATTTTAATTTATGTAGAACATTTAAGATCGTGACAAGATTGTCTTAAGCACTCAATAAATGTTGTTTTTAGAGGTGACCCGAATTTAATAGATCAGGTTGAATTACAGTCAGTCGGCGTTCAGTCCACGAGATTTATTTACTGAATATCTTCAATGTGTCCATCCCTGGGATAGGTGCAGTCTTCCCAGCATCACGTGGTCACAGCATCTCCAATCAGAGGCATGCCTATCTGCCTGCACTAAAAGTCCTCTAAAGAGATTGACCTCCATTCTCAAACTCCCCAGTGGCATGGAAAGCAAAGTGGGGGAGTTTCCTTTCTCCACCATCAAAAACTTGAGTCCCAGCCCTACTCTATACTCTTAAATTCACAGCACCCACCCACATTTTATTGTTTCTGCTTATTGAGCTTTCCACTTGCCCTCAAGATCGTAAACTCTGGGCCCCCATCCCACTCTTAGGGCTAAGCACATAGAAAGCTCTTAATAAATATGTGTTGTATATCTGTTGAATGAAATTTCCCTATGTGAGGAGAAATTTCTTACCCTTCTCTTGCTTTGCTAATGCAATAAAAATTTCTTGGTCAATTTGCCCCTGTGGTTGGAGCTGTCTCTGGGCCACACACCTGCTGACTTTTCTTTCCTTGGCAGTCTAACTAAGTAACTTAGTAACTAAGTTGAGTATGTGATAAGATGAGCCTATTGTCAGAGCAGGATGGGAATATCAAACACAGAGTGCAAGGTGCTATTCACTTTGTTCTATCAATCGTTGTGGATGAAACCCCCTCAGATTAGTGGGTCCAAACACAAGGTTTATTCAGCTGCCTCATGCCATCAGGGAGAAATCCAATCTGAGCCCAAGAACAAAGGGCAGATAATGAACAGCTGTGCATTTCGATTCCCAGAAGTCTCGTCAAGGATAAAGAACTAGCTTTTATAACATATTTCAGGCAATGTCACACGCTATCTGAGGTTGGAATGGTTTCTTTTGCACCAACAAGGCCAATCAATGGCTTTGTATCACTGTCTTTTCCATCAATAAATATTTCTTTTTTTTTTTAATGTTTATTTTTGAAAGACACAGAGACAGAATGCGAGTGGGTTAGGGGCAGAGAGAGAGGGAGACACAGAATCCAAAGCAAGCTCCAGGCTCCGAGCTGTCAGCACAGAGTCCGATGCGGGGATCGAACTCATGAACTGTGAGATCATGACCTGACCCGAAGTCGGACCCTCAACCGACTGAGCCACCCAGGTGCCCCAATAAATATTTCTTTGATTCAACTCTATTGGAGGAAATGCATTTGCTTATAACACCCATCATTCATTGAGCGTCCACTGTGAGCTAGCCACTTCATATAGTTTTTAAAACTTTTAATTTTAAAGTAATTTTAGATTTACAAAAGAGTTGCAGGATAGCACAGAGTTTCTGTATACTTTTCGCTCGGCATCCCCTAGTGTTTACACCTTATGTAACCATGGTAGATGATCAAAACTAAGAAATTAATGTTGGTAAAATAGTATTAACTAAACTACAAGATATATTTTGATTTGATAGTGTTTCCACTAGTGGTTTTTTTCCCTCTTCTGTTACAGGATCTGATCCAAGATCCTGTACTGCATTGTAATGTCTCCTCAGTGTCTTCCAGTCTCTGATGGTTCCACAGTCTTTGCCTCTCATGACTTGGTACTTTTGAAGAGTACTTGGAAGTTACATTGTAGAATGTCCCTCAACTGGAGTTTGATGATTTTCATATTATTAGACTGAGGTTATGGATTTGGGGGAAGAGTATCATAGAAGTCATGTGCCTTTCTCATTTGGGGGAACAGGATCCAGAGGTGTTTTATCACAGGTGATGTCAATCTTGATCACCTGGCTAAGGTGGTATCTACCACGTTTCTCCAAAGTAAAGTTACTATTTTTTCCTTTCCACACACATAGAATATTTTAAATCTGTATGACAACCTTGCAGGTTTGATTAATGCTACTTTACAACTGAGGAAACGCGAGATAGCTGCCGTAATTTTACAGTGACATCATGGAAAAGTCACAGAATTTTAGAAATGATCTCTTTTCTTTAAGAGATGAGGAAACCAAGGCCTGGAGAGATTAAACGGTATGGCCAAGATCACTCAGTTCACTGCAGAACCAAACTAGACCCCAGGTTTTCTGATTTCCAGGGAGGGACTAAACACATAACTAGGATTCTAATATGTGAAGTAGGCATAAGAACACTGGATCCTTGCATATAAATAGTGAGGGCTCCCCTTCCCTTAGCTCTGATTGGAGAGGAATCTAATACCACAGCCCTGCTGGAAACAACTGTCAAGAAGCAGCTGTAGAATTCTGGCTGGCCTTTCTGTGGCACTGCAGTCTTTTGCAAGGTTGGTCATAAGACAGGCAGATCTGATATCAGATGCCAGTTTCACCTAGAATGCTAGTTATATGGCCTCTATTGTCTATGATTAATATAGTAATCTGTTTCCAGTGGAGCTGCAGGTGGCTTTCTAGGCCCCGGGCTAAGAAGTTATTTTAGTCTAGGGTGCTGCCCCTGGAATTTACGCAAGGCGTTCAGAGGGGTTGGTAGGTGAAAATCTTAAAAGCAGAGTGGAAAGCTTGATATGGTCATAGGAATTCCATTATCCAGAAGGCTCTTAGGTAAGATGGTCAATTATGGGCAAAAATTCATTAAGCTCCAGATATTTATGTGTTTGTTTCTGCTGCCTATCATTATGACAGTCTGCTACTGAAAGAGATGTGAGAAAGTGAAAGAACTCTGCACTCAGCCCAAAATTCCAGAGTTGCAGTCTCCTCTAAGCCTATGTCAATCTGACTCACGGGTTTTAGTTAACCAGGATATAGGGCTCAGCGCAACTTTAAGACAAACTCTTGGCAACAATCTACCCTTTCTCCTCTAGGGAGCAGTTAGGAGGATGGCCTGATCTGGGATTGGTCCTGGTGATGCTGACACATGGAAGTTCACCTGGTTCTGAAGTGAGCTGTGCCTGGAGCATAATTAGTCCTATAGGTCAATCCTAAGTGCAACCAACCTCCTTGGGCATTCTCAGAGAATGTCTTGGTACCAAACTGGAACATACTTCTTGGGATCACTTCTTCATATCCACCACTTCCAGGATCTGCTGGATAACTCAGATCTGGGAAGAATAGGACAGTGACCAAAATGGCCTTCCAAATGCATGAAGGGCTTTCTCTGGCCATGATGCTAGTCATCTGCCCGAAATAAATGCCCCCCTAAACATGTATTCTATTTCTTCATGTGAACCCTTCCAAAGGTTCTTTGGTCAGCTCCCGTAGTCAATTAAGACCTCTGTGGTGAAGCAACATATAGTGCTGCCACAGTGTGGGTGTGTAGGGTCAGGGGCTGCTGGCCTGCTGCTCAGAGTGTAACTGAACTCATGGGCGTTGCCGCTTGATGTGCACTAAGTTGAACACAACCCAAGGAAGTGCTGAAAACAAAGAACTTTGTATTACTTGTGACAAGTAAGAAGACAGATAGCTCTGAAAGTACTGTCTTCCTGTGGGGTTAGTACAGGAAGCTTTCATTCAATGTATTAGGGGGCAGGGGCAGGGAGCTTGCATATATATTAAGAGCCTTATATTCTATTCTTAGGCATTTTGGTTCAACTGCGTATAACTCACATGTCAACATGCTAGTGCACACGCTGTATGTTTGAAAAACAGCAGAACACTCAGCCCATAGGAGGAGATCTGGTATTATAATGAGCCAAAGTTAACTTTAGGACCACTCAGGGAGGCTTCTGCTCAGGTCCACAGTCCAAACTGGCCTACACTGGCTCGCACAAGAGGCTATCAGGTGAAAGACCTAGTGGGGAGTCCCCTTGGCTGGCTGCTGGTTCTGCAAAACAAAACACATTCCTTCCCTGCTTTTGTTCCTTCCCCCTCCTTCCTTCTGCTGAAGGCTTTCAGCCCTTAGATCTGAGTAACTCCCCTTGGTATCCTAGCTAACAAGAGGATGCTGTTTGTGTCCCTGAAGTAGAGGACGTGGCTTGGCCCAGCACTTCTCAGGTGGAGAACAGCTGATCTGAGGAACATTCTGAAGTGGTCTGCAGCATCAGAATCAAGGTATCTTCTTTTTTAAATCCATTTGCTTCACCCTATTTTATATGCCACAGCTTATAAGCTTTTACAGTAACAGAAATCAAACATTTAAAAGCTGTTAGATCCTATAGAGATATGGCCCAACTTTTTGTTTTGAAACAGTTTAAAACTTATAGTGAAGTGGAAAATATAGCGTAAGGAGTTCCTATATACCCTTCATCCAGATTCTTCAATCATAGCATTTAAATACATTTTGCCTTTCTCTCTTTCTCTCTTTCTCAGACATAAATAAAATTTTTTTCTGAGCCATTTGAGAGTAACTTAGAGATGGGATGACCCATTACCCTTTAATACTTCAGTATACATTTCCTAAAAGCAAGGAAATTCTTCTATGTAATCACAGGATAACCCTCAAAATTAGGAAAATTACCATGTAATCAAAAGATCCCATCTAAATTTTGCCAACTGTCCCAATAATGTCCTTTATAGGCCCAGATTCCAGCCCAGGATCACATATCTGTTGTCACGTCTCTTTTGTACCTCCTTCAATCTGAAACACTTCCTCAGACCTGTTGTTTTTCATGGCCTTCACATTTTGAAGAGGATAGGATGTCCCTCAGTTTCAGTTTATGATAATGTTTACGTAAATGAAATCACTCAGTAAACATTTAACAAAAACATACTTCTATGCTGATATACATTAAGGCTGTTATTTAAGAATTGTACAGTATTCTGCAGTATGAAAGGGCTATATTTAACAAGTCCCCTGTTAAAGAACACTTAGCTCATTCCTAGTTGTCCACAGTGTAAACCACATTGCAGTTAGGAGCTCTGAGCAATTCATCTGGTTTATCTAAAGTGGAATCGATGGGTTAGAGTATGCAAATGTAAGGTTTTGATATTATTGCCAAATACTCATCCTGGTAGATTATCCTTATTTATAATTCCACTAATGATGCATGAGCAGGCCTATTCGCTACACTAATATCAGTGCTGGACATTATCACTTTTTTAAATCTTGGCCAGTTGGGGGAAAAAGTCATTTCTTTGATTATGACTGAGGCTGAGCACTCTTCATGCTCATTTTGTCTGTTTTCCTTTCTTTTATGAATTACCTTTGCCTGTTTTTCTGTTGGGCACTTTCTGATTTTAAATGGATTTGTCAACTCATTCCTGGCACATTATGCATTTGAGAGCTTTGTTTCAATCTCTGTTGAATATTCTTTTGTGGGGGGGGCTTTTTTTTAAACTTGTTTTATTTATTATTTTTTTAAATTTACATCCAAATTAGTTAGCATATAGTGCAACAATGATTTCAGGAGTAGATTCCTTAATGCCCTTTACCCATTTAGCCCATTCTCCCCCCCCACAACCCCTCCAGTAACCCTCAATTTGTTCACCATATTTATAAGTCTCTTCTGTTTTGTCCCCCTCCCCGTTTTTTTCTTTTCTTTTTTTTTTTTTTTTTTAAATTTTTTTTTTTTTCAACGTTTATTTATTTTTGGGACAGAGAGAGACAGAGCATGAACGGGGGAGGGGCAGAGAGAGAGGGAGACACAGAATCAGAAACAGGCTCCAGGCTCTGAGCCATCAGCCCAGAGCCTGACGCGGGGCTCGAACTCACGGACCGCGAGATTGTGACCTGGCTGAAGTCGGACGCTTAACCGACTGCGCCACCCAGGCGCCCCTGTCCCCCTCCCCGTTTTTATATTATTTTTGTTTTCCTTCCCTTATGTTCATCTGTTTTGTCTCTTAAAGTCCTCATATGAGTGAAGTCATATGATTTTTGTCTTTCTCTAATTTCACTTAGCATAATACCCTCCAGTTCAATCCACGTAGTTGCAACTGGCAAGATTTCATTCTTTTTGATCACCGAGTAATACTCCATTGTATATATATAAATCACATCTTCTTTATCCATTCATCCATTGATGGACATTCAGGCTCTTTCCATACTTTGGCTATTGTTGATAGTGCTGCTATAACATGGGGGTGCATGTGTGCCTTCGAAACAGCACACCTGTATCCCGTGGATAAATGCCTAGTAGTGCAACTGCTGGGTCGTAGGGTAGTTCTATTTTTAGTTTTTTGAGGAACCTCCATACTTTTTTCCAGAGTGGCTGCACCAGCTTGCATTCCCAACTGTTGAAAATTCTAATTCTTACTTGAAATCCAGTTTCCTGAGAACACATATCAAGAATTAGCCACAACCAACAAGGTAACTGAACACCTGCAGGCCAACCCATGCCCACAGAATGCTCTGGTAACAGCTGCAGAAACAGGAGGCAGGTGAAGTGTGAGAAGCCGTAAAAGCAGAGAACAATGAACACCCAGACTGTATTTCTCTCCACTCTGACTCTCGGAGAACTTTTCAGTACCATTCTGCGTCAAGATAGAGCAGTTTCATTCCTTTCTCCAAAAAATATTTTACATGGAAGAATAAATGCAATACATGTTAATCTAAAGATAGGTCTTAATTATTCAGCTTCACATGCCATTAAAAACCATCATCATGTATTAGGTAAAAGCACCCAGTTTTCAGGTTAAGTCTTACTGTAGGCTGCTAAGGGAAGTTCAAAGCTGGGAAATACGGCTTCAGCTAATGTAGACTTCTTCCTTTCTCCTGAATTGCAAGACTTACAGAAATAGCAAAGAATCTGTGAATGTCTATGTGGTGTGGTGCAAAGCTGAAATCTCAACTGATATAATGCAATGTGTCCACAAGGAAATGCACAATGTTTACTACATCTGGAGGGAAGAGTCCTGTCAGAAAAGTAAATTGGAAACAAATACATTAAATTCTCACTTTTTAATCAATCAAATCCATCAGTTAACTAATTGTAGCCATTGGTTACTGAAAGGCAAGTATAATGGTGCTCTGGCAGACAGAAGACAAATATGCTCTCGAGGAACATGCACTCTAGCAGGGGAACAAGATAGACAAAGCTGAAACATTAAGGGACTGCCCTGAGGATGCTGGGAGAGCGCACATTATAAGTGGAACAGCATTTCAGAGATGAGCAAAGTAACCGCGCATGGGTCCAGGGGTGCGGGGGTGACAGAGGATTTAGATAGGCTTAATGGAAAAGTGGCATTTGAGTTGGGCCTCAATGGATGGTAAGAGCTGCATGGGAAGGGGGAAAGTGGTGGATAATGGGGCCCAGGGCACAGAAGGCACAGAGGTGGCAGTTGGCAAGTCGCTCAGTGGAGGAAACGTGAAAACGTGCTGAGCACACGAGGCTGCCCTACAGATGCAGTAACAGGCAGCGAAGAGGCACTGGTGTCTCCAGAGCAGGAAGCAGCCGGAGGAACTGGTGTTCCCTAATGCTTTTTAGCCCATGCCAAGCCATACGGGGGACCAAGGGAGAAAGAAAACTTAGTAGTACTGATCCTGTCTTTATTTAAAATTTTGATATTTTGTTCATCATGGATTTTTTGCATTAATTTTGATTTCGAAAAATACTACACTAAAATATTATTTATTTTGATTATTGCATTTTTTTGGTACCCCCTTAATTTTGTGCCCAAGGCAAGAGTTTTTGTGCCTGACTTACCCTCATCCCAGCCCTGTGTTCTATTTCTGAAGTTCAGTTGTGGGGACATGGGTGTTCATGTTATTATTAATTACAAAATATAGCTTACTCATGTTACAAATCTTCTGTGGTCAGTAAACGTATTTAATAAAAACAATTAAGATAAATTAGGATTTTAAGAAGATTAATTGGGAACTTTGAAGCCCAACAAGCACAACAGGGAAAAGAATCCTTTGTGCTTCAGAGTCAATCTTTAGGGGAGAATAATTCCCTGTTGCTTCAGCGTAGGCAGTGCAAGCAGAAAAGGGTGGTTTTGCCCACATCTAAGTGGGTGAAAGATGACCGAGGGGTATGAGAGGCTGCTGTCCCCTTGGAGACAGGCCCTGAGTAGCTCAGCCACTATAGCCAGACTGATCCTGCTGCATGGCCTGAGGCAAGCTTCCACAAATGGGCCACAAATAGTGGGTTTGGCCCACATCTCATATATAACAAATCCATCCAGGGCACCTGGCTGGCTCAATCCATAAAGCTTGCAACTCTTGATTTCTGGGTTGTGAGTTTAAGCCCCACATTGAGGGTAGAGTTTACTTAAACACACACACACACACACACACACACACACACACACACACACAAAACCATCCAGCTGTGCTCAAAGAGAAGCTACTCATTGGGCCACAGTGCTGACCACAGGGCCACAGTCCAAGAAGCAATGGAAGATTAATGAACTCTATAAAAGTCTCAGGGCTACCTGCATCTAGGAGATGAGGTGGTGTTTGACCCAAAAAGTATTCCTCGTACCTCTAAAAATGTAAAACCTGAAATTTGTTTTTGTTAGTAAAGTGGTGCCTAATGAAAGCTAATTTTTAGCCAGAGAAGTCAATTAACATGCAGCACAAATGTCAGAAAAGGCCAAGGGAAAGGCTGAAAGGTACAGGCTGCTTCCTGCGCCCGTCACTGGGTGCACGTCACAGTTATTTGATGTGGACCTCCCAGTCAGCGCCGATGTTCAGTGACAGCTTCTCCAGGCTCAGGGTGGACATTGTGGTACAATATGTAAAAACCACAGGCTCTTCTTTACCGTCTAAATATCAAGACAATAGCAGGAAAAGTTTGATGAATATCTAGGAGAGAAAGATCTTTCTTTCAAATATAAAATATTTCTCACTTGGTCATAAAACCTTAAGCCCCATGTAGGAAAATCCAGCTGAATAGCACTTTTACCCATGGACTTCCACGAATTTTTTGAAGATTAAACCCTCTATCATTTTGAGTGCAAGATTGGTGGAAAAGGAGTTGTAAGGAACAAAGAAGTTCAGCAGGTAAGAAAGGATATATCCTTTCAAGAAACTCCATAAACATGGGTACGATTCTCTGCAGCTTCAGACAGCTACAGTTAAACAAAATATTCAGAGAAGTTACAATATTTTTCAAGCCCCAAATAATTTCCCTTAGAAAAATGTTAACATCTTATAGTTCGCGGAAAGACCAGTCGATGAGGAGAAGCAGGGTGGCTTTGCTCCTTTTAGACACCTGGGTATTTGACCAGTGTATTTCAGAAAGTACAGGGTCCACTCAGTTGAGCACACGACATCAGTTTTGGGACTAATCATCTCTTCACTGGGTGAAGAGATACTTCCATGTTTACAAAAACAAATGACCTGTTTGCTCACCAGATGAATGGGTGGTCACAGAAGATGGCTGCTTCTTGAGGCCAAGGACGAAGACCCGCTCCACCACACACTTGCTGGGATGATGACCTCTTTTGTCAGCACAACTGGAATAGATGCAAAGGGCATTAGGAAAAGGAGGAGAATAGGGGTTTGGACTGGTTACTAGGTCAACATCCCAGCCTTGTGGGTTCCTCTCCCATCTTTCCCTATGGAGGCAAGAACAATACAGTTGTCACGTTTACTAAGATGAAGAGAAGGAAAAAGATAATTCCATGCGCTGAGGACTGCCTAACCAGTAGACAAACCAGTCTCCCTTTGACAAGCCATTTGGAGAGCTGTCACCTAAGGACACTGAAGTCGCAAATGTGACTTCGACACTGCAATCAAATTTTAAGAACTCAGATATTTAATCACTTGTTGAATGGGGCAATACATGGGATTAATCAGAACTTAAGTTGAATTCTTTTTTATGTTTTAGAGAGGGAGGAAAAGGAAGATGGAGACAATAAGGAAGATTCATGCAGTGACTGAAAAATACTCCAGGGAAATTCTAGACGAAGATGGCAACATAAGAGGTCCCTGAATTTCCCTCCTTTCAAGGAGATACTGAATGTAAAGCTACAGGTGGAGCAATTCCCTTCTGGAGATACAGAAACTACCTGAGTGACTCCCATACATTGAGTGACTGCGAAAACATCCACATCGAAACAGGTAGGAAAGGCTGAGACACACTCTCACTCCCTATCCCCAGGACAGAGTCATACAAGTGGAAGGGGAACTCCCAAATCCCAACTTCTCCCTGAAGAGTGAAGGGTTTGGACCACACTTCTAGTACCCCAGTTTTAAGGCCTCCCACCTGAGACATGAGCCCTCAAACCACCTATCAATAGTTACTCCAAGTGTATTTGAACTAAATTCTCCAATCAATAGAGACACAGCTGCTGAGTGGTTAAAAAGTCAATACCCAGCTACATACTGCCTATAAGAGACCCACTTCAGCTGTATAAGGAAACATACAGAAGGAAAGTGAAGGGATGAAAAATGATATTCCATGCAAATGGAGATCAAAAAAAGGCAGAGCTAGCTATGTTTATATCAAACAAAACAGACTTTATGCCAAAAACTGTAATAAGAGACAACAAAGATCATTACATAATGATAAAAGAGTCAATTCACTAAGAGGTTATAACATTTGTAAATATTTATGCACCCGATATCAGAACACCTAAATATATAAAGCGAGTATTAGTAGATCTGAAGGTTGAAATAGACAGCAATACAGTAATAGCAGGGGACTTCAGTGCCCCACTTTCAACTATGGATAGATCATCCAGACAGAAAACCAATAAGGAAAACGTGGACTTAAACTACATGTTAGACCAAATAGACTTAATAGATATATATAGAACATTCCATTCAGTAGCAGCAAAATACATATTCTTCCCAAGCACACATGGAACATTCTCCAGGATAGATCATATGTTAGACTACAAAATAAGTCTTAACAAATTTAAAAAGACTGAAATTATATCAAGCATCTTTTCTAACCCTAATAGTAGGAGAGTAGAAATCAATCACAAGAAGAAAACTGGAAAAGTCACAAATATTTGGAGATTAAATAACATGCTCCTAAACAATGTGTCAAAGAGAAATCAAAAGGGAAATAAAGTATCTTAGACAAAGTAAAATGGAAACACAACATATCAAAACTTACAAGATGCAGCAAAAGCAATTCTAAGAGGGGAGCTTATAGTAATAAACGCCTACATTAAGAAAAAGAAAAGACCTTAAATAAACAATCTAACTTTACACCTCAAGGAACTATAAAAAGAAGAACAAACTAAGCCCAAAGAAGGTAGGAGGAAGGAAATAACAAAGGTCAGAGTGAAAATAAATGGAACAAGAGGCTAAGAAGACAATATGAGGTCAATGAAACTAAGAGATAATTAAAAAACAAATAAATAAGCTGGGGCACCTGGCTGGCTCAGTCAGTAAAGCATGTGACTCTTGATTTTAGGGTTGTGAGTTTGAGCTTCACCTTGGATGTAGAGATTACTTACATTAGAAAAATAAACATAAACAAAATAGATAAATCTTTAGCTAGACTCACCAACAAAAAGAGGACTCAAGTAAGTATAATCAGAAACTAACATATCACTATATGTCAACTATACTAGAATTTAAATAAATAAATAAATAAATAAATAAATAAATAAAATAAGAAATGAAAGAGGAGACGTTACATTTGATACTTCAGAAACACTAAGGATCATAAGAAACTACTAGGAATAATTACACACCAGTAAAGTGGATAAGCTAGAAGAAATGGATAAATTCCTAGAAACATACAAGCTACCAATACTGAATCATGAAGAAATAGAAAATCTGAACAGGTCAATTACTAGTAAGGATAGTGAATCAGTAATAAAAGACTGCCAACAAAGATAAGTCCAGGACCAGATGGCTTTGCTATTGAATTCCATCAAACATTTAAAGAATTATCAGTCCTTTTCAAACTCTTCCAAAGAGTGGAACACTACCAAAGCTAGCAAGGATACTTATAAGAAAAGAAAATGACAGGCCATTATCCTTGATGAACACAGATGCAGAATTCCTCAACAAAGGATCATACACCATGATGAAGTGGGATTTATTCCTGGGATACAGAGATGCTTCAACATTGGCAAGTCAATAAATGTGATACAGTACATTAACAAAAGAAGGATAAAAATAATATGATTATTTCAGTAGATATAGAAAAAGCATTGGAAAAAATTCAACAGCTTTTCATGATAAAAATTCTCAACAAATTGAGTACAGAATGAATGTATCTCAACATAATAAAAGCTGTTTTGACAAGTGCACAGCTAACATCATACTCAGTGGAGAAAAGCTGAAACAAGATCAGAAAGAAGACAAGGATGCCGACTCCTCACCATTTTTGTTCAACATAGTACTGGACACCCGAGGTAGAGCAGTTAGGCAAGAAAAAGAAATAAAAGGCATCCAAATTGGAAAGGAAGTAGTAAAATTGTTTCTATTTGCAAATGGAAAGAGAGGCTGGTTAAAGGGTACAAACTTTCAGTTGTAAGATGAATAAGGTCTCAGGATCTAACATATAAGATGGTGACCACAGTTGACAATACTGTATCCTATAATTGAAATTTGCCAAGAGAGTAGAACTTAAGTGTTCTCACTAAAACAGAACAAAACAACAAACAAACCAAAAAAGGTAAATATGTGAGGTGATGGGTGAGTTAATTAACTTGATGGTGGGAATCCTTTTACAGTATATACATACAGCAAATCACCATGTTGTACACTTTAAATACATTACATTTTTATTTGTCAATTATATCTTAGTGAAGCTAAAAAAAAAAAAAGAAAAATACTCCACAAATGGCCTTCATCATTACTTTCTTTAAACGGTACCTTAAAACAACAGCTGCGCTTTTGAGGATAGCATAATTTATTTAAGAAAGCACACAGCTTTTTAGCTGCTATTACCTGTTGGTCAAAACACCTGACAAGAATGAAAACTTCCTATGCAAGAATTGCTTCTGGTGGAGGTACTGGAATGAATGGCCATCGTCGAGATAGAGTTCACCCACGGCAGAACCCTGGAGAGTGAATCATAGGGAGAGAATCTGCTTACATAATAGCTTACTAGGAAAAGAATGTCACCCACTAGAGGGATTAAAATATCCGTGAAAAATTTTATTGAACAAAAGCTTACTATTCAAGCTGTATATGTAGTCATACAAATACATACATTCAGTGCCCATTGGTGAATTAATATGAATAAGGAAGTCACATAAGAGGAGCACAAAGAGACCTTGCTGAAAAAAATTTAAACTACGAAATATGGTCAGTGGCACAGGTGGCTCCTTTGAAAATAGTATCTTAAAATGAGACGACAGGTCAAGAAAAGTTCACGCAATAAAATGAAGCTAAAAAAAATGTAGTATATAATGGAGGAGATCAACTATCTTTAGAAACCCTCCATTTAGACAATGGAAGTTCCTTCTTCATTTCAGTAGGAGGACCCCTTTGGCATGTCAAGCAATGTCACAGCACTCCATATGGCAGTTTATTGTTATTGACAATGTTTGATGTGCTATGGATCTCGAGTCTCTTGTATTTATTCTGTGGTCTGAGACTCATAGTTTGGTCCAAGAAGACATGTCTAAGGGAAGTAGATGGAAAAGAAAGATGTAAGAAAAATAAAGTTTAATTATTTTATAATATTTGTGCAAGAGTAAGAATTTGTGTTGGAAGTGTATTTGGGCAAAAGGATAAGAAAGGAATCTGCTCAAAAGATCTTCTGAAAAGGACATACAAATTCTGGATCCTTCTAAGCTTTACCCCAGGAAATTTTAGTTGTTTGAGCCATCTGATGAGAACAAAAGTCATTGTGTGGGGTCAGTGTTGCTGAAATGTTGCATAGATACAGGTACCCTCTTAGAGGAGACTGAATTTTAGGGCTAATCCATGTGGCAGGCTATGCCCAGTGAGCATTTAGTCCAGTGGTAATCAAGGCCAAGCTGCAGAGCACCAAGGTCATGATGCTCCAGAGGAAATTGCTAACATTTCTAGTTCTCAGAGTTCTCTTAAGTACAATTCCATGAAAGTCAGACAAGCTGGACAGTGAATCTGAAATGTTTCAAAACATCAGAAACACCCATCCCATAACTAACTGGGGTGTATCATTTTTAAATACTACCACATACTCAGAAGGCTACTGCTCCTGTAAAGAGATAAAGTAGTAACGAATGAGTTGTGTGAAGGTAACATTTTCCAAATACCTTAGTGCTGAGAGCCACCCGGAGTCCATATGGGGAATCAGTCATGTAGCCTGTGGATTTTCCTATAGTTGTCTTTATGGGCACTATACTTCCACCTCGTTGAAACACTGGTATCTATAACAGAACAATACTCTTGGGGAAGGAGCATTTGTAAAAGGCAATCTCAAAGTAGAATCTAAAAATACTTCATGGTACAAGACTCACATTCTTTAAAAATTTTTTTTTACAACATTTAGTTATTTTTGAGAGACAGAGTGAGACAAAGCACGAGTGGGGGAGGGGTAGAGAGCGGAGACACAGAATCCGAAGCAGGCTCCAGGCTCCAGAGCCCGATAATGGGGCTCAAACCCACGAATTGTGAGATCGTGGCCTGAGCTGAAGTCAGGCACTTAACCAACTGAGCCACCCAGGTGCTCTAAGATTCACATTCTTTACAAGTATAGACTCAAAAGCAAAGTAAGTTTGTGAGCACAGAGATGGAAAATATGGAAGCCCTGGCATTAAAAGGAAGAGTTCAAACACTAAAAAAAAATGGTCCATTTTTTAATTCTTAGGGAAACTTCTCACCCTTCATCAATTTGTTACCTCTTCTGCCTATCCTATCAGTAGTTCCTGTTTTGTATTTTTAATTTGCTTGTCAACATAATACACATGTTTCACCAGGGCCCTGCTAAGGAGTGAGTTTTTCTGCCTGTGTAAGTAGGCCCACATGTATGTACGTGTGCCTATAAAAAATTACAGTTTCTTGGTTTCAGGGAGATGACTTTGTCCTTACTACAGTCCATACCCTTCCTGCTCCCTGCTTTCCCGAGTCACCAGGATGCCTGACTCAATCCTGAGAGTAAATCTGTGAAACTTCTGTTATAGAAACCCCGAAAGCACTTTAAGTGACTCTAACAACAGTGTTATAGACATGGCCCATACCTATGGTTCTTCTGGAGTGGCATTCCCAGCACAGAAAGCCCAGAAGTTCTCCTGCCTCCCCATACAGTCCTCTGTGAGGAAGCTCCCTAGATCACATGGGGGCTTGTACTTCACTGAGTAAAGTACCAGAGGGAGAAAAGTACACGAATACAGATGAAGTTGGGTGTGAGGGTGGAGTAGATAAGATGTCCACCCTCTGCCTGACTCACAGTTGGCAGCAAGGAGTAAAGTGCATTTATCTCCCCACCCTCATCAGCCCATCGCTTCGTCTTTTCTTTTCTCAAAGACCGAGGTAGTAGGTTAGTACAGAATGGGCTCTGAAGTGGGAGTGTGGCTGGCCTGGGTTCTTCTCTCAGTTCTGCCAAAATCTAGCCATAAGCCTGGACAAGTAATTTAACTTCTCTGAACTCAGGTTCTTCCTCTGTAAGCATGAGAGACTCAAGTCGATGAATGTTAAAGTCTCTTCTAGATCTGAAAGTTGAAATTTGAAATCATTTTATTATGGAGTCCATACTGCTGATGACAGCTCTCAAAAAACAACCTCAATAAATGTTTCTTACTCTTAACACTACTTAGGGCCTGCAGTAGTGGTTGTGATTTAGCTGCAAGAGCAAACCCCCCTTCACAAGTTCAGGTGGGATGGGCCCCTGTGATTCCAACATCGAAACTGACAGCCTTCCTTGCACCTAGAGGTCCAGGGTTACAACTGAAAACTCATGTTTTGTGACTTGGTCTGGTAGAAAGACATTCCATATGGCGTGTGTGGTGACCGGGATTTTTACTCCATTTTCAGTGTTACTATTTTTCTTACACATACAAATGTAAATATATGGGGAAGAATGGTTCGTCCTTGATGTTTCATACCGAGAGACCAGGCTATATGTTTATTCTTTTTTTCTCACATTTTAACAGCTTTATTGGTATAATTTACATGCCATATGATTCAACCACTTAAAATGTATAATTCAATGTTTTTTAGCATATTGAGAGTCATGTACCCATCACCACAATCAAGTTTGAAACATTTTCATCACCCTAAAAAGAAACTCTGTACCCATTAGCAGTCATTCCCCATTGCTCCCAAGCCCTCTCTCTGCCCCATCCTTATGCAACCATTAATCTGCTTTTTGACTCTCTCTATAAGTGTTGTTATGCAGAACACTATGTCCTTGGTTCTCGCTATGCAGGCACATGTTATGGACTGAATGTCTGTGTCCCGACAAGATTCATATGTTGAAGCCCCAACCACCAATGTGACTGTATTTGGGAACAGGACTTTACTTTACTTTAAAGAGGTAATTAAGGTTAAATGAGGCCAAAAAGTGAGGCCCTGATCTGATAGGACTAGTGTCTATAAGAAGAGGCACCAAAGAGTGCACGCTCTCCCTCTGCCATGTGAGGACACAGAAAGGAGGAGGCTGTGTACATGCCAGGAAGAGAGTCCTCAGCAGGAAATGAATTGGTTGGCCCGTTAATCTGGAACATCTGGCCTCCCAAACTGTGAGAAAACCAACTTCTGTTGGTTAAGCCACCCAGTCTATGGTGTTTTATCACGGCAGTCCAAGCAGACTGATAGAGCACAGTAGGTAAAAATTACAGCCTGAAAACAACTTACAGAGTCCAAAGTTACTGGGATCTTCACAGTACATGCTCCTTCCCAATAAGTACCCGTTTTAGAGTCATACCAGACCTGAAAAGGAACAGATCCTAATGAGAGAGAGTATATGAGCAACTCTGCTCACAATTTCATTATTCAGTAAAACATCCATTTATCTGGATTTCAAATACCCAGAAAGCTAAAAAAAAAAAAAAATAGGCACAATTTTTAAAAAATCTGCAGTAGAAGTTAGGAAGAACATATGCTTTTAAGAAGATCCCAAAAGACTAACCTAGTACCGTGATAGATTAAGTTGACTGAAAGGCCACTTACTTGTCCATCTGTCCATCCAAAAGTTATTTATCGAACAATCTGCCACATGCCCAGCACTGCTAGGCATATGTGAGTGAACAGAAAGACAGAGTTCCTGCTGTCATGGATTTTATAATTTGGTTGTCTTATAAACTTACTGTGTGTAGCAGTAAAAAAGACGATGGAATAAAGGAAAAGCAATAACGAAGAAAAGCACAGTGCAAGCAAATAAATTATAAATGAGTGGGAGAAAAGGAAAGTGTCAGAGAAGGAAACAGGTTTTGGAGAAAGGCAAGTGGAAACTTGGATTGCTACTATGATATCATTTTTTTTTTTTAAAGCAGAGTACGATTCACTGATAAGGTTCAAATTCTTATCCGGGATCCTCATCAAGGGGGTTTAGTTGCTGAAGTTAACAAGAAGGTCCTACAAAGTAATTTGATGGAATAAAATCCTTAAGATCCCAGCAGCAGCAGCGTGGAAACAAAAACCTCTTTTTCTCTCTTCCTAGCCATATAATTTCTGGCAGCCAAGGAGTCTGTTTCGCAAGTTCACCTCCTGGGATTACCACATCCTTTATATAGCTGCACTGTTGACTCTGTCACCGTCCTGCTGTGAATGTGAGAGGGCTGTGACTTGACCATCCTCAGCTACAGGGAACTCTTAATTCAACTGGATCAAACCCACCTTGTCTCTATGTATTATCCTTGGCTGGATTCAATTTGCTAATGTTTTGTCAAGGATTTCTGCATCTGTGTTTATGAGGGATATTGTCTTAGCTTTCTTTTCTTATAATGTCTTTCTTTGGCAAATTCCAGTACCTTTAGATAAAGAGTAGTGGGAGCGAAAGGTAAAACAAAACAAAACAAAACAAAACAAAACAAAAAAAAACCCAAAAAACTGGCTTAAATAAGATTTTGGAATTACCTGTCTGTCATTTCCGGAACTAATTAGAATAAGGGGTATAGAGTATGTGCTCTGGTAATATATACAAACATCCCCAGCCTAGGAAGGGTAAACTGGTATAAAGTACCATGTAGATCAGACCTAGTGCTCAGTCACCAAGCTCCTCACTAAGTACTTACTAAAGGCCTTCTACCCATCAGATACCCATCTAGATGCTGAGGATATAGAGTGAACATAACAGATGAAAATCACCGCCCTTAAGAAGCTAACATTCTAATGGGAGAGAAAGATAATAAACAAAACATGTAAGTAAATATCTAGTATATTAAAGGTGGCAGGTTCTGTGGGAAAAATGAAGGATGAAGACAGGCTGGACAGTACCAGGGGCAGTGGGAGTGATCTGTAATCTTAACTAGGTGGTCAGAGAAGGCCTCACTGAGAAAAAGCTATTTGAGCAAAGACTTTAAGTAGAGGGAATGGGCCATCTAGAAATATGAGTAAAAGTGACAACAAGGGACGTTAGGTAGCCCCCTTGTACAGTGCGATGTTATACTAGCTGACCGATGAGGTCAAGGGCTTGGCTCTCCTATCCAGGGTCTGTGAAGATGTAATGAGAGAAACAATCATAGAACACTCTGGGAAATGACGTTGAAGGAATATGTTACACAGTCACAACGATGTGCTTGCAATGATAGATCATTAAGGACATGTTTTATTAGTTAAATTAATAAAAAAATTAATTTGTGGCTAAGTCATGAGGGAACTAGTTCCTCTTAACAGGAGGCTGTTGCTTTATTTTTTTTTATTATTTTTTTTTAACGTTTATTTTTGAGACAGAGAGAGACAGAGCATGAACAGGGGAGGGTCAGAGAGAGAGGGAGACACAGAATCTGAAACAGGCTCCAGGCTCTGATCTGTCAGCACAGAGCCCGACGCGGGGCTCGAACTCACGGACTGTGAGATCATGACCTGAGCCGAAGTCGGATGCTCAACCGACTGAGCCACCCAGGGGCCCCGAGGCTGTTGCTTTATTAAAATCGAATTGCAAAACTCTCGGCAGAAGTGCTTGGCAGAACAATTTATTTAGCTGTTGTTGTTTACTCAGGGGGAACCTTTGTAAAGAGTCCTCATCTTCAGAACTGCAAATTACTGGAGAAATCAAGAGGAAAGAACATAATTCATGAACATTCTGGAGAAGAGCCAGGGTATTGCCATATCAATAATGACAAACATAGTGGGCTGAATGGTGGCCCCTCAAAAAGGTGTATGTACTTCCTAATCCCTAGGAGTGAATATTCCTTCCTGTGGTAACAAATTTGATTTTGGGAGTAGGAGATCATCTGGGATTATCCAGGTGGGTCCTAAATGTCATCTCAAGGGTCCTCATATGAGAGACAGAAGAGGAGACACAGTCGCACAGAGGAGAAGGTGCCCTGACAATGGTGGCATATATTAGGTGATGTGCTGTGGCTACAAAGCTAGGAACGACAAGAACTGCAGGCAGCCACTAGAAACGAGGAGAGAGTCATGGAATAGATTCTCCTTCAGGACCTCCAGGAGGAACCAACCTTGCTGACACTTTGATGTGGGGCTTCAAGCCTTCAGAGCTGGGAGAGAATAAAGTTTTGCTATGTTAAGCCACCAGATTTGTGGTAATTTGTTACAGCGGCCTCAGGAAACGAATACGGCAACCCCACAGGTAAAGCTGGATGGAGAGAGAATGCCAGTGCTGGATGTTTCATGGTGTTGCCTCACCGGCACTCGACAGTACTGAGCACTAAGCATGGCCCGGCTCAGCTACCTCACCACAAGCCTTGACAGTCCAGGAATATGTTGACATGGACGTCTCACATCAGTTTGGTAACCTTCACATCTCCTCCCCCTGGCTGCAAAGGTCTCTGGCGATGTTCCAGTGCTCAAGGACTCTCTCCAGGATTTGTCTCCTCTTTGCTCTCCATTCCATACCTTCTTTACCTGGTCTGGTGCCCCAAGTTTCTGCCCTGCCTCTTCTCCTGGCCCCTTTGCACCATCCATCGTCTGTCTCTGGTGGGTGTTGCTGTTACTGCTTGTGGATCTCTGCTCTGCATCCCATGGGCTAATCCCACCTCTTCCTGTGTCCTGCCTTGGTTCAGTGCCCTGGGCTCCAGAAGTCCAGGGTGGTATTTTATACAGTGATAATAATCAAAGACAATAACCAATAAAAGAACTGGGAGGCTGGCGGGGGGGGGGGGGGAGGCACAAAGGAAGTCACCGTTGTTACTTTTTACCCACTTTGGCAAGTGCCTGGAGACAGCTTTTAGTACCAAAAACTTAGGATTTTAGATAGGGCCAGAACCAATGAGCAAAGTCTCTTCTTACTTATGTTTCCCCCCAGACACTCATACCTCTTAGTAGACTGAAGATTTCTTCCTACTCAAAGCCTCCATGTGTTAACAAGGAGTCACTTACACAAGTCAAAGTGTGAAGGTAAAGAACTTTCTGACCCTCCCCGGTGTTGTCACCTATTCATCTTTTTCCCCGCTCTTTCGTTATGTTTCTTGACCTCTGAGGTCACGATTTACAAGAATCTTCAGTTACTATAGACATTTGGGCTGTCTTCCCAACTGCATGATGCAGAAATCTATGTCCTAACAGGGGCTAATTCATCAGAGTGAAGGGAGAAGATATGAGACATGTAAGATATGTGGCTGTTTCTCATTTATTCTTACCTCATTTGATCCTGGCAGAAACACACTGACTGTGGTGGCTTTTGGTTCTGTGACTGGATGAACCAATAAAGCACTTCCTGAAAAACAGAGAAGAAATAAAGTTGAACATCATTCTAAGAAGTCTGAAAACATCCTTCTCCTCTGCGTGCTTTTGTTGTTGTAGAGACCACTCAACTATGAACCTGGTGAAAGTAGAGACCTTGGTGAATTGAACCAATGATTCATCAGAGAGATGCACTTTGGAGAGGGGACCAGAGCTCAAATCGGGGACTGTATTCTTAATTATCACTAATCTATTTATGGCATATTAGGGTAATAGAGAGGGACCCTGCCACAGTCCATCACAGTCTCCTGTGCACAGCTGCTCGTATGCCAGGAGTCTGGAGGAGCTACTGCACTTCTCCAAGTGCGTCACTGTTTGCTGTAAGTGACTTTGAAAACGGTGAGCCTACAACTGTTATTCAGAACTGTGGTCAGCATGGATAGGAGTGTATCAGTGGGGCAGTGGGCAGTTATCATTAGGAAGGCTGGAATTCTCTTAAAGGCAACCTGGATTATTAATTTTTTTTTGACCATGGCCCCATATGTATATAAATTTCATCCATTTATGAATTCACTCTTTAATTCTACAAATATTTATTGAGTTCCGGGTGAGTGCCAGGCATTATGCTAGGCTCTGGAGATACAGTGGCAAATAAGACAGACAATATGCCTATCCTCATGGAGTCTGCAGTCAGTAAAGACGGTTATTAAACAAATAATTACAAATTAGAGTTGGGACAAAAACCAAAAAGGCAAAAGCACAAAACGGAATGAAAGTTATGTAATAAGAGGGACTGACGGGGTGCCTGGGTGGCTTGGTCGGTTAAGCGTCTGACTTCGGCTCAGGTCATGATCTCGCGGTCCGTGAGTTTGAGCCCCGCGTCGGGCTCTGTGCTGACTGCTCAGAGCCTGAAGCCTGTTTCAGATTCTGTGTCTCCCTCTTTCTCTGACCCTCTCTGTTCATGCTGTTTCTCTCTGTCTCAAGGATAAACGTTAAAAAAAAAAAAATTAAAAAAAAAATGGCAGCTCTTAGTTTTTAAAAAAAAAAAAAAGAAGAAGAGGGACTGACTTTGACTGAATTTAGGTGTAATTGGGTATTAGAAGCAATTCTGGTCAGGGAAATGTTCTCCAAGGAAGTAGCTATTTAAACTGAGACCTAAGAATGGAGAGAGAGCGTGAAGCTTTTTGTGTTTTAGGATTTCCACTCCTTAGAAACAGGATTCACCTTTTGGGCAATTCTCTGTTGAGCATGGTTTCTTGAGTCCTATTTCCAAGATGATAAATGTCCCTATTGTGGATTTGGTGGCCAAACCTTGTTAAAGAAGAGGCCAACAACATCAACAACCCTATTTTGCATATGAAGTAAGCCCTCTGAGTCTGGTCTACTGTTTTCTACTTCCATTCCCTATAGTGGTGTCATAAAGCTTATAAGTGGACCAGAACAAGAATCTGAAATTGCATCCACAAATAGAATAGATTTATATGAAGTTAACAATATGAGAAGTGCAACATGACCACAGAATAGAGCTATCTTTCCATTAATACACTAAAAATCTTTTTTTTTTTTTAATCTTTATTTATTTTTGAGAGAGAGAGAGACAGAGTGCGAGTGGGGGAGGAACAGAGAGAGGGAGACACAGAATCTGAAGCAGGCTCCAGGCTCTGAGCTGTCAGCACGGAACCCTACGTGCGGCTCGAACTCACAAACCATGAGATCACGACCCGAGCTGAAGTCAGACGCCCAACTGACTAAGCCACCCAGGCGCCCCAATACACTAAAAATCTTAATGACAGAATTACTTTTTATTTTTTGGCTGTCTTGAGATTAGTGATTTTTTTTTAGTGCTCTTATACTAGGAAATATAACAAAAACATAATTATAATATATTTATCATAGTGATAAGAACTGCTCACCTAGCATGTATTCATCTTCCACACCGAAAGTGTTTAATTCCTCTGGGAACTCTATCCATAGAGGCCTGGGGAAAGAAAAAAAAAATTCTTACCTCAACATTACTAAATGCTTTATTACTATTAAATCACTTATATTTTCAGTTTTATAACTACTCAAAGGAAATTGGAAAAAGCCAAAGAGTCAAGACTCTTTTCATATGATTTAAGATTTTATGAGCAATTGCTAGGATTACTATATATTGTTCTAATGTGAAAGACCTATCTACTCATTGGAACGTTCCAATGAAAGATTGAGAATTCTGGTAAGTACAATTTTTCCTTCCGATTGTTGAGCACTGACTACTCTGAAGGCAGAATCAGAGCTTTGGGCAAGTGCAAATGCCCAACACATTCAGTGTGGAACAAATTAAATGTGTGTAAAACCGTATTTTTATGATGATGTAAAATCTGTGCCATGTTTTCATACTGTCACTGCCTTTCATGCATCCTTAATTATTACCTATATTAAATGAAAAGAACTGGTTTTACTTGTTTTCATGCCGGCAACATTTTTGGAGGGTTGAGAAACAGCTGTGTGGTTTTCTTTTTTTATTATTCTTTTACACAACTATCTAGGAGGCCTTTGGGCTTATAAAGATAAAATCTTCAACATCTGTGTATCTGGATATCAGCTTAATGGTTCTAATGCTTTTTTCAACCTCATGAGTAAAGGATATTTTTTTAGTAAGATAAATTTATTTTTAGTTTATTCACTAGCCTTTGTAATAACAGATCCTTTTCCTACTGAATAGTAACAAAGCAGTAGTCTTTCCTTCTGGCTGATGTCTAGCATTACCAGGGAAACTTCTAACAAATACAGATCCTGAGATCTACCCAAGGAGATTCCTAGTAGGTCTGGAGGTATGGCCTTGAAATCTATAGTTTTAAAAAGCTCCCCTCCAGGTGATTCTGATCTGAGCCAGGTTTAGGAAGTGCTGATCTGGAAGCCTTGGTGTACTATGTGTGTCTCTGTATCATTCTGTAACCTAGAAAGTAGGTTTTTCACATCTTGCCTCCAAAATAGAATCAGAATATAATTTATATGCCAGGAAAAAATGTTCACCTCCAACTTGGAATGGTTTAGCCCTAAGAGTAAGACAGACTCCAAGACCAGCAGAGTAAGTTGCTCTTCATGAGAGGATGCTTGTGGTTTAAACCATGAATTCAGTTATAGTCACTTCCTTTTTTCTTTGAAAAAAAATCTCTATTTCTGTCTTCTAGCAAATATGAACACTTGAGTTACAAAGTAGCAGGGGATCTGGCTTTTCTTTGACCTCAACTCCTTGACCCTGCTCACAGTGGGTGCTCAATAATCTGATTGACAGCTGATTAAACACATGGCTTTTCTCTTGAAATCACTGTGTAATTACTGAGTTCCCCAATGGCTAGGGGATTTTTCTGGTGTAGATTGGGTGCTGGGGCCCCCAACTGGTGAAGCCTATTTACCTCATGACGGGTTCGGCAGCCACGTGTGCCCGGTAGAACAGAGAATACCAATAGGGCAGGAGGGTGTAGCGCTGTCTGATGGCTTCTCCGATGAGCCGGGTGTGTTCCTCCCCAAAGAGCCATGGCTCCCGCCGCTTGGTGTTCATGGTAGCGTGGCCCCGGAAGAAGGGCTGGTAGGCTCCGGCCTGGTACCAACGCACTAGCAGCTCTGCTTCTGGATTCCCAATGAAGCCACCTACGTCAGCTGGTTAGGCAAAGGAAGGCCAAGTGAGGCAACCGGTCTTCTAACAAATACTGCACACCGGTAAAATGAGGGCTTGAAGACGGACGGGATAAATGTGCTGTATGTACACTCAAAATGACAGGATAAAACTGTGGCCTGAAATTAGGGAGCACGTATTTAAAAACTCAGCCTGTTTGGGAGCTGACAATATTCTCTTCGAATACTCTTTTCTCGTCCAAAGGTCAGAGGTTTTGCCGCAAGATTAACATTTCTGTTATGTTCCCAAACCCAGAAATTGCAAAATGTCGACCTGTCTCAATAAGTATGTTCAGGGCCGGGGTAGGAGGTCGGCAACTGATTTCCTTTTGAAAGCAACAGCTGAAAGCAAGATAAAAATTACTGAACTAAAAAACAGACAATCAGAATTAGAGACTTAGGGAGAATGTGATGCTTGGTCCTTAAGGAGGATACATATTTCTTGTCTGTGGACCAATACCATAAGAAACACATCTGTTAAAATGTGTGTGACATAAAGTTGCTTCTATTCCTACAGAAAACAAGGAGCAGCTGGAACTAGTCTCGCCGAGCACCTTCCATACTGGGATTTCTCATCCGCAGACAATTACTAGGATTTAGGGAAAGCAACCCATCAGGGAATCGTATTTTAACTAAATTTATCTTTCCCAAGAGCATATCTTTTTTTTTTTTTAAACAGTTAAAATATGTCACACAATTTTAAACCTGCTGAGTAAAAAAGGATTTCTGTAAGGCTTATCTCTGATTTGCTAAATTCTTTGTACTTCTCTCCATTTTTCTCACTTTGATGAAAAGGTATGTTTCAGAAAAACTCAGTTATCAAGAGCATCTAAGGAGGAATCAGAGAAAGAGGGAAAAAAGCACTTGGGCTCTCTGATGACTTAAAAAAAATTTTTTTTTTAATGTTTACTTATTTTTGAGAGAGAGAGAGAGAGAGAGAGAGAGCACGAGCAGGGGCAGAGAAGGCTCCAGTCTCCATGTTCTCGCTGACGCAGGGCTCAAGCTCACGAACTGTGAGATCATGACCTGAGCTAAGTTGGATGCTTCACTAGCTGAGCCACCCAGGCACTCTGGGCTCTCTGATGACTTTATTTCATGTCCTCACTTCAGACGAGACACAAACAGCTTGGAAGTATCCCTTCAATTTCCTCATTTTCTTTTTTCCACAGTTATCCCTCCCAAAGCAGCTAATGAGAAGGCATTTGTGACCAGCTTGGATGGAGAAACACCCTAGTTTTTTATTTTCTCTCACTTCAAGCTTGTGGATATCATCATACCTCCACAAAAAGGGATCCCAGTAATGCTGAGGGTGAGTAACATAGGGATAGAAATTTTCAGGTAGCTCCATTCTGCCGTGTTGTCGCCTGTCCACACAGCACCTTTGATCACCAGTAACAAGGTATCAAAAAAAAAATTACAAATCAGCTCATGCACTCAATTTCATAGATTCTTTATTTGAAATAGACAAATTAATATAAAGGAAAACATTTCTTTCTTACCTTAAAATATACAAAATCTGGTTTCTACAATGAAAATATATTGATTTTCTAATGTGAAAAAGTTCTTAAGATCCACAAAACATTTTGTAAAAATATTCTGAAATTGCACTTATTTTTGAAGTGTAACTCAAGTCTGATTTTAGGAGAAACATTAAAAAAATCATCTTTACTGAAATATAATTTGCATATAATAAATGTACCTATTTTAAGTGAAGAGTCTGAGCTCAAAAACCTGTAACTGTCACCACAAGCAGGGTACAGAAACAGTGTAAATGATCACTGGGCTTCTTTGCAGTCAATAACCTTCCACTTTACCTAACAATTGATCTGATTTCTTTATCTTCTCTAGAATTTTATATAAATGGAAACATATACTATTTTGTGTTCTAGCTTTTTCACTCAGCATAATGTTATAGTTTATTCCTTTTTATTTGCTGAATAGTTTTGTATAGCATGGATCTATCACAAGTTTAGCCACTCATCTATTGATGGACATTTGGATTCTTTGCAAGTTTTGGCTATTGTGAATGAAGCCGCTATAAACATTTGTGTCCCAATCACATGACATATGTTTTCATTCTCTTGGGTAGCTATCTGGGAGTGGAATTGCTAGGTCTGTGTTCAGTGTATGTTGCATACTTTAAGAAAACTTCGAACCGTTTGGCATAGTGGTTGTACTACTTTTACGTTATTAATACATGACAATTTCAGTTGCTCTACATTCTTGGCAACACTTGGTAGTGTGTCTTTAAAAATTTTTTTTAATTAGAATTGTTTTAAAATTAACTTATTTAGAGAGACAGGGAGAGTGAGTGGGGGAGGAGCAGAGAGAGGGAGAGAGAGAGAGACAGAGACAGAGAATCCCAAGCAGACTACACTCTCATTGTGGAGCCCGACATGGGGCTCCAACTAAAAAACCACGAGATCATGGCCCCAGTCGAAAACAAGAGTTGAACGTTTAACTGAGGCACCCAGGTGCCCTGGTAATGTGTCTTTTTAATTACAGCTACTGTAATGGATGTGTAGTGGTGTCTCTCTGTGGTTTTAATTTGTATTTCTCTAAAGACTAATGATTTTGAGCATCTTTTCATGTATTTATGGATCATTTATATGTTTTCTTTTGTAAAGTGTCTATTCAAATCTTTTGCTATTTTTAAAAGTACATGTCTTTTTATTATTGATTGATTAAACAAAAATTTTTTTAACGTTTATTTATTTTTGAGAGAGAAAGAGAGAGCACGAACAGGGGAGGGACAGAGAGAGAGGGAGACACAGAATCCGATGCAGGCTCCAGGCTCTGAGCTGTCAGCACAGACCCCAATGTGGGGCTCGAACTCACAAACTGTGAGATCATGAACTGAGCTGAAGTCGAAGCTTAACCTACTAAGCCACCCAGGCATCTCTGACTTTCATTTTCTTAACATCTTTGAAAGGGTAGAAGTTTTCAATTTTGATAAAGTCCGACTTAGCATTTTTTTCCTTTTATAGTTCATGCTTTCTGTGTTCCATCCAAGAAATCTTGTTTACCTCAAAGTCACAAAGAGTTTTTATGTTTCCTTTTAGAAGTTTTTGTTTTATCTTTTATAGTTAAGGTCTATATTCCATTTTGAATTATTTTGTGTATGGTAAGAGGTAAGGGTCAAGGTTCTTTCCTTCCCCCACCTCCATACCCAGTGTTCTGACACCATTTATTGAAAAACTCTTCTTTCCATTGAATTGCTTTGGCAACTCTGTTCCTATTTAATTAATCATATGGGTGTTGGACTCTTTCTGGATTCTTTATTCTGTTCCATTGATTTTTATGCCTATTCCTACACCCCCTCTCAAAAAAGCCACTCTATAATTTAAGAGGAGTGGTACAGACTGTATAAGGAGGCATAATAACAGTAGCAAGAACAATAGTTAAGATTTATCAAGGTCTGATGGAGGCAGATGATACTATTTGGCTTGTAGTAGCTCACTGAATCATCACAACATTATCAGGTAAACACTAGTTAACTTCATTTTACAGATGAAGGAAATATGGCCAACAATGGATTAAAATACATAGTTATTAAGTGATAGAGGCAGGATTTGAGCCCAGGGAGTGTGACTCTAAAGCCACTGCTCTTGATCATTGTATAGTTGATAAGACATTGTGAAGATAAATTATATACCACTAAAGAGATTCACACAAGAAAAAAAAATCTTACTTTACTAAATCTAAATTAGTCCTGAGGCATTTTTGTCTATCTTCTATCAAAATAGTTCTGGAAGCTATTTTTGTTTTAATCTTCCACAGAAATTTTAGGTTGTCCTAAGGCCAGTGAAGAAAAATATTTTCAAGGGACTGCTTTTTTTTTTTTTTTTTTTTTTTTTTTAAGGTGCTCTAGTAATTTCTCCTTGACTTCAAATGAGACAAAATGATTGTGAAATCAACATGGTGGCATTCTGGTCAAGAGAGAAAGTTCCTGTAAGCATGCAGATATTTTCATGTGTCATACGGTTGTTTAGTCAGAACCGAGCTCTGGCTATTGGTCTAAGCATAAAACTTAACACAGTAGTGTTCTCTGTAATGCCTCACTTGCTACACTTTGGGGAGGGCTGATAGTTTCACAGAGTATTGAAGACTAGGCAGTAGGCTGATATTTAAGAGATTGGAGATTACTTAGTATTCATATCTTTTATCTTTTTTTAATTGCTACTTATTAGTATTTTCATTTTCATTTTAGTATTTTCATAAAATTTACTTTTTAGGGGCACCTGGGAGGCTCATTCGGTTAAGCGTCTGACTTTGGCTCAGGTCATGATCTTGCAGTCTGAGAGTTTGAAGCCCGAGTTGGGCTCTATGCTGACAGCTCAAAGTCTGGAATCTGCTTTGGATTCTGTCTCCCTCTCTCTCTGCTCTTCCCCTGCTTGGGCTCTGTCTGTCTGTCTCTCTCTCTAAAAAATAAAATCCACATTAAGAAATAAAAAAAAATACTTGACTTAAAAAATGTTTATTTATTTTGATAGAGAGCATGCATGCGAGTGGGGAAGGGGCAGGGTGAGAGGGAGAGAGAGAATCCCAAGAGGGAGAGAGAGAGACTCTGTCAGCTCAGAACCTGATGCGGGGCTTGAACTCATGAGCTGTGCTATCATGACCTGAGCCAAAACCAAAAATGGGACGCTCAACCAACTGAGCCAACTAGGCACCCCAATACTTGACATTTTTTAGTGATTAAAAATGATTCTTGTAGAGAATTTGGAAAATAGAGATAGGTAAAAAGAAGAAAATTTAAAAATCACTCATAATCACCAAGATACTAAACTTATTGATTTAGATTGCTATCTCTATTTTTTAAACAAAATTGTGATAATATACTGTAACAACATTTAAACATTCTGGTGCCCCCCCTTATGATGTCACAAACATTTGCTCATGCAATTAAGAGGTACTATTTTAAATAGCCTTATGATAGTCTATCATATGGATATATAATGCTTTTATAAGTATTCCCTTATTTGGATTTTCTTTCTTTTTCTGTTTCAAGGACTAACGCTATGGTGAGCATCTATGTACATGAATCTTTGCCTGAGATAACAATATTGTGGCTTTTCCAGAGTACCACAGGGGCTGGTTTTCAGGGCTGGCGGAGGAGGCCTAATAATGTGTATGATACAGTAAAGGCTGGACTCTTCAGACTAGAACCTAAGCTCTTAGTTATTTGTGCAAGGCCAGGGGACTTAAAATAGCCTTCCTGCTGGAAGGTGGTTAAGTTGAATTAGATCTGCATTAGCTAGTAAACTGAATCCAGTTTTAGATGACCCTGACCACAAGCAACAGCCAGGTCTATTTTAAGCCATATTACTAAGTGGAACAGGTGGTTGAAGGAATGTGTAAGAAGTAGATTTCCCCTGGTTTAGATAAATCAAATAGACAGAATCAGAGATGACCATCCCAGCAAACTGAGATACTCTGAAGTCATTCTCCCAGCAACTAAGTGGCCGTTTCTTCAGTGGGAAACAAGTAACTAAACTTTATTAAAATTGAGGTACTTTGTGTCACAGGACAAAAGGCATACTTCCGGGAACGTCACTTGCTACAATCCTAGGCCTGCCGAAGGGCCACTGGAAAAAAAGGCATCAACACAGTAGCACCGTATACCATACAAAAAAAAAAAAAAAAAAGTTTGCAAATTTATGTTTTTAAGTCTGATCATATGAGCCATGCCTTACCATACTTTTGTGATCCAGCAAAGAAAGAACGTGTAAGAACAAAGGGTCTCTCCTTTCCTTTAGATCGCTGTATCAGTCCTTCTGCAGTAGCCATTTGCTACAAAGGCAAAGGAGAAAACTTTCAAAGGGATGATTAGATTAGAGCATTCTGCAAACATCCTAATAAGCTATTAGACATGCAAAAGTAAATAGGTGGGAATATAAAATGGAAAATATTAAAATAAATCTATCAAATAATTTTCATAATGCAATGAAACTACTCTAAATTCCCATATTAAGAGTGGAAGATTTTCTTTGATTAAAATAGCAATGGAATAATAGTAAATAATAAGCTAGAATTATTCAGTGCTTACTATTGTTAGGCATTTTATAAGATTTTCTCTTATAATCTACAGAACACCCTCTGAGACAGAGCATTTTCAATGATGGAAAAAAATGAGATTCAAAGAGGTTGTTAAGTGACTGGCCCTGGCCAACATAAGAAAATTCTCTAAAGTAGTTTGCAGTTATAGCAAGAGGCTTTTAAAGAAGTAAACACATAATCTGAACTGTGCTATATATAGACACCAACTCCCACTAGAAAATACCAATTGATGGGAGAGCCATAGGAACACAGGATGAAAACAAAGAACTACGGATATCAGTAAGGGCAAATGACTGACATATGTTTTGGATGTGATTGGCAAATGGAAGACAATTCTACCACCTTCTAATGAAAAGGCTAAGTAGTTAATTAAGGCATTCTGCATTTAAAGACTTACTGAAATTGTATATCTATGTTCTAAATCTTGTTCCCCTGGTATGAATATAAGATTTGTGAAATTTCAAAACATTTGTTTTAATTGCCTTTGTTTATGTATTTACACATTGCCTACCCTACTTCAAAAAAAGTCTTTAAGTATTCAATGTCATTTACTAATGACTCCTGCCAAAGAAGATGTTTCTATGTTATCATTAATCTCATATATCTATAATTCATCAAGTTTGTTATAGAAAGAAAAGGTGCAAAGGGAGAAATAGTAAGTCCTTTATTGGCTACAACTTGATAAGACCCACAAAGAGAAATGAACAATATAATATGGCTATTACAAATGACTTTCAACCCAAAAGTCAGGGCATTTGGGTCCAGGTGACTTCTCTATGGATGTCTTACCTGATAAAAACCATAGAGGTTGTGAAGTTCCCTGTGCTCCCAGTTGCCATGATGAATGGCATTCTTCTGCATGGTTAGCTCTGGTCCTCTAAAGACAGAGGGCTCATTCATGTCGTTCCATATGTAGAGGATGTCAGTAGATCCCTAAGAAGTAAATTTCTTCCTCAGCCATGATAATACTCCTATAGTGATGATGTTAATATGATAGCCACCCTATTCCTCTTTCATACTCTATTTAATTTATTATTTATTATGTTTATTATCTATGCTCTGTCTTCTGTTCCAATGCTACAATAAATGGTCCACAAGGTGGGGAATTTTATCAGTCTTGCTCATAAACACCTGGAACAGTACCTGAACCACAGAAGGTTCCCAATAAGTATTTGCTGATAAATGAAAGAATACTGTGCTATATTGTATATGAAATACTGCCCAGCAAGTACACTTCAAGACCTACCCTGGAGAACCCCTATAGGAAAGGTTGTATGAGTGTTCACAGTTAGGTCCTATAACATCCATTATCTGCTGCAACCTTTTTTTAAAAAGTAAGCTCCATGCCCAGCATGGAGCCCAATGCAGGGCTCAAACTCATGACCCTGAGATCAAGACCTGAGCCGAGATCAAGAGTCAGACACTTAACTGACTGAGCCATCCAGGCACCCCAAAAACTCTTAACTAAGGGCATTTATAGCTGTCCATGATAAGATTCTGCCTTCCCTCTAATACTCTGCAAGATTTGAAAGGTAAAATACCTGTCTGGTAGCATGGTCTAGAGTTTGTGTTCTGCATAGAATTGTTCAGTTTAGGGTGGGAAGGGGCTTTTGAGTCATCTAGTCATCATGGTGTTGAAATCCCTTTTATAGAATCCGGGTCTCTCAGCATTAGACTCATAGCTACAATGACAGGGAGTCCTTCAGGCAGCTCATTCCATTGTTTTCTAAATGTCCTGCTCCTTGTAACATCCAGGCCCTGTAAAAGCCCAAATGTTCATCGACTGATGAATGGATAAAGAAGAGTTCAGGAAAACAGAACTTAGTGATTCATCACTTAACATATAACACCCAGGGCTCATCCCAACAAGTTCTATTTTCCTGAAATCATTATTACACTATATGTAAACTAACTTGAATTTAAATTGAAAAAAAAAAAAAGAAACTAGAGTTTAGTGGTTAAGACTTGGGCTTGGGAGACAGACTGAGTTCAAATCTTAGGTCTACCACTTACTAAGATGAGCGAACTTAGTGGGGTTTTAAACTTGTCCATATGTCAGTTTCCTCATCTGTGGGATTAGAGTTCTTTATAGTTTCAACCTCAGAGGTTACTCTGAAGATGAAATGGTAAAATGTACATAAAGTGCTTAGCACAGTGCTTGGCACACAGCAATACTCAATTTATACTAAACATCATTATTATCATCCTCATAATGGGTTGAAAACTGTTTTCTAGAAGTGGCCTCTCCAGTTCTTTCTTATAGTTTTTGATATATTTCTTTTTTTGTATATTTTATATGTATTTATAATATTTTAAGAATTGATTTATTATTACACCTCTTTAAAAATTTCAATTCTTATCACACCTTTTGTTTTTTTAATGTTTATTTATTTTCAAGAGAGAGAAAGAGACAGCATGAGCGAGGAGGGGCAGAGAGAGAGGGGGACAGAGGATCCAAAGTGGGCTCTGCGTGACAGCAGTGAGCCCGATGTGGGGCTCAAACTCACGAACCACGAGATTATGACCTGAGCAGAAGTCGGACGCTTAACTGACCGAGCCACCCAGGCGCCCCTATAATTTGCAAGATATTCTCACATACATCATTATCATCTTTAAATAAGCTATAGAATATTGTTTTATGTAAAATTCATATAGTAATTTTAACATATAATATTATTAAGTACTTTGATATGTCACAGAGTCTATTATAATGGAAGTAGAAATCACAGCTTTTGTGCCCTTGGTAATATATATGGCACCTCTCCTGGCACCACCAAAGTCTGTAATGTGGTTGCCTTCCTTGCATTTTCATCCCAGGATTACTTATCAAGAGCTACTCAATGAAGCACTCTATTCAATCATGTTTTTCCTTCTTTCATCCTCTCAAGTCACTAGGAAAGAGCAAAAGAATAAAAACAAACCTGATAGGCAGAGAAAGTGAAAAGACTTGAATACCACTCTCTGACCTTGGGATTGGTGAAATCCAGGTAAGAGGAGAGACCTGTAGAGGCAGAAGAGTAGACAGACTGTGAGAAACAGTGGTCCTCATGGTTAGATATGTTGTAGAGAAGATGTCAAAGTTGGGTAATCACTGGGCACCCTAAATGTAAGGTAGTTGATACAGAGGTGCAGTCTGTCAAGAAGTGCATGAAGGCATTGCTGGACTCCAATGATAATCTGGACTAGACTTTCCAACCGGAGAGGCCCAGGGTAATGCCAATGAACAAGCATCCAGACGGAGCCTGTCCCTCACTGATGGCCCAGGAGAGCCCAAGTAATCATGGCAAATAATCTGGAGTGACCCTTCTGTTCTTAAAGAGAACAAAGAAGTGTTCATGAGTGGTATAAGGGTGGGCAGGGGGAGGCGGGGGGAAGGATGCATGGGGTTTCTCTGCAGTACATGGATTTGTGATGGAGTGCCAGGAGAGGATACAGTGGTGATTCCTTTTTGTCCCCAAGGTTCTACCAACGCTTTAAATTAATACCTTCTGAAATAAAGCATCCAGAGTTGCTGGAGGCAGCTGAGGTCACTCATGGGAGTCTGAGAAGTCAAAACTATGGGCTAACAAGGCAAAAAAGATTGACAGGGAGAGACTATAGGCCACTTGTTCTTTTTTTTTCTCCTCTGCTTTTCTCATCCCTTGGATTTTTACTTTCATTTGCTTAGAGTACTATTAAGGCTTCTCTGTTTTGTTTTGTTTTGTGTTTTTTTTTTTTTCATTCATTCATTGACTGAGAAATGTATACAGAGGACACTGTACCAGATGTTATGGAAGATACAAAAGATCTTTTGATACAAAAGAAAACTTTCTTAAAGGTGCTTACGCTGTGGCAAAAGACATCCATAAGAAATGAGGGTGATGGCCACGCAATCTTTATTAATTGGGACTAAACAAGTGGAAATAATAAGTATATAAAGTGCTATCTTACCAGGCCAGCATACCCCTTCAAAGTCTCCTCCTTCGTGATTCCTCACAAAGAAGCCCTGTTCTTTGGCCTCAGCATACACTGAGTAGTCAGGATCAATCTTGATGTGGGGGTCACTGATGACCACAAGCTGTCAGGACACAGAGGTTTGACGAGCTCATCAGTTTCACAGGAGTTATATGTTGGTTTTTATACTTTTCATCATAGTTTTGGGGTTCAAATTTTACTCAGAAATAACTACTAGTATTGAAATATTTAAGATACTGGTAAAACCCAATAACTTTTCATGCTTATGGAAATATAATTAGTATCAAAACTAGGCCAGTGCTCTTCCATAATTATTGCTTCCCAACCAATACGTGTTCTCAAAATAGCAGTTACTAAGCTTCTGTCTGAGGTGCTGGGTGCTATACATAGAGGATTAAGTCATCCCTGCTCCCTAGACATCTAGAAGTTAACATTGACAAAGCAAACATTAAAGAAAATGAGAATAGCATGTTAAAAACAAAAAAGCCCAAACCCAATGGTACAGGTATAGTTAGGAAGGAGGTTTGAGAAGAGTTGTCATCACAACTCCGTGTCTCTAGGATCTCTCTACCTTTCTAATACCATCACCTCCTACTCCAGGGTATCAAAACCCTTTATTTGTCTAGGACAACCTTGTCACCACCCTTCCTCAAATCTATTCAAATCTATTCTGCAAACTGAAGTTTAATTTTCCAACGCTCAAAAACTTTAAAACACTTTTAATTGTAGTAAAATATACATAACATAAAATTTACCATCTTAACCAATTTTAAAGGTACAAGTACATACACAGAGCTGTGCAATGTCCAGAACTCTTTCCGTCTTGTAAAACTGAAACTCCATACCCATTAAAAACCACTAATTCCCTCCTCTGTCCAGCCTTGAGCAAGTGCCATTATTCTTTCGGTCTGTATGATTTTGACTGCTGTAGGTATTACAGATTGATGAAATCATACAGTATTCATCTTTTTTGTGACTGCCTTATATCACTTGGCATTGTGTCTGCAAGGTTCATCCATGTTGTAGCTTGTGACGGGATCTCTTCTTTTTTAAGGCTGAATAATATTCCATTGCATGTATTTACCACATTTTGTTTACCCAGTCATCTGCTGATGGACACTTGGATTGCTTCCACTTTCAGTTATTGTGAATAGTGCTGATATGAATATGGGCATATAAATTTCTGCTCAAGTACCTGCTTTCAATTCCTTTGAGTATATACCCATAAGTGGGTTTCCTGGATCATATGGTAATTGTATTTTTAACTTTTTGAGGAATTGCCAAACTGTTTTCTGTAGTGGTTGCAACACTTTACATTTATTTTCCACTATCAGTGTTTCTATTTCTGTACCTCCTTACTTGCTATTTTCTGTTTTTTCATAATAGCCATCCTAACGATATGAGGCAGTATCTCATTGTGGTTCTGTTTGCATTTTCCTAATGACTGGTGATGTTAAGCATCTTTTCATGTGCTTGTTGACTATTTGTATATCTTTGAAGAAATGTCTATTAAGTCCTTTTTCCAATTTTTAATTGGGTTGTTTGTTTTTTGTTTGTTGAGTGGTAGGTGTTCTTCACATATTCTTCATACTAACCTCTTATTAAAAAACTTTCAATGTCTCCAAATGTATACAAAGCAGCCTACAATAAGGTCAGATTCCCTACTACTTAAACCTTGCACATGCCTTTTCTTGCACATGGTTTTCTTACCAAACCAACCTGCGTACTGTTTTCCAAACACCACTGGGTGCTTCAGCCTCTGGCTGCACTGCTTCCTCCCCTTTTCTCAGCTAGTCATCCTTCAGGGCTCATCGAAAATGCACAAAGCCCAGCTTGAATCTAGCTGGATGCAATCTTCTCTCTCTCTTAGTCCCCTCCTGACCTTGATCTTTCTTTGGCTGTTACATTATTGCCCTACATTGTGGTTGTTGTATACTTGTCTTTCCCCCAACTCACTGCAAGACCCCCAGGAGCTCATCTTTGCATTCCCTTCATCTGTAGCACGGTATTTTGAACATCTGATGGCTTCAATAAATAGTTGCTTAGAATAACATGGGTTCTGGAGTCAGGCAAATCAGAGTTCAGATTCTTGCCCTACTACTTATTTATTATGTGCCTTTGTGCAAAATACAAAACTAAGCCTCGGTTTCTTCACCTGAAAAATGGGCTAACAAGATCTACCTCATAATTTTGTGATGACTGGATAGAATACTGTGTTCTATCAAATTCTGTGGCCAATAGTAAGTGCTTGCCAAATGGTAGCTATTTATTAACTTGGAAATTAGGAGTTAATATGATTGGCTCTGGTCACCTGTGAAAGGCCTGGGGCTCAAAGGAATGGATTGAAAAGACAACTTTAATCTCAAGGAGAGGGACTGCAGGGATCCATTTATATGAAACATCTAGGGTTCTCCCCCTTTTCCTCTCTCAATTTTTTCCTCTCCCTCCTTCTATTCATTATTGCTGTTACCACCACCACACCTGTATTACATACTTTCCAGTGTCTTTTTTCCCCTCTCCATTTTATATTTTAGTTCTTCCTTTGGCCAGATTGATAGGTGGAGTCCATCAGGGAAGCATGCAGAAAAAATGGTATGATGAAGAATATGACTCCATTTTTGATGGACTGTTAAGAGCTTTCTAGCCCCACCACTCCCCCTTACCCTTCTGCCCACATCTGACAAAGAAAGCCCTATTGCTCCCTCCTTGGGTGCCAGCAGGAAGTTCAAACCACACAAGCCCTGAGCATGCATAGGAATCCTCACCCCAGTCCAAACCTCCAAGCACCACAAAAGCTGAGATGTCTCCATTCCCAGCTCTCTCAAGACATCTTAAGAGCAGGCTGGGAGCCAGCCCTGCTCCCCCAAGAATGCCTATGTGACTAATCAACCTTTTCAGACCCTCTTGGTGTTAATGTGATGTCCCCAATCTCGAGATTGATGTTGACATCAGAACCAAATCATGCTTTTGGGGTATCTATCAAATCACTACAGGATGGCCACAACAAACGAGACTGAATTCTAGGCCCCTTTGTCCTGCAGGGACCTCGACACCTAAGGCAGGGACGGATGGTGTGACCATCTTTCCATCATTGCTTTCCTGTTATCACAGTTACAATTACATTTGAAGGTACTATTTCCATGGCCATTTTTTTATCAGATGGCTCTCCTCCACTAATGTGCCAATGCAAATTTTAAATAATAAAAAAAAATGCTTTGTAATGAAAAGGTTTCAAAGCGTCAGCTTCTTTTACCTTACGTTTTTTGTTTCTGAGCAGCTCTTGCATCCTTTTGGGATTTGGGAATCTTTTCTTGTCCCAGGTGAAGTACCTTTTGCCCTCAGTATGCTCTATGTCCAGCCACATGACATCATAAGGAATGTCATGCTCATCAAATCCTGCATCCACTGCTTTTACATCCTGCTCATCCTCATAGTTCCAGCGGCACTGATGGTACCCCAGAGAGAAGAGAGGGGGCATGGCTTGTGTGCCTGAAAGTGGAAGATGACAACTGAGCCAGCTACCATCACAATGATCATTACACATTTGATAAACATGTCCTAAATGTCTACAGGGTCTAAGCACTGAGCTTGGTACTTAGAATATCAAGGAGAAGAGAACACTGTCTTCACCCTCAAGAAAGTGATAATTTGGCTGATGAGGCAGGTACGTAAATTAACTGTTCTGCTTAGAGGTGTAACTGCTATGTTAAAGGTATCAGCCTAGTATTATGGGAATACAGAGGAGTTAATACTGCCTGCAGTAAAATGTGGAGACTTGAAAGGCTAGGGGCGCCTGGGTGGCTCAGTGAGTTGAATGCCCGACTTTGGCTCAGGTCATGATCTCATGGTTTGTGAGTTCGAGCCCCGTGTCAGGCTCTGTGTTGACAGCACGGAGCCTGGAGCCTGGTTCAGATTTTGTGTCTCCCTCACTCTCTGCCCCTCCCCTGTTTGCTCTCTCTCTCTCTCTCTCTCTCTCAAAAATAAATAAACGTTAAAAAAAAAAAAAAGGCTTCACAGAGGTAGTAACACTTGGTTTTGGACCTTGAAGAGTAAGTAGGAGGAATCTACCAGAGAGAATGCATAGAGCATTGAGGCACAGGGAATGGAAAAGACAAAGAGGCAGAGGAGTGCATGATAAGCTTAGGGAAAAATAAATAATCCAGGGTGGTTACATTGTGAGAGAGACCAGTAGAAGACGAAACTGGAGAGGATCAGTTTGTAAGGGTCCCTGTAGTTCAGGCTAGGAATGCTAAATCTTCTTATGGGAAGTCATCAAAAGTTTGGCAAGATGTGATCTTAGCATATCTATGTTTTAGAAAAATTAGGGAGCAGTGTTGAGACTGACTAAAAGGGAAGGGGATTAAAGGCAGGAAAAACTATCAATTGCTATCAAAACATTTACTGATAACATGGCAGGCTTCTGGCCAACCACTTGCATTTCTCTTTTCCCTCCTAAAGTCCCACTAAAATCAGAGTAAAGGAAAGAAAGAAAGAAAAAAAAAAAGAATAAAGCCACAAGAACAAAAAGAATGGGAGAGGAGTAATTTCAACAAAACTTTGGAAAGTGTGGGACAGAGGAGAGGTGGTAACTGTTGAGCAAAGTGAGGGAGGCTCTCACCAGAGTGTTTGAAAGGGGAATATGAGGAGAAGAGCTCATCTCTCTTCTCCGAAAACTCCTAGAGGGAAGATTCCTCCCCCCCACCTTCCATCCCCAATACTAGAGCGCTTTGAGGCAGAACCTTATTGAAAGCCTCCAAGATTAGAAGGATCCATATAAAGAAATAGAACGAGGGGCGCCTGGGTGGCTTAGTCGGTTAAGCGTCCCGACTTTGGTTCAGGTCATGATCTCGTGGTTCGTGAGTTCGAGCCCCGCATCGGGCTCTGTGCTGACAGCTCAGAGCCTGGAGCCTGCTTCAGATTCTGTGTCTCCCTCTCTCTCTGGCCCTTCCCCTCAAGCTCTGTTTCTCTATCTCTCAAAAATAAATAAACATTAAAAAAAAATTAAAAAAAAGGAAATAGAATAAAAGGATTTCTGAGAAAACAGAGACAATACAAGGAACCAAAGTAAACATCAAAACATTATCTATCATTAGTATGTTCAGAGAGATGAAAAAATATACTGAAATAAGACTAGTTTAAGACACTGGAAATAAAGAACAATCAGAGGAAAAGAACGAGTATGAAGAAATTAGAAATATAGCATAAATGGAAGGCCTAGAAGATAAAATTGAGAAAACTTAGAAAATAAGGGAGATTATAAGATCTGTACAGTAGAAAGAGAAAAGGGAGGGGAAGAAATTATCAAAGGAATAATCCAAGACTGTTTACCAAAAGTGAAGGACACAATTCTAAAGACTGAAAGAGCTCACATTTAATACCCAGCACAATGATTATTTGAAAAAAAAAAAAAAAAAAAAAAAAAAGATTTATATTGTGGTGCCAGGGTGGTTCAGTCGGTTAAAGCATCTGAGTCTTGATTTCAGCTCAGGTCATGATCTCACGGTTAGTGAGTTCGAGCCCTGCACTGACATGAACAAAATTTTTTAAAAGATCTATATCAAGGCATTTTATTGTCAGTTTCCAGAATTTCAAAGTATTAGAAATTTCAGAATATATTTCAGAAGGAAAAGACAGATCATACACAAGGAAACAGAATTCAGAGTGATTTTGGAGCAAGAAGATGGAAGGAAATAGAGAAATAATTTTTTTTATTAATTTATTTTCAAGTTAACATACAGTGTAGTCTTGGCTTCAGGAGTAGAACCCAGTGATTCATCTCTTGCATATAACACCCTGTGCTTATCCTGCAAAGTGCCCTCCTTAATATCTCTCACCCATTTAACCTAGCCCCCTCCAGCAACCCCCAATTTATTCTCTATATTTGAGAGTCTTTTATGGTTTGCCTCCCTCCCTGTTTTTACCTTATTTTTCCTTCCCTTCCCCTATGTTCTTTCGTAGAGTTTTTCAAATTCCACATGTAAGTGAAATCATATTATATCTGTCTTTCTCTGACTTATTTCACTTAGCATAATACCCTCCAGTTCCATCCATGTTGTTGCAAATGGCAAGCTTTCATTCTTTTTCGTCTCTGAATAGTATTCCATTATAAATATATACCACATCTTCTTGATCCATTCATCAGTTGATGGACATTTGGGCTCTTTCCATATTTTGGCTTTTGCTGATAGCACTGCTACAAACATTGGGGTTTATGTGCCCCTTTGAATCAGCATTTTTGTATCCTTTGGATAAATTCCTAGTAGTGCAATTTCTGGGTCATAGGGAGAATTATTTTCTTTTTTAAAAGAATATTTATTTTGAGAGAAAGAAAGTGTGTGCATGTGGGGGGTGGGGAAGAGAGGAGAGAGAGGATCCCAGGCAGACTCCATGCTGTTAGTGCGGGGTCTTGATCTCACAAACTGTGAGATCATGACCTGAGCCGAAATCAAAAGTCAGATGCTTAACCTACTAAGCCCCCCACCAAGAAATAATTTTCAATCTAGCCAAATTATCAAGAGTGAAGGTAGAAAAGATGTTTTCATCCTGCATAGAGGCAAAAAATGTACCTCACAGGCACTTTCTTAGGAAACTACCAGAAGATGCTATAAACAAAAACCAAAAACCAAAAACAATAAGGTAATAAACCACAAGAAAGAAAAACATGGAACCCAAGAGAAGGGGGATCAAACACCAGAAAATAGTAAGCAAAAGTCCTAGGATGACAGCTGTGCAGGGAGCCTGGAGAGCAACAACCTAGATGGAGGCAGGACAGAGAGAGCTGGGAGGGAAGGTTACAGAGAGAAAAGTGGGATGGGTAAATTATCTGACACCTTTGAGCATTTGAAAAGTATAAGCACTAAATATTGATTTAACTAAACATTATGATATAACAATATTGGGAGAGAAGAAGGGGGGATGTTGTTAAGTCCTCATCAGGAGTCAACAGGTAGTCTCTAAACTTAAAACTTGGATTTCTTTGAACACGGTGGCAGACCCACTGTTTTTGAAGCATCTTCCTATAAACCAGGCTTCTTCTCCCCAATAACAACGTTGAAAAGGCCTATCGGTGGGCCTTGACAGTGCTTATTCCTATATGTGTGTCTTCCCATATCCATAAATTTTTGGTTGTTTGTCCCACCAAAGTTGGAATCAAATTCCACTTCCCTTGAACATGGGTTGGACCCAGGAACTTTTAGCAAGAGAATGCATCAGAAGCGATGCTACATTTCTTTTATTTTTAACAGCTTTATTGAGATGTAACTCACATACCATACAACTGACCAAATGAAAGCATACAATTCAATTGGGGGGGGGGGTTAATATATTACCATTTTACAAAAAATGGCAAAAGAGAACATAAAATTTGTCATTTTAACCATTTTAAAGTGTACAATTCAGTGGCATTAATTATATTCACAATGTAGTATAAACATTACCACTACCTCTTTCCAAAATTTTATATCACCCCAGACAGAAATTTGAACCATTAAGCCATAGCTTTCCAATACCCATCCCACCCTCCAGCGTCTGATAACTGCTAATCTACTTTTTGTCTTTATGAATTTGCCTATTGTAGGTACTTCATGTAAGTAGAATCATACAATATTTGTCCCTTTATGTCTGGCATATTTCATTTGAATAATGTTTTGAAGGTTCATCCATGCTGCAGCATGTATCTGAATGTCATCGCTTGTTACGTTAGTGAATGATATTCCATTTTATGTATTTAACACATTTTGTTTATCCATTCATCTTTGATGGGTACTTGTTTCCCTCTTTCGGCTATTGTGAATAGTGCTGCAATGATCATTGGCATACAAGTGTCCCTCCAAGTCCTTGCTTTCACTTATCTAGAGTGGAATTGCTGGGGACATATAAAGGATATACAGGGATATATATATATGTGTGTGTGTGTATATATATATATGAAGGATATTAGACAGTGTTCTGCAGAGGAATAGAACCAACAGGATGTGTGTATGTATGTATATGTATGTATGTATATATATATATATTTCTACACTTACAGAGTGAATGATTTTAAGAACTGGTTCATGTGATTGTGGGGGCTGGTAACTCTGAATTCCACGGGGCAAGCTGGCAGACCAAAGACCCAGGGAAGGTGCAGCTTACATATGAAGGCAGTCTGGAGACAGATTCCTTTCTCTTTAGAGAGCCTCAGTCCTTTTCTCTTAAGGTTTTCAACTGATTGGATGAAGGTCACCCACGTTACTGAGAGTAATCTGCTTTAATCAAAGTCTATCAATGTAACTAATAGTACTGACAGGATAATCTCATCTAAAAAATAGCTTCATAGTGACATCTAGACTAGTGTTTAACCAGATATCTGGGTACTATGACCTAGGCAAGTTGACATATTAAATGCTATGTTTAGCTCTTTGAAATGCCAGAATGTTTCCACAGCAGCTGAACCATTTTATGTTCCCAACAGCAGTGTATGAGGTTCCAGTTTCTTCACATCCTCACCAATACTTACTATTTTCTATTAAAAAAAAAAAATTAGCCATCATAGTGGGTATGGAGTAGGATCTCATTGTGGTTTTAATTTTCACTTTCCTAATGACTAATGATGTTGAGAAACTTTTCATGTGCTTGTTAACCCATTTGTATATCTTTAGAGACTATCTATTCAAGTACTGTGCCCATTTTAGAACTGAGTTATCTTTTTGTTGTACAGTTGTAAGGGTTCTTTATATATCCTAGATACTAGACTCTTAACAAATGTATGATTTGCAAATATTGTCCCCCATCCTGTATGTTGCCTTTTACTTCCTTGATAATGTTCTTTGATGCACAAAGGTTTTTAATTTTAATGAAGTCAAACTTACTTCTTATTTCTTTCTGTTGCTCATGATTTTAGTGTCTTTTCTAAGAATCTGTTGCCAAATCCAAGGTCATGATGGTTTGCCCCTGTTTTCTTCTAAGAGTTTTATGGCTTTAGCTCTTATATTTATGTTGTTTATCTATTTTGAGTTTTTTGTGTGTGGTATGGTGTTAGGTAAGGTTCCAACTTCATCCTTTTGCATGTGTCTATCCACTTATCCTAGTACCACGTGTTTAAGAGACTATTCTTTCCCCAGTAAGTGGTCTTGAACCTTTGCTGAAATCAATTGGCCAGGGATGTATGGGTTTATTTCTGGACTTCCAATTCTATTCCATTGGTCTATGTGTCTATCCTTATACCAGTACCATATTGTTTGGATTACTTTACAGTAAGGCCTGAAACTGGGAAGTATAAGTCTGCCACCCCCAATCCCTCCACCCCAGAATTGTTTGGCTATTCGGGGCCCCTTGCAATTCCATATGAATTTGAAGATCAGCTTTCCCACTTTTTCAAAAAATGACTACCAGAATTTTGGTAGGGATTGCAGTGAATCTGTACATTGCTTTTGGTAGTATTGTCATCTTGATAATATTAAGACTTCCAATCCATGAACATAGGATGTCTTTCCATTTATTTAGGCCTGTTTAATTTCTTTCAAGAATGTTTTGTAGTTTTCAGTGTACAAGTCTTTCACTTCCTTGGTTAAATTTATTCCTAGGTAGTTTATTCTTTTGGATGTTATTGTAAATGGAATTGTTTTCTCAATTTCTGTTTTAGATTGTTCATTGCTGGTATTTAAAAACACAGCTGAGGGGCGCCTGGGTGGCACAGTCGGTTAAGCGTCCGACTTCAGCCAGGTCACGATCTCGCGGTCCGTGAGTTCGAGCCCCGCGTCAGGCTCTGGGCTGATGGCTCAGAGCCTGGAGCCTGATTCCGATTCTGTGTCTCCCTCTCTCTGCCCCTCCCCCGTTCATGCTCTGTCTCTCTCTGTCCCAAAAATAAATAAACATTGAAAAAAAAAATTAAAAACACAGCTGATTTTGTGTGTTTATCATGTACCCTGCAACTTTGGTGAAATTATTAGCTCTGGTAGTTTTTGTGGATTCTTTGGGATTTTCTTTTTTTTTTTTTTTTAACTTTTTTTTTTAATGTTTTCTTTTTATTTTTAAGAGAGAGAGAGAGGGGCGCCTGGGTGGCGCAGTCGGTTGAGCGTCCGACTTCAGCCAGGTCACGATCTCGCGGTCCGTGAGTTCGAGCCCCGCGTCAGGCTCTGGGCTGATGGCTCAGAGCCTGGAGTCTGCTTCAGATTCTGTGTCTCCCTCTCTCTGCCCCTCCCCCATTCATGCTCTGTCTCTCTCTGTTCCAAAAATAAATAAACGTTGAAAAAAAAATTTAAAAAAAAAAAAGAGAGAGAGAGAGAGCAAGCGCACTAGTGGAGGCAGGGCAGGGGGCAGGGTGCAGAGAGAGACACAAACACACAGAATCTGAAGCAGGCTCCAGGCTGTGAGCTCTCAGCACAGAGTCCGATGCAGGGCTGAAACTCAGAAACCATGAGATCGTGACCTGAGCTAAAGTCAGACATTTAACTGATTGAGCCACCCAGGTGCCCCTATTTTTTGGGATTTTCTAACATGTTGGATCACATCATCTGTGAATAGAAATAATTTTACTTCTTCCTTTCCAGTTTGGATACCTTTTATTTCTTTTTCTTGTCTAACTTCTCTGGCTGAAACTTCCACTACAGTGTTCAATAGCAATGGTCAAAGTGGGCAGCTTTGTCTTGATTCTGATCTTTGGGGAAAGCTTGCAGTCTTTCACCACTGAATTGGGTGTTAGCTGTGGAGTTTTCATAAATGCCTTTTATCATGTTGAGGAACTTTCCTTCTATTCCTAGCCTTCTGAGCGTTTTTATCATGAAATAGTGTTGAATTTTGTCAAATGCTTTTTCCACATCAACAAAGATGATCTTTTACATCTTTTCAAGATAAAATGCTTTAGTGCTAAAACCAGTGGTATATTTCAATGGAGAAGAGAACATAGAAAAAGTTCAGGTTGGGACACTGATCATCTGAGATAAAGACAAAGAAAGCCCAGGCTTAAAGGCTCCAAGGAAAGTAGATGGAGTATTAGGGATTAGAGAATGGAGAGTTCTAGTCCCAGTGCAACATTTTACCAAGCTGAATGGGATAAAGATGAGAAGAGAAATGCCTGCTTTTTGAAAAGCTTGGGCAAATTGTTTATAAATTCTATACAGTGTACAACAAATATTAACTGAAAATTAGGACACATGCAATAGAAGAAATATAATGAAACAAGAAGCTGTACCTGTAAGGTATGAGTACTGCTTGAAAACATCAGAAGGTGTAGGTCCTGTCAGCAGAAAAACATCAATGATTCCACTCTCTGACATCCAATGCACATCAGTTCGAGATCTGACCTTTTGTTTAGCTGCAACGGGGCCCATCTGGGTCAGTGTGTACTAGAAAAAGAATGGAATGAGGGTCTGAAAACTTTCCCTCTAGCTTACAACATTCATCCATATGTAAGTAACTGGTACATACTGTTAACTTTCACTTGATTATATTGCAAAGACTTTGGTGGCAGAGAATTGCCACTACAAAGCCCAGGGCTATGACTACGCTAGTTTTTTTTGTTGTTGTTGTTGTTTTGTAAGTATGACATGCAGCCATGATCCATAAGCTCACCTTTACTGCAGGCTCTGTATTGATCTCCACTAGCGTTTCTGAGGCATTCAGCCAAAAAATGCCTAGAGTCCTGCCTGGTTTGTGGGCCAGGAGATAAGGCACTGAACCATAAATGCCCATTTTGTCATGTATTTTATATCCATAGACATCCAGATTATAAAGACGGTAAACATCACCATCACTGAAACACACAAAGATGGGACTATCATCAATTACAATCACAAATATATTATTAATGAATAGCATAGCTCCATTCTCCCCTGCAAACACTTGAGTCCTATGCATCTTTCAAGGCTTTACTCGTACTACTTTCCTAACCCAACCAAGGTTAATGTGATTCTCCTCCTTTGATTCCTTTGGCATCCCCTTCTGTGACAACTGGCATGCATGGTCTCATAGATATCTTTTTCTTTCTTTCTTTCTTTCTTTCTTTCTTTCTTTCTTTCTTTCTTTCTCTTTCTTTCTTTCTTTCTTTCTTTCTTTCTTTCTTTCTTTCAGTTTATTTATTTTGAGAGAGACAGAGCAGGAGCAGGGGAGGGGCAGAGAGAGGGAGAGAGAGAATCCCAACAAACACAAGAACTGTGAGATCATGACCTGAGCCGAAACCAAGAGTTGGCTACTTAACCGAATGAGCCACCCAGGTACCCCTTAGATATCTTTTCTGAATACCTCTTGTGAGGACTATTTCCTATGAATCCTCTACAATAGCAAGCACACGGTAAATATCATTGGCAAACTGTGTATTTCTCTGCTGCTAAAACAAAATGACAGATAGTGTCCTAACATGCTTCTACAGTACTGAGTAGGGAAAGATGGGGAACTGAATTGGGGTGGGAAGCATAGTTTCTGATTCACTTGTTACCATGCCCAACTGTTGTGGAAACGGCATCTGAACCCTTGATCAGACTGTTTCTCTTTGGTTTTGCTTCCTTAGTCTGACGTCTTTGGCATTTACTTGTCAATAGTGTTAGTCTGAAATGATCCCCCTAAGGGAATCAAAGGTGACATGAGATGCCACAATTTTTCTTGTTTTTTAATGTTTTATTATTTTTGAGAGAGAAGAGAGCGCAAGCAGGGGAGGGCGAGAGAGAGGGAGGAGGACAGAGGAGCCAAAGCAGGCTCTGCACTGACAGCAGCAGGCCTGATGTGAGGGGCTTGCACTCATGAACCATGAGATCGTGACGTGAGCCGAAGTTGGACGCTCTACTGACTGAGCCACCCAAGGGCCACAAGATGCCACAATGTCTCATTCTCTGGCTCAGAGGTTGGTAAATACCTTTTTCTAGGTCAGTGATTTTCACCCTGTATTCTCCCCAGGTTCTGCAGAAAAGCCTAGAGAGGTGAAAGCAAAACCTAGGGAGGTGGTATGATGAAGCTCTCTCTCCTGCTTCAACCACAATAGTTCCATATTCTTACTTTCTCTGTATATTTTTAGGTTCAGAATTACAGTTTTATAGTTCTCAATTTTTTGCCAAAAATAAGATAAAAATGGAAAACCACTGCTCAAGGAGGACAAGACCAGGCACATATTGGCTCAGGCTCAGACATCTCACATATTTTCCCTTCAAACTTTTACAGTCCAGGGGTGCCTGAGTGGCTCAGTTGATTAAGCATCTGACTTTGGCTCAGGGCATGATCTCAGTTTGTGGGTTCGAACCCCACGTTGGGCTCTGTGCTGACAGTTCAGAGCCTGGAGCCTGCTTCGGATTCTGTGTCTCCCTCTCTCTCTCCTCTTCCCCTGCTCATGCTCTATCTCTCTCTCCTTCAAAAATAAATAAACATTAAAAAAAAAACCTTTTACAGTCCAGAAACCAGAGCATCCTATAAGAATTTTTGTTTTCACTTTACCCAGTATTTTTAAGTTGGTGTGATTCTGCATGTTGTGGGATCCCGTAAAGATGCTCAAATCCGTGCAAGGAGAAATCCAAACCAATGGAGGCAGGACCTGTAGGGACCAGGATATAGAATTTTGCTTCTTAATGGGACAATCATTTAAGGAAACTCAGTTACTTATGAGTGTAGCAAGATGACTAGACTAGGGATTGAGAGACCTGAACTTGCCCTGATCAATCAGTAAATCATGGTGTGCCCTTTCTGTAAGATGTTACATTTAGGTACTGTGGGGATACAAACACGCACAAGACAAAGTTCTGGTCATTTGTTAGTGTTTCCTTAGCTATATGCTTGAAGCTCTCTGTGTTCTCATTTACAGTAAATATTCTTTCGATCTGTAAAGCATACCTATGAAGTTTTAGATTTTTTTTTTCTAATCTAAAAGTTCCTAAAATGTACTTCATGCTTCTTTGCATTAGGAAACAAAGGATACTGAGCAATTTTAATCTTCACTAGATGAAAGACTGGATGTCTTCTGCCTGATCATTTATTCTTACTGCATACAGGGACTATAATGCCAAGACCATCAGGAGGATCTTCCCTGGCTCCTAAAAATATCCCTTCCCAATGACTGTAGATACGTTTTTGGTTTTGTTTTTAACCAAAGACAAGGTCCTTTATTTAACAATTATTTTAGAAATATGGGAAAAATGCAAGTAACTAAGAGAGATAACAGACTTAAATTCACTCTTAGGTAAAAGTATTTGACATCAAATGGTCCTTATTTAAAGGAATTTCTGGAAAGGGGGTGCTATAGCGAAGGTAAAAAACATTATGATGTTACAGAAAGGAAAGCCCGATGGCCCCCCTACTTATAAACTTTGGACACATTGTCAGCCCTGATCATTATACTAAGTTATAGATACAGATGCTAGAACAGCAATTCTCAAGGAGTTAGGGAGGATCTGTTATCCTACTGGGTAGGAAGGAGGAAGGAGGAAAGTGAGTATTTCTTCCAACTATATAAGCTCCAAGTATCTGAACCATATATCCAAAAGAGACAAACTTTTCACTCCCCACCACACACATACTATCACTAAGTCTAGTGAGAAATTTCACAGATGGGTATGTGATACTTGTGTGAATGATGGGGAGGCTTGGAAAAGGTTGAGAACCAATGGCTTGGAATATTGGAGCTAATGAGCTTTAGAATTTTGTTTCTCATCACTTGACTCTCATGAAAATAGAATGTGGGATTTGCGGCTGTCTGTATACTGAGTAGTACCAGCAGTGTGCTGACCTAGGCCCTTAACATGAGACCACTGAAGGTACATACTCACTATTTCTCTGTTGATATACATTATTGAACAATAAAGGATCCAAATCTGACATTTCTGTTCTCCTTACAGAAATCACTTCTTTAGGTGCCAGAGCTCAAGGGACTTATAGGTAGCAACATTTAGTGATTTTGGCAAGATCTGCTTTAATACTACACAAGTTTCAATTTTACCATTAACTTTGACATCCACAAATTTTCCGAATTTCTCCTCCCACAAGCCTAGATCCTCTTGGTTTTCCTGGTGGCACAAAAAAAGGAGCAAATTGAGTTTATACATTGCAACAAATGTGGTTACCACAAGAGTACATTTTGTTTGGATTATTAAAAAATTAGACTGAGAAAATGAGTCTGTCTTTTAAAAGACCACTTTGTGGGGCACCTGGGTGGCTCAGTCGGTGAAGTGCCCAACTTCAGCTCAGGTCATGATCTCACTGCTCTGAGTTCGAGCCCTGCATCGGCCTCTGTGCTTACAGCTCAGAGCCTGGAGCCTGCTTCAGATTGTGTGTCTCCCTCTCTCTCTGCCCCTACCCCGTGCATGCTCTTTCTTTCAAAATTGGATGGATGTTAAAAAATGTTAAAAGACCTGTTTGTGATGTCAGTATATTTAACAAATTTGATCTGTGTTCTACATAAATGCCAGTAATCATCTTCCTTATGAACTGAAGCTGACATGAATATGATTTTTTATTGTGGTAGAATAGACCTAACATAAAATTTGCCATTTTAATTATTTATTTACTATTCATTTTAAACATTTTATTTATTTATTTTTTAAGTAATCTCTACACCTGATGTGGGGCTTGAACTCACAACCCTGAAATGAGGAGTTGCATGCTCTACTGATTGAGCCAGCCAGGTGTGCTACCCCACCCCCCCTTTTTTTTTCATTTTTACCATTTTATGTAATTTAATTAATTAATTAATTTATTTATTTATTTATTTATTTGAGAGAGAGGGTGCAAGTGAGAGAGGGACAGAGAGAGAGAGATAATCCCACAAGGGGCAGAGAGGGAGAGAGAGAGAAATGGGGCTCACATGAGTGTGGCTTGAGCTCACCCAAAGGAGGGCTCAGGCTCACCCTATGTGGAGCTTGGTTCAAACTCACAAATCATGAGATCATTACCCGAGCTGAAGTCCAATGCTTAACTGACTGAGCCACCCAGGTGCCCCTTATTTTCACCATTTTAAAGTGACATTAAGTACATTCACATTGTTGTGCAACTATCATCACCATCTATCTCCAGAACTTTTACATCTTCCCAAACTGAACCTCCACACCCATTAAACAATAGCTCCCCGTTTCTTCCTCCCTCAGCTCCTGACAACCACCCTTCTACTTCCTGTCTCTATGAATGTGACTACTATAGATACATAGATTTCTTATAACTAGAGTCATATAGTATTTGTCTTTTTGTGACTGCTTATTTCACCTAGTATAATATCTTCAAGATTCATCCATTTTGTAGCATATGTCAGAATTGCCTTCCTTTTTAAGGCCGAGTAACATTCCACTGTATGTATATACCACATTTTGTGTGCACATTCATCTGTCAGTGACTCTTGGGTTGCTGGACTGTTTTCACCTTTTGGCTACTGTGAATGATGCTTCTAAGAACACAAGTATACAAATATTTGCTTGAGTCCCTACTTGCCCTTTCAGATATAAATCCATGAGTGAAACTGCTGGATCATATTGTAATTCTATATAATTCTGAGGAATTGTTTGACATGAGTATCTTTACACAGGCCAAAATGCTGTGAAAGCACTTTGAAAAATGCAGTCTTGGGGCACCTGGGTGGCTCAGTCAGTTAAGCATCTGAGTTCGGCTCAGGTCATGATCTTATGGTTCATGGGTTCGAGCCCTATGCTGGGCTCTGTGCTGACAGCTCGGAACCTGGAGCCTACTTCAGATTCTGTGTCTCCCTCTCTCTCTGCCCCTCCCCCACTTGTCCTCTGACTCTCTTTGTTTCTCTCTCTCTGATAAATAAATAAGCAATAAAAAAATTTTTTAAAAGGGCACCTGGGTGGCTCAGTTGGTTAAGTGACCAACTTCAGCTCAGGTCATGATCTCACTGCTCTGAGTTCTAGCCCTGCATCGGCCTCTGTGCTGACAGCTCAGAGCCTGGAGCCTGCTTTGGATTCTGCCTCTGTCTCTCTGCCCCTATCCTGCTCAGGCTCTTTCTCTCTCTCTCTCTCAAATATAAATAAACATGAAAAAATTTTAAAAATATATTTAAAAAAAGAAAAATTCGGTCTTTACATAAGTAAGATCTTTTAAATCCTTTTTTTTTTCTTGTAAACATGTGAGGCACAACATTGAGAATCAAATAACTTAGGTCAAAAAGCAAACATTTTGGCTGAGGTGGGTACTTTGCCGCCCTCCTTCAATTAGCCAAACTACGTGAGAAGTGAGGCTGTTCAGGTTCACAATCTTTTGATGTAGAGCCCAAAACTTTCTTGGCTCTACAAGTTTCCTTTCTTGGCTTTACAAGTTTCATTCTTCCTCTCTGGCAGAATGAAGAAGTTTTCTAAAAATTGTATGTGTGCATGAAATGTATGTTTCTTTTTTATTTATTTATTTATTTTTTACATTTATTTAGTTTTGAGAGACAGAGAGAGACACAGCATGAGCAGGGGAGGGCAGAGACAGAGAGGCGGATAGAATCAGAAGCAGGTTCCAGGCTCTGAAATGTCAGCAGAGAGCCCAACACAGGGCTCAAACCCACGAGCCGTGAGATCATGACCCGAGTAGAAGTTGGACACTTAACCGACTGAGCCACCCAGGAGCCCTGAAATGCATGTTTCTTTTTAAAAATGAGCCCCTTGGGGCGCCTGGATGGCGCAGTCGGTTAAGCGTCCGACTTCAGCCAGGTCACGATCTCGCGGTCCATGAGTTCGAGCCCCGCGTCAGGCTCTGGGCTGATGGCTCAGAGCCTGGAGCCTGTTTCAGATTCTGTGTCTCCCTCTCTCTCTGCCCCTCCCCCGTTCATGCTCTGTCTCTCTCTGTCCCCCCCAAAAAAATAAATAAACGTTGAAAAAAAAAATTTAAAAATGAGCCCCTTGCCCATTTCTAGGTGGTTTCTCCATAATTATAAGCTTCTGTAAAGTGAGCTTCTGTGTGTCTGTGTGTGTGTGTGTTTAAATCACATCTGAATTCTTATTGTAGGGACTATTATTCTGGGGTCTGTGGATGGCCTTTAGAGTTTGTGAACTCCCTCAAACAGTATAAAAATTCTGTTTTATAGAGAAGGCTCATAGCCTTCAGCAGATTCTTTGCATCTGTGATGCAAAACCACTATTTAAGCTATCTAATTAGAGGTCTCCCCACAGCTGATTTGACATATCGTCACAAAACTGTCTAAGGCTATGTCTTAGTTGTCCTTCTCTATTTGGAAATGGAAAAAATACTCTCTCTCATATAAATCAGCATGGGTCAGTCCTCAAGAGGAAGAAGCATGTCCTTACTGCACTGGAAATATGTTTCACTATTCCTGGTGGCCATACCTACTGTCAGGGATCCTTCAAAGATGCATGTGGCTTTGGATGAAGAGAAGATTTCTGGAATATTCATTTTTCATAATTCAGCTAAAATAATCCTTTAAAAACAGACATCAGACCATGTATCTCTGCTGCTTACAACCTTTCCATAGTTTTCCTTTGCTCTTAGGTTAAAGTCGAAAAAGTTTAACAAGACATAAAAGAATGCCAGCTTCATGGTAATGGGGGACTTTGATTTATTCAATGATATCTCACCAATTCCTTGAACAGTGCCTGGCATATAGGAAATACTCAACAAATATTTGTCTACTAAAAGAATTATTGTAAGACTTTCCACTGAATTGCCCCTGCCTATCTCTCTGGCCTTGTTAACACAACACTGTTTCCTTTGCTTTTCTTTTTCCTGCTAAAATATATACATATATATTTTAAATTTCTTCAAATGTGCTCCTTCCTACCTCAAGCTCTTTGCATATGAAATCCCCTCTATCTGGAATAGTGTTTTTCCACCTTTTGACTAGCTTATGTATCTTCATGCATCAGTTTTAGCTGTTAAGTCATTTCCTACAGGAGGTCTTTCCTGACCCTCATCTTGGTCAAGTTCCTTGCTATCTTCTCCTATAGCACTCTTTTGTAACACTCCTCATGCTTGTACTTGTCAGAGTCTGTCTTTCCCATTAGATTCTAAGATTCATGAGGACAGGTTGAGATTTGTGTCATTCATGGCTGATTCTTCTTGCCTAGCATAATTTTTTGAGCTGGCACAAAAGCAGGCACTCAAGAATTACCTGTTTTATGAATGAATGAATACATGAGTAGACGAATGAATCAATGAGATAATAAGGTGAGCAAGAGACAGATGGTCTCATTTATATGCAGTATTTATCAAGTACCCATTTGTAAGAAGAAGGGAAGAACAGAACAATTATATCCCACATATTGATGGTGAAAGAGATTTGAAAAAAAGGTAAATTGCTCAATCTGTATTACCTGAGAAGTGTCAACTGATGTGTCCTCCTTATTTTCTTTGGTAGCTCTGTTTTAATATAAATAAAGTTGTTTTACTCAAGGGAAGACTAACAGAATTTTGTTCAATGATAAAGATTTTAATTTCTAACTTTTGAGACCCCATAAATTATGTCTTTTAACTTATTAAAATAATTATAAAAATAAGTTTATGAAATTGAGGAACTTTTATGATGAACATTAATCCAATAGCTTGATTTGTTAAAATGTAATATGTTTGAATTTTCTTATTAACCCTTAAAAAACTTTATCAGTTTTTTTATCATACATGTAATACATAATACAATATCAAAACAAAATATAAGCAAGCAAGGTGGAACACTGCTCCCCTCTCTCCAATGTTAACCTCCTACAAAGCAACATAATGCACTGTCTTCCAATTTAATTGTAACAATTTAAACTATCGGGCATACGTGGATTTGAGTGCTCATTTCTCCCCGTTCTTAACAATACTGAACCTTATACACTTTTAAAATCATTGCCAGGGGCACCTGGGTGGCTCTGTCAGTTAAGCGTCTGACTTTGGCTCAGGTCACAATCTCACAGTCCATGAGTTTGAGCCCCCTATCGGGCTCTGTGCCGACAGCCTGGAGCCTGCTTCAGATTCTGTGTCTCCCTCTCTCTCTGCCCCTCCCCCACTCTTACTCTGTCTCTGTCTCTCTCAAAAATAAAGATTAAAAAAAAATCTAAAAATAAAAACAAAAATCGTTGGCAGTCTAAAATTTTAGACAAGGTAATGCATTTCACTTTGAATTTCTTTCATTAATGACGTAAAGTGCTTTTGTATACATTAAATGGCATTTCTATTTCTTCTGTGAATTGTCTATTCACCCTCATTATACATTAATTTTTTTAGGGTAAAATACAGTACGAATATAGAAGAGTATATAAGTTCAGAGGTTAAAAATGAATACTAAAGTAACGACTACGAAGCCACATAAGCAACAGACTTGTTCATCTGGCATCATAGCGTCTCTCCTCAAATGTATCATCCATCTCCTTGCTGTGCTCTTCAGAGGAACCGCTTTACCAAGTTTTGTGTGGAATCACTCCCTTGCTGTTTTTTATTCCATTCCCACGAGTGTACGAGTCCTCAAACGCACATTTGGCTTTGCCTTAAAAATTTTTTGATATTAAAAAATTTTGATATTCATCATGTTAATATATGTTGCTGCAGTTTGTATCACCCATTGTTTATTTGAGTGTTCCTCTTTTTCTTATCGATCGGTATAAGTTCTTCCTATAGATGCATATTAATTTTTGAATTCTTATACATGTTAAAAATTTGTGGTGAAATTTAAGACAACTAGTATGTTGCCTTTTGATTTTTTTTATTTCATTAAAAAAAATTTTTTTAACATTTGTTTACTTTTGAGAGAGACAGAGAGAGACAGAGCATGAGCAGGGGAGGGGCAGAGAGAGAGGGAGACACAGAATCCGATGCAGGCTCCAGGCTCTGAACTGTCAGCACAGAGCCCCATGAGAGGCTGGAATCCACAAACCGTGAGATCATGACCTGAGCTGAAGTGGACACTTAACGTACTGAGCCACCCAGGTATCCCTGGTGCCTTTTAATTAAAAAAAAAATTAACAAATTTTATTTTTTACAACAGTTTTAGGTTCACAGCAAAACTAAGCAGAAAGTGTTGAGTTCTCATATGACCAACTGTCCCTACACACTCACAGTCTCCCCCGCTGTCAACATCCTGTACCAGAGTGCTACATTTATTACAATCAATGAACCTGCACTGACACATCATTATCACCCCAAGTCCATAGTTTATATTAGGGTTCATTCTTGGCATTGTACATTCTATGAGTTTTGACAAATGTATCATGACATTTACCCACCACTGCAGTATCATACAGAGTAATTTCACTGCCCTTAAAATCTGTGTACTGCTTAGGTATCCCTTTGGCTTACTTAACCCCTGGAAACTACTGATCTTTTTACTATCTCCATAATTTTCCCTTTTCCAGAATTTTATATAGTTGGAAACATAGAGTAGGTAGCCTTTTTCAGATTGGCTTCTTTCAGTTGGTAAAACTTGCATTTGAGTTCCCTCCATGTCTTTTCATGGCTTGATAGTTCATTTCTTTTAGGTACTGAATAATATTCTATTATTTGGATGTACCATAGTTTAATCATCTACTGAAGGATATCCTGACGGCTTCTAAGTTTTGGCAATTATGAATAAAATTGCCATAAATACTCATGAGCAGGTTTTTGTGTAGACATAGATTTCCATCTCCTTTGGGTAAATAATAAGAAGCATGATTGTTGAATTATATGGTAAGAGTATGTTTAGTTTTGTAAGAAATTATCAAACTGTCTTCCAACATGACTGTATCATTTTGCAGCCCCAACAGCAATTAATGTGAGTTCCTGTTCCACATCCTCCCCAGCATTTTGTTACCAGTGTTCTGGATCTTGGTCATTCTAACAGATATGTAATGGTTTCTTGTTTTAACTAATGACAAATGATGTTGAACATCTTTTCATATGCTTACTTGCCATCTGTTTATCTTTTTTGGTAAGGTTTCTGTTCAACTCCTTTGTACATTTTTGAGTGTTCACTTTCTTACTGTTGAATTTTAAGAGTTCTTTGTATATTTTGGATAGCAGTCCTTTATTTGATGTGTTTTTTGCAGATATTTCTTCCTAGTCTGTGGCTTATCTTCTTATTTCCTTATCATTGTTTTTCAAAGAGCAATAGTTTTTAATTTTTTTTAATTTATTTTTATTATCTTTAAAAGTTTTTTTAAATTTTATTTGAGAGAGAGATAGAGCATGAGCCAGGGAGAGGGGCAGAGGGAGAGAGAGAGAGAATCTCAAGCAGGCTCCATGTTCAGTGTGGAGCCCAATGCAGGCTCAATGCCATGACCCTGGGATCATGACCTGAGCCAAAATCAGGAGTTGGACCCTCAACTGACTAAGCCACCCGGGTACCCCTAGTTTTTAATTTTAATGAAGCCTAATTTATCAATTATTTCTTTCATGAATCATGACTTTGGTGGTATATTAAAAAATCATCACCATACCCAAGGTCATCTAGGTTTTCTTCTGTTATCTTCTAGGAGTTTTATAGTTTTTATTTTACATTAGATCTATGACCTATTTTGAGTTTTTATTTTTAATACTTAAAAAGTGGAGACCAAAGCAGGGCTTGAACTCACGACCCTGAGATCAAGCCCCTGAGCTGAGATCATGAGTCAGACGCTTACTGACTGAGCCCCTCAGGTGTGTGGAGGGTGTAAGGTCTGTGCCTAGATTCATTTTTAAATATATTTTGATTCAAGTAAAATTAATATACAGTGTCATATTAGTTTGAGGTATACAGTATAATGATTCAATATTTCTACACATTACCCAGTACTCATCACAATAAGTGTACTCCTAATCCCCTTCATCTATTTCACCCATCCCCCCCTCACCTCCCCTCTGGCAACGCCCAGTTTGTTCTCTGTATTTAAGAGTCTGTTTTTTTTTTTTGTCTTTTTATTTGTTCATTTGTTTTGCTTCTTATATTCCACATGAGTGAAATTATTAGGTATCTGTCTTTGTCGGACTGACTTTACTTATCATGGTACCTTCTAGATCTGTCCATGCTGTTGCAAATGGCAAGATTTCATTCCTTTTCATGGCTGAGTAATATTGTGTGTGTGTGTGTGTGTGTGTAGACACTGTCTTCTTTATCCATTCATTTATGGATGGACACTTGGGTTGCATCCATATCTTGACTACTGCAAATAATGCTGCAGTAAACATAGGGGTGCACATATCTTTTTGAATTAGTGTTTTTGTTTTCTTTGGTTAAATACCTAGTAGCCAACGCCATTTATTGAAGAGGCTATCTTTTCCCCATTGTATGTTCTTCCTTCCTTTGTTGAAGATTGACTGTATATGCATGTATTTATTTCTGGACTCTCTATTGTGTTCCAAAACTCTCCATGTTTTGTTTTTGTGCCAATACCATACTGTTTTGATAACTGTATCTTTGTAATATACTTTGAAATCAAGGAACATGATACCTCTAGTTTTGTTCTTCTTTCTCAAGATTGCTTTGGCTATTTGGAATCTTTTGTGGTTCTGTACAAATTTTAGGATTATTTGTTCTATTTCTGAGAAAAATTCCATTGGTATTTTGATAGAAATTACATTCAATCTGCAGACCGCTTTGGGTAGTATGGAGATTTTAACAATATTAATTCTTCCAATCCATGAGCAGTGTACCTTTCCATTTGTGCTGTCTTCAGTTTCTTTAATCAATGTCTTATAGATTTCAGGGTTCAGGTCTTTCACCCCCTTGGTTACATTTAACCCTAGTTATTTTATTCATTTTGATGCAATTGCAAATGGGATTGTTTTCTTAATTACTCTTTCTGATAGTTCATTATAAGTATATAAAAAATGCAACAGATTTCTGTATATTTGTTTTGTATCCTGTATTAGTGAATTAATTTATTAATTCAAAGAGTTTTTAAAAATGATTTATGTGTTTATTTTTGGTAGAATCTTTAGTGTTTTCTGTATACAATATCATGTAGTCTTCACATAGTGACAATTTTACTTCTTTTCCCATTTAGAGGGCTTTTATTTCTTTTTCTTGTTTTATTGCTGTTTTTAGGATTCCAGTATTTTTGAATAAAAGTGACAAGAGTGGGCATCCTTGTTCTGTTCATGTTCTAAGAGAAAAGGCTTTCAGCTTTTCACTGTTGAGTATGATGTTAGCTGTGGGTTGCCATACATGGCATTTATTATGTTGAGGTATGTTCCTTCCATACCAACTTTGTTGAAAGATTTTTTATAATGAATGATGTTGAATTTTATCAAATTCCATTTCTGCATCTACTGAGATAATCATATGATTTTTATCCTTATTTTTGTTAATGTGATGTATCATGTTGCTTAATTTGTGGATATTGAACCATCCTTTTATCCTTAGAATAAGTCTCATTTGATCATGATGTATGATTCTTTTAAAGCATTATTGAATTTGGTTTGCTAATATTTTGTGTAGGGTTTTAATATCAATGTTCATCAAGAATATTGGCCTGTAATTAATTTTTTTTTTTTTTGGTATTGGTTTTGGTATTAAGGCAATTCTGGCCTCATAGAATGAGTTTGGAAGCATTAAGTCTTCTTCAATATTTTGGAATATTTTGAGAAGAACAGATAATAACTCTTCTTCAAAGGTTTTGTAGAATTCACCTATGAAGTCGTTGTGTAGTCCTAGCCTTTTGTTTGGTAGGCATTTTTGGATTACTGTTTCAATTTCATTACTCACAATTCATTCACATTTTCTATTTTTTCTTGATGCAGTCTTGGAAGGCTGTATGTTTTAGGAATTTATCCACTTATTCTAGGTTCTCCTATTTGCTGGCATGTAAATGTTTGTAGTTGTCTCTTATGATCCTTTTTATTTCTGTGGTATTGACTGTAACTTCTCTTTCATTTGATTTTATTTATTTGGGCCCTCTATTTTTCTTGATGAGTCTGGATAAAGTTTTATCAATTTTGTTATCTTTTCAAAGAACCAGGTGCCCCCCCCCCCATTATTTCTCTAAATAGAGTTTCTGTCCCTCTCTCTCTCTCTTCTCCTTCTGGGACCCCTATAATGTGAATGTCCGTATGCTTAACGTCCCAGTGGTCCCTTAAACTACGCTCATTGTTTTTAGAGGCTTCTGGGTGGCTGAGCGGATTGGGCGTTCGACTTTGGCCAGGTCATGATCTCATGGTTTGTGGGTTTGAGCCCCGCATCAGGTTCTGTGCTGACAGTTCAGAGCCTGGAGCCTGCTTTGAATTCTGTGTCTCCCTCTCTCTCCCGTCCCTTCCCTACTCACACTCTGTCTCTCAAAAATAAATAAGCATTGGAAAAATTTTTTTTAATAAATTAAATTATTAAATTAAATTAAAATTAAATTAAATTAAAATTAAATTATTAAATAAAAAATTTTAATAAATAAACTATGTTCATTTTTTTTTAATTCTTTTTTCTTTTTGCTGTTCTGATGGGGAGATTTACACTACCTGTCTTCCAGATTGCTGATCTGTTCTTCTGCGTCATCTAATCTGCTGATTCCCTCTAGTGTATTTCTCATTTCAGTTATTTTATCCTTCAGCTGATGGGTTCTTTTTGTGTTTTCTATCTCCTTATTGAAGTTTTCACCGTGTTCATCCATTCTTCTCCTGAATTTGGAGAACATTACTTTAAATTCTCTATCAAGCAGATTGCTTATCTGTTTTGTTTAGTTCTTTTTCTGAAGTTTTGTCTTGTTCTTTCATTTGGAATATATTCTTCTGTCTCCTCATTTTGCCTAAGTCTCTGTTTGCTTCTATGTATTAGGCAGATCAGTTACATCTCCTGATCTTGAAGGAGTGGTTTTATGCAGAGGGTGTCCTGTGGGCCCAGTAGCGCAAACACCCTCGTCACCCCGGTCAGGTGCCCCAAGAGCATTCCCTGTGTGGGTTGTGTGCACCTTCCTGTTGTGGCCAGGTTGCAACTGGTGCAAACTCACAGGTGTATGGGGCTATCCTCCAGCATGACTGTCTGTGAGTTCTGGCTGTGACTGCTATGGTCATACTGGTTAGTGGGGCTAGCCCCTGGCCCATCTGGCTGAGAGGCCTGGTTGTGACTGTTGTGAATATGCTGGTGTGTGGGGCTGGTCCCTGGCATGGCTGGCTGTGAGGCCTGGCAATGACAGCTGTGAGTGCACTGGTGGGTGGGGCATGTCTCCTGCTTGGCTTGCTGCAGGGTCCAGCTGTGACTGCTGTAGGTGTTCTAGTGTGTGGGGATGACCTTCTGGGGCGGAGGTGCTGAGGAGGGGTTCTGGTCCCAGCTGGGGTTGCCTACTGCAAGTGCTGGGGTTGGAGGCTTCTTGGCAGGAGCTCTAATGTGAGCTAAAGCACCTACCAGGAATGCCAGGGTGCAGAAACACTTGAGAAGGTCTTTAGGCTGGGAGGTGGCTTGGGTGGGACAAGTCTTCAGGGGAGCACTGGGGTGGGGTGAGTGGCACTAGCATAGTAAAGAGTGCCAGAACTGATATCCACTAATGCTGGGCCAACTAGGTAGAAGGAGTAAGAAAAATGGTACCCATCAGTGCATCTGTCCCTGGAGGACATTCCCACAGATACCTGCCATTCTGGCACATCCCCTAAAATTAGTGAATTTCCTTCACATGTAACCCAGGGATTTTTCACATGGTTGCCTCTGTGTTGGCACTCAGAGCAGGTGTGACTGTGCACATGCCATCAAAGAGCAGTGTGTCAGTTTCCTACTGCCCTCTGACTCTCTTGGACATATGCCCTGTTGGTTTTCAAAGCCAAACGTTAGGGGAGCTTGTCTTCCTGGTGCAGGTCCCCATGGCATATGGAGATTCATGTGGGACTCAGGCCTCTTCTTCCTCAGGGCAGGTCTCTCTGGTTGTAATATCCCTCCCATTTGTGGTTTGCTGCACTGGGGATGTGGAACCTGACTAAATAAACCATGTCTCTGCTCCTCCTACCTGGCACCTTAATGTGTCTTTTTCTTTATATCCTTAGTTGTATGTTCTGTTGTTAGTCTTTAGTTCATTCTCAGAGATCATTTTCTACGCGTAGTTGTAGAATTTTTTTTGTACAATCTTTACTCCCCACCCAAGGGGTAGGTGCACTGTTCCTTAAGGTACTCCAATACCAGGTCAATGCGTGAAGTGGATGGAGCAAGCTCCTATTCCATCTCCTAGTTCCAAAAAATCCATTTAATATACTGTATTGTCCTCACATTGAGGGTGTAGCAGATATTAAACTGTTAAGGACAGCTGCTACACTTGATCTTAGCCAAAAGGCTGAGAAGTGATGTAGTTGTAGATTTGGATGTGTGTGTGGGAGGAGGTAAGCTCAAGATGTTCCTACTCTGTGATTTTTTTCATCTGGAATTCATTTTTTCTAATGTTGCAAGGCCTGGGTCTAACTTAAAAATTTTTCCAGGTGGATAATCTGATTTTCCTAACACAAATGTAAATGGTGGAAATATAAACTAGTTCACAACTTCTATAGGAGGTGATCTGGCAGCACGAGTCAAAATTACAAATTCACAAACCATCTGATCAGCAATTTTACTTCTACGACTCGTCTATGTATATCCTTGCATGTATGCAAAATGATACATATATAAAGTTATCCATGAAGTGAGTAGCTGTAAAACAAGATTAGAAATAATTTTAAAGTCCACCAAGAGGAAATTTACTAAATGAATCATTGTGTAAGCATGCAATTGAAACTATATACCTGCTTTAAAGAAATTAGGAACTATCAAATTGGTAAAGAAGAAACAGCAAAGTGCAGAATAATGTATAAAGGTGGTATCATATGTGTCAAGAAAGGATAAAACAAAGAATATATATATCTTACTGGATGGACATAAATTATCTCTGGAAGGATACATAAAAAACTGGAAACACTGATTACTTTCAAAGATAGAACTAGGTAGCTCAAGGACAAATGGTGAGGATATTTTTCACTATATACTCCTTTGTAGCATATGCTTATTCTAAAAAGATTAAGGCCCAACTTAGGTTATCACCTCTAAAACACAAATAATGGGAGTTTATTAAAAGAAAAAATATTTTAAATATAAATAACCTGGGTACTGGGTTTACAGGTATTTGTTATGCTATTAGTATTTTTCAGTTAAAAAAAATAATTGAACATTCATAAGGTACTAACAAGCGGCAGAATTATGGGTATTGAAATTTTTCTTTTCAATATTTTCTATTTTTCCTATAATGAACAGAAACTATCTCTGTAATAAGAAAACAATATTTGGGGCACCTGGGTGGCTCAGTCGGTTGAGCATCCGACTTCAGCTCAGGTCATGATCTCACAGTTCGTGGGTTTGAGCCCCGCATCAGGCTCTGTGCTGACCGCTTGCTCAGAGCCTGGAGCCCGCTTCAGATTCTGTGTCTCCTCTCTCTGCCCCTCCCCTGCTCACGCTTTGTCTCACTCTGTTTCTCAAAAATAAATAAATGTAAAAAAATAAGATTTATATTGTTTGTTTGTTTTTAGAAAATAAGGTTTTTAAATATAAAAACCACTGTGTGGCAATAATGAATGTTCAATGCTTTCTACAGAACATATAAGATGTTAACTATTAGGATAAAAGTAGAAAGAGCTACAGACTGGAGAATTTAAAAACAATATTGGTAAAAAAAAATGGAAGAATCTTCCCCTATGACTACCTCCCAGTTCATGTGACCCTCATACAAACAGCTTTGATCGAGTGACTATTTCCATATAATTCTTGGAAATTATTCAAGTGTAAGTTAATTGAAGTTATTTTAAGGGGATACAATGAAGTTCTGCAGTCAAATGCTCTACCCCTGAGCTATACCCCCTAAAATGAAGTTCTGAAGACATATCAGTTCACATTAACATTTATCAGTTCTCAACAGAGAGTGCTTTTTAAGAGTAGACAATGCCATCAGTTAAACGCATGGGATGTGTTAGGAGGGTCAAGTTGCAAAAGTCTGCGAATCATTCTTGTCATCAAGCCTGCATTTATTTGCATGGGTGAAAAGATGAAATTTCTCAAAATAATATTCCAGCAAATAAGGTGAACTAAGTTTTCATGGTGATATATCAACTATTTAGGCAAGTGATAATCATGATCAAGTTTTCTGACATTGTTTTGCTTTGTTTTAAAGAGAAAGAGGACAGGATGGTGGGGAGAGAGAATCGTAAGCAGACTCCATGCTGACTATGAAGCCTGACATGGGGCTTGATCTCATGCCCCTGGGATCATGACCTGATCCAAAGTCAAGAGTCAGATGCTCACCTGACTGAGCCACCCAAGCACCCCTCTTATGTTCATATGCCAAGTAATGTGCAAAAATACCTTTTCTTGAGAGGAACTTGCAGGTGCTCAAAGTACAAGTGGCCCAGGGAGTTTATGCTCATCACAACCTCTTCTTCAGACACTAAATCTACCTTGAATGGGTTTGCTGTGATATGACACTTCAGATCTCCTTTTCCATCAGCCAGTACCAGACTACCTGCATCCCCTGAGGATGAAATCAGCCTAGAAAACAAAGCAAGAAGAGAGAAATAGGTTTACATAGCTCGAAGTGATTCTCAATTCAAATTAATGTGCAAATCCATATTCATGGGACATAGGGGTTTGGTGTCAGAAAGCCTAGACTGAATATAGCTCTATCATGCACTAGGAGTATAACTTTGGACAAGTTAGTCAGTCTATCCAGTTCTTAGTTTCCTCATCTGTAAAGTAGAAATAATAAAAGCAAGAACAAATAGAGCTTTTGGGGAGAACTGAGTGGGATGATGCAAGCAAAGTACTTAAGTACTTGGCAGTGCCTGGCAAATAATAATATGTTAGCTATCATCATCATTTCCTTGGGCTGGACAGTCTAGGAACACTTTGGTGCACAGAGTCTAAATACTGCTTTTCTTTCTCATTCCAACCAAATACTCAAAAACTAAGGAAATAACATAGATTGGGTTATTGACCCGGTGGGTCCACGGTGAGATGCAATCTCTCCTGACTCCCATCAGCTCTGATTTGAGAGCTAGACTGTTAGGATATTCTGGATCCCCAGAAATCATGTAAGCCCAGAGACAGTCACTTAAAATCCTTCAGAGGTCTAGATATTTATTTCTCTGGTGCACAGTCACTCTGGTAAATGGTCACATGCCTCCTTAGGGAAGGTGAGGAGGGATATTTTATGTTATTATATTCTTGCGAAGTCCTTCTCCCTGGATTCTAGGCAAGATACTTGGGTTTTGTTAACTGTCTGGAGTAGTATGAGAGTTGTATATCACTGTTTATCACACCCAAATGCAGGGGCTCTTGGGTGGCTCGGTGAGTTGAGCATCTGACTCTTGATCTCGGCTCAGGTCATGATCTCATGGTTCGTGGGTTCGAGCCCTGTGTCAGGCTCTATGCTGGCAGTGCAGAGCCTGCTTGGGGTTCTGTCTCTCCCTCTGTCTGCCCCTTCCCCACTTGTACTCCCTTTCACTCTAAATAAATAAATAGCAAAATGGAATTCTTTTGATTGTTCCATCAAATAGGACTTTAATGCATCTATTTCAGTCCAGTGGACCCTTTGATACATTGTTCACTGCCCTGAGAGTTAAACATTTTGGGTACCATACATGCCCTGCTGTGCATTATGGAAACATGTTCACCTTGTCACTAATAACTAAATGCTGCTACTTTCATTATGCACCTGGAGTCTCACCATCTCCACTGAAATCGGGGAGCCCATTTTGATGGCATCATTTTCCACCATTATTTTTAGCTCATAAAAGACATTCACTCACTACAATGCTTTCCAAGTGTTCCTTCATCAAGTTATTTCTCAGTGAAAGGAGTCTCTTTGGAACCTCTTGGAGAGCAAAATTAGGGGCTAGTTGTGCTGTTGCATATGACATATCCACTTCAACATCTTTATCTCCCTAAGTCTATGGATCATCTTTTCTACTCTGTGCCAAGGCTAAGCTGGTATCTCAGCTTCATTCAGCAGAGTCCATAGCTGAGTACAGATTATAATTAACCAACCAAGCAAATAATTAGACCCACTCCCAGATGTCCAAGCTAGCATATCAAATTTAGATTCTTTGGTACCCATGTCAATAAATTTAATGTGGTCCTAAAATTATGTTCCTTTCTTTAGTCTAGGAATCCCTCAGAATGCATTTCTATCCGTATTTCCTAGGTTTTTGCCTATATAAAATCTTACAATTCCTTAGGTGTAGTGTTTGACTGTAATTAGCTCCCTAGGCATGTTAGGCTCTGGTAGTGAGCTTAAAGGAAGGCAGTGAAGGGTGGTAGGGGTGAGGCACAATGAGCACTGTCATCCCCTTGGACAATATATCTTAGGTGAGGTCAACACAGGGTGTCCAAGCAAGGTAGGATCAGCTTTGTTAGAGGAAAAGGAGCTGCTTCTGCTGGAATGGAAGCCTTGGTGGAATTCTGTTGATCACAGGTAGTAATTTAAGTAAGTTTGCCATGGAATGGTGTGGTTTATTACCAGTTGTGTAGTTTGCTGGGTCTGCCACAACAAATACCCCATTGGGTGGCTTAAAGTACAGAAGTTTATTTTCTCACAATTTTGGTGGCTAGAAGTCCAAGATCAAAGTGTCAGCAAGTTTGGTTTCTTCTGAGACCTCTCTCCTTGGCTCTCAGATGGCCATCTTCTTGCTGTATCCTTACATAGTCATCCCTCTGTCTGTGTCAACTTGTGACCTAATCTCCTCTCCTTATGGAACACTATTCATATTGTATTACAGTCCACCCTAACAACCCCATTTTAACAAGTTACCTCTTCAAAGGTTCTACCTCTAAATATAGTCATTTTCTGAGGCACAGGGGGTTGTGGCTTCAACATATGAGTTTTTTTTTGGGGGGGGGACACAATTGAGCCCATAACACTAGTATCTTATCCTCTAATGATAACCAAGTCCTCGCTGCTTTCAAATCCGGCCAAAGCAGCTAACCAATCTCATATTCCCATCCTAGAGGGTCTGTTGCCTATACTTACTTCTGATACCAAAGGCTATATCAACCAAGATTCAACTGTACAATAAGGAAAAAATTCTGGGGGCGCCTGGGTGGGTCAGTCAGTTAAATGTCTGACTTCAGCTCAGGTCGTGATCTTGTGGATTGTGGGTTTGAGTCCAGCTGTGCTGGCAGCTCAGAGCCTGGAGCCTGCTAAGGATTCTGTGTCTCCTCTCTCTCTGCCCCTCCCCTGCTCATGCTCTGTCTCTCTCTCTCTCTCAAAAATAAACATTAAAAAAGCAAAGAAAAAATTCTGGCTATTTTAAGTGGAAAATAAGTAACTTAAGATGGGGGAATTGGGAGCTTATGACATCATTGGAAGCACTGAGGTAATAGGTTGGGCAGCCGGTAATGATCCCTAGAATACTACTGCATGGTCAATTGAACTACTATTGCAGCTAGAATCAGGAAGTTGGATAATCAGAAGTCACTGTGGCAACTGCTGGGCTCCAAGATCATGCCATATTAGCTCCAGAGATGAATAAACTACTACCCTAACTAGTGTGCCTCTAGAGACATTCTATAGCTGCCAAATCCATGCCAGCAAAATTGGAAGCTCAGTTCTAAAATCAAGATACCTGTAAGTGCATCTGACTGGTAGAACCTGAATTATACCAGAAACTAGTTACATGAGAGTATGGGAAGTGGAGGAATGTATTTTTTAACTTTCTTGTTACTGCAGTAGCCAAAGGCCCTCTAGAAAGAGGTTGGAATGGAAGCAGAACTAATACAACATATTTATCACACAAAGCTAGTTATCATCCTGACCCCAAAACATGGCAATAACACAGAAAAAGAAAATTACAGATGAATTTTACTTAACACAGATGTAAAAATGTTAAAAGGATCTACCAGTAAAGTGAATCCTCCAGGATAGTAAAAAATAATATACTGTAACCAAGCACACACACACACACACACACACACACACACACACACACGCATGCATGTGCACCAACCTAAAAAGCCTTGAGAACAGTCTTTTTAAAAAAAATTTTTTTTAAAAATTTTTGAGAGAGAGAGACAGAGCGCAAGTGGAGAGGGGCAAAGAGAGAATGAGACACAGAATCCGAAGAAGGTTCCCAGCTCTGAGCGCTCAGCAGAACCTGACACAGGGCTCGAACTCACGAACCCGTGAGATCATGATCTGAGCCGAAGTCGGATGCTTACCCGACTGAGTCACCCAAGCGCCCCGAAAACAGTCTCTTTTTAATTCCAGTTTTCTAAGTTCTTGGCATATAGGAGCAGCTGAATGACTAGACCTATTTTGAATTTATGATGATTCTACTATCACTGAAGTACTTTTCTCCTTATAATCTACTGACTTGATTAAATTTTTATGGAAAAAGTAATCTACATAAAACTACGATAATGATATAGTGAAAATTAAAGCATTTGGCATAAACTTATATTCCTTTAGTGAAATAATATGAAAAAATAACAGGAATCAGCAGGCAGAACCAGTGAAATATCACTGGAAAGAGTATTGAGAACTGAGGAAGATACTGCAGAACTAGGAAAAATGCTTTTTGATCTCCAAAGTTTTTGTTTCACTTAGACACTGATGATTAATTTATCTTTGACATGTTACATTTCTGAGACTACCCTTAATGAAAAGTGAGCCTAATTGTATAAATTGTGGTAAGCACGGGAGTTTGGCTAGTATATTAGATCTCTGGAGCCCTGCTGCTAATCTGAGTAAATTAAATAGCTCTCCTACTTGTTCTCAAATTCTACTTGTTCCCAAAGTCTGGTTGATGAATCATTTCCTTTGCAAGAAGGACAGCAGGGCTCAAAAGCTCTGCTTCTGCTCATGAATAAGTGCTGATAAATCAAATGGTGGAGAATGGACAATATATAAAAAGCATAAATGTATCCCCAAATAACTGAAAACTGACTCTGCAAATGATTATAGCTTCGAATAGAAAAAACAGGAGGAACATGCAAAATCTGCTACTCAAGGTATAATAAAAGACCATACTGAGGGCGTATCCAAGATCTCTTGTTCCTTGGCTTACCTTACGGTGCGTGGCTTGCTTGTGACAACATCAGGAACTTCATACCTGGGTTTCAGGGGAGTTTCTTCATTGATTTTAAGCCTGAAAATATTTCCCTCTATACCATAAACTTCAGCCAGAAGAGGAACCTTGGAACAGACACGAGATTAGTTTTAACAGGTTATTACACCAGTGATGGCCAGTTCTCGAGTCAAATTACAATAATTAGAAACTATGTTTGAATTATTATAGGCCAAGTAAACTGGAGACAATGGGAATCATGAAGGAAATAGCTCCCCAATCTTTGTATTTACTTGTTTGGCTATACTTGTGGTACAGCAAGAAACACATTATATGTGTTCTTAAAAAAATTTTTTTTTACATTTATTTATTTTTGAGAGACAGAGAGAGAAAGAGCACAAGTGGGGGAGGGGCAGAGAGAGACTGAGACACAGAATCCAAAGCAGGTTTCAGGCTCAGAGCTGTCAGCACAGAGCCCGTCATGGGGCTCGAACTCACGAAACCGTGACCTGAGCTGAAGTTGGATGCTTAACTGACTGAGCCACCCAGGTGCCCTTCATTCTATGTGTTCTATGGCAAGGCAAACCTATAATTGTCCAGACCAGGACCTTTAAAAATGAGAGATCCCTATTAATAATTATACTGAATGATAGGCATGAGCTGAAACTGTTTTTGGAAAACTGGGACATGCGGCCACTTTATCTATGATAAACTGCAGGTGTCTTAGAGTAAGGGTTTGGTACTAAAACTAGGGCAACTGGATTCCAGCTGAATAAAAGATGAAGGATGACCAACCACAGAATGGAAAGGAATAGAGAATAAAATAATGGTCATTCGGGTTCCTTAGGATAGATGCCTGAGGCTTGCTGCTTGATTTTAATCAAGGCACTTCCTGTACACCTGAGAATAGGGCCTGGGGAATTTTCTCTAGAGGTTGGGATGTTCTCAGCTTTCTTAAGAGGCAGGGGAACTTAAGTAAAATTTTGCCTATAGTGTGACATGGAAGCAACATAGAATTATTTAGACTACCATATTTGAGAAATAAAACACAAAACAACAACAAACCCCAAGAAAATAGAAATGGCCAGATTTAGGTTACAAAATGAAGCATGTAGATCAGAGAAATATGTATTTTTTAATATGAAGTCATCTTTGTTATAATTTAGAAGTCCGTTAGAAACAGACATTGATCTTTAATAAAAAAAACTTCTAGGATCTCATGGGCTTCTGTTTCCCATTTAGTTATGTAGTTTAAAAATCCACTTTACTTGAGAATGGTGGAAAAGGCCAAGTAGTATCTTAGTTTTTGTTATGACAAGTTTTCTTCTCATAGGCATTCTGGAGTCTTTGGGAATTTTAATGGACCTGCCCATTTCCAATGCCTTCTGTGATTCCTTAGAAATTTCAATGGGCACCTGTCCTACAGAACATTCTTTTACTCTACTGATTCTTAAGGTATGAGTCTAGGGCTATGCCTGAGAATTTGCTTTTCTAACCTATTGTTCTCCTTTGATTTACTCTAAATGGCAGTTTTTAAAATGGGTCAAATGTGCCCAAGCTTCCAAACCTGCATGCTTATCTTACAAAAATAGCACTTATCATTCACTTTACCAACAGTCCCCGCCAAATAAAGTTCCCCAAAGCATAAAGTATCAACTGCCAATGTTAGGTGAAGCCCCTCCTCTTTCCCCAGATCATATTATTTGGAATCCTGAGTGAGAGCAAGCAACTCCAACACAGAGCCACAATCTTTCTCAAAAACTTGATCAGAGAAATATTTTGACAGTTTTCAATTGCTGTGCCATGCCTCAGTGGTTGATAGCAAATCCTTCATTAAATCCTTCATGTGATGCCAGATTCTGGTTACAACTGGGTCCATGTACTGTTACTGTAACATCTGTTAAATCAAAGGCTAAGGAGGGCAGGCTGTGTGACATAGTGTAGAACAGGGTCAATGTGGTACAAGTAAAATAGGAAGCAGGGAGAGTATCACAGCATTAAAATAATGATATTATTGGAACTTTGCCTCTTTGGGAATGTAGAAAAGTAGTCAGGGCACTTACGTAGTGACCCGACACTTAAAAGAGTGACCACGTAAATAGTGCAGTGGCTCTGGCTCCTTTTAAAGATAATTCTTAAAGCAGGGTTATAGTAGGGGTGCCTGGGTGGCTCAGTCAATTGATCGTCTGACTTCAGCTCAGGTCATGATCTCACGGTCCATGAGTCTGAGCCCCATGTTGGGCTCTGTGCTGACAGCTTGGAGCCTGGAGCCTGCTTCGGATTCTATGTCTCCCTCTCTCTCTGCCCCTCCCTGCTCGTGTGCTCTTTGTTGCTCAAAAATGAATGTCATAAAAAATTTAAAAAAATAAAGTAGAATTATAGTAGAGTAGCAGTGTAATTATTTTTTTCTAGCTTTATTGAAATAAAATTGGCATAATGTACAAATTTAAGGTGTACATCATATTGATTTGATACTTATATATTGCAAAATGATTACCACCATAGCATTAGCTAACAACTGCATCATATCACATAATTACCATTTCCTTTTTGTGATGAGAACATTTAAGATCTACTCTCTTAGCAACATTCAAGTATATAACAGAGTATTATCAGTTATAGTCACTATGCTGTACAATAGAATCCTTAGATCTTACTCATTTTGTTTAGCTGGAAGTTTATATATACTCTTTGACCAACATTGCCCTTCCCCTGCCTCAATCATACTGTAATTATTCATTGTATGTTTAACATTCTTTTGTAAATTTAATTACTTCAAGTGTGCCATCAGAATTCTAAGATTTAAAAATGTGTCCAAATACAAATAAAGCTGAAATTCTGTTAGATTATGTATTGTCTCTGAAGTGAGACATACAGTTCCGTTGTTTTCTCAAATTTAACATTTATTTGGCATCTAATATTGTGATGTGCTGTGAAAAAGATGACTAAACTCTTAGAGGAAGACTGCAATTTACAGATAAAACACATAGTAAACATAAAGCATTTTATAGGTGCTGAGATGGAAGGACAAGGACAGTGCTGTGGGAGAACAAGGAGAGAGAATATTAGTGATGACTGTAAGGAAAGGGGTTCTGGGCTGTCTCTGGGGGAGCAGGACCTTCAGAGATTAGCTGGTCTCTGGGTAGGCAGAATGAGCAAGCACATCTTAAGCAGAGGGCACACAGGTTGCCTACATATGATGAACAAATTGCACCTAGTTTATGCACTCAGAGATTTTCCCAGTTATAGTGAAATAACTGTCTTTAAAAACAATTTTTTTTTAAACCAAAGACTGGTCTGTATGTTCTGTTCTTGAGGCTGCAGCTCAGAAAGAATCCTAATTATATGAGGAGGTAGATAATAACCCTTCTTTTATTCTAATGACCTTTACAACCAAACATACGAATCAGAGTCAAAGCTCCATTTTGTTTTCATTTTAGCTCAATTAAGCAAGTGTTTTTTTCCAATAGGTAATCCTTTTCAAGGTATTCAGATTCATTCAAACCTCCTACTATTACTAACATAGCTCTCATGGTCCAAGCATATAATCTCCTTAGACATTAGTATGCTTTGCTTCTATGATCTGGCTCATGCTGTTTTTATTGACTTAAAAAAATTTTTTTAATAGCAGATTTTCATTAGTGCAATAAATAAAGCTACTTGGGTTAAAGACAGTGGGGAGACTCAGTGCCCCTGCCTTTGAGCCCCTCCCTGAACTGAACTTTGAGACAACTCCATGGAAACCTGGGCTCTGTGGTTGACAGTTTAAAAACCACTTCTCTGGGTTTCTCAGTTGCCAGTTATTTTTCAGTTCTCCCACCAAAACCTTGCTGTGTCAAAAAGTGGGGACATGAATGTTATGTTCTTCTATCTAATACATTAAGAATTTGTATACATTCCTCTTCTTCTTCCGCTTGGACATTGGTGAAAAAGTAATACACAAATAATTATTGAATCCCTTCTTCCTATTAGGATTGGAAATGACGATGAAAAAGTATGTTAACTTACAGAAGCTAGATTGCTTAAACTAGGAGTGCGTGTTAATACTCAGAATACAGTAAGTTACACTCAAATTGCAGCAAGATGGATTACTGCAAAATAGGTGAAGAAATATATAATTAAGCATTTTAAATAATGAGACAGCATGGATTTTGCTCCTTAAAAGTATTTAAGATGTGCAAATGTCCACCTACACAGAGAACATGAGATAAATCCTCAGAGAAAGGAGTACATTTAGAGGTTCCTTTTAGCACTACAAGCTTCTATTTGGTTTTTCATAAACCTTTATTCAGAGACTCACTTCTCATAGTCTGGGAAAGAGTACAAATCCTCTTTTCCTATCCTATTTATTCTATGCTTAGTAAAAACAAAACCTGCTAGTCTGTCATCCATAAGTCTAGTTTTATGTAGTTGTTTTTGTTTTGTTTTGTTTTGTTTGGCCACATGGATAAAAATACCACCAGGTTGTAAAAACTATGGTGCTAGGAATAGCCCTGTCTTTGTACTCAAGTAGTGGACTGATCACAATTATATTAAGACAAAACCTGTTATTTACCCACAACTGGGAATCACAACTAGTAGAGATTGTGACTGAGTTAACAGAACAGCAAAACCTGCTAGTAAAGGAAACTAAACATGTTGCCATAGAACACATATTTAAATGGCAGTGGGTATTAGGAATGGAAATTATGACTCCATCAACTTCTTGATGGATATAGATCTTGCCTCTCCTCTGGTTCCAGGTGTCTTCTCTATACTCTAAAGAACAGTTAATCTAAAAGGCCTACGAGAGTGAACAACAACCTCTCCCAGTTGTTGATCAAGACCTCCTAGAATTCAGGGTACTGGGGTGGCTCAGTTGTTAAGCATCTGACTTCGGCTCAGGTCATGATCTCACGGTTCGTGAGAGCGAGTACCACATCGGGTGAGCTCGAACCCCACTTCAGGTGAGCCCCACTCCTCTCTTTCTCTGAAAAAAAAATAAAAATAAAAAAGACCTCCAGCATCCAGAGGATTGTCTAAGAGTTCATTAAAGTGCTGTATGACATTAACTGCTCCTTCCACTGTTGCAGCCAGTTGGTTTATTATTCCCAAATTAGCTGCCTGTTCACGGCCACTTCTGCAGAAACAGTACTGGCTAACAAGTTGTAGTTCTTCCTCATCTGCTGAGGATGTGGCTGGCTGGGTGAAATCCCATTTTCATCCGGCTTAGATGCAAAGGCAAGGGGTAACTTCATGGAGGTGCTCAGAGATATGCCTGCATCCTTGGAGATGCTGCTAGAAGTGTAGTCTCTAGTGAAAACTTGTAAACAGGCTGTAAAGAAAAGTAAACATGTTGCCAAAAAGTCATCTATGTCATAAGAAAGCATAAAAATTGGCAATATAAAGTAGGTCAAAGGCATAGGTCTATTCCAGGTTAGCCTTGCTAGCAGTGCTTTTTAGCTAGACTTGGAGGACAGAATACATTTCTCTGCTCTGAAGTCACAAGACTAAATCTTTTGTTTCTCAATCTAGGTCAAATTTTCACTGAAGGTAAAAAATCGGTAACAGAAAAAAACAGCTCCAAAAAAGCAGTCAACGTTTTACCATTAACCTTCCTTTAAGATTTTCTTCTGGAAGCCTTTTTATCAAATATCTACCTGATTATTTTGTTCTCAGGAATACTGAGAAAGATACTATACTGGGGCCCTATGTGAGAGAACTCATGCGTTTTAAACTACAACTGCCTTTTCTTCAAATCCTAGATGTCTTGACCTAGAGACAACACACAGGGAAACACTTCAGCTTGTTCTGTAATATTACTGTTTCAGGAACATCATGTTTGCTATGAACTGAATTGTGTTTTCCTCCATGTCCAATTCATATTTTGAAGCACTAACTCTCAATATGATGGTATGTGGAGATGGGGCCTCTGGGAGGTAAACAGGTTTAGATAAGGTCATGAGAGTGGGGTTATGATGGGATTAGTGTCCTTACAAGAAGAAACCAGAGAATTAGCTCTCTCTCTGCTATGTGAAAATGCAGTAAGAAGGTGGTAGTCTATAAGCCAGGAAGAGGATGCCCACAGACACCTTGATCTTGGATTTCCCAGACTCTAGAACTCTGGCAAAGAAATATCTGTTGTCTAAGAACCCCAGTTTATGGTATTTTGTTATGGCAGTCCAAGCTAAGAAAATGCTGAATGAAGCTCGGTTCTGTTTTCTGGTTGCTTATTAAGGGGTAGGTTGGGGGAAGAAGATTGAGAAGAAGGATTTCAAAAATTAACAGTAGACCTTGACAACAAAGTTACTGCTTTAAGAGTTTTAAGGGTGTGGGAGCAGGCAGACACTAAGAATCTGCTTCATCAGTGAAATCTGAGAACTGCAGCTGTGAGCTGAATATGATCTCTTAGACTCTGGGCTCTGTTTCTGTGAACTTGAAGTAAAAAGCTATCATTCTGAATAGGTAGATATGTGCAGCTTGTTTTAAATCTCCAGACCACACCCATACCATATCCTAACGTGATATCTCCCATGAAACGTCCATCTTATCCCAGAAACGACCTCTAAAGCAGGCTGCTTGACTATACAGCAAGCTGGATACAAGGTTCAGACAACTTTGGAGATTACTGTCTGGATCTTTGTTGCCCATATTAGACTGACAGAGGACACGAAACCTTAAGTCCCTATTCGTCATCTCAACTCCAAGTGACAAGGAAAACATTAAATTGGAATTCAGCCCAGAATTTCAGGGTGACCTCCTAAACATATACATGTATTTGCTTGAGATCAGAGCATGCAGATTCTCTATGCAGCCCCAATATTTCTTTTTAAAAAATATTTTTGAGATAGTACAAGTGGGGGAGGGACAGGGAAAGGTGGGGGGGCGGTGTAGAGGATCCTAAATGGGCTCTACCATGACAGAACCTGATGTGGGGCTCAAACTTACAAACCGTGAGATCATGACCTGAGCCAAAGTTGGATCCTCAATCGACTGAGCCCCAAAAGCCCAATAGCTGAGCCCCGCAGCCCCAATATTTCTAATACCTGAACATGAAGTCTCTTCCAAGGGGGCCACAGAGTTTTCAGTCCTGGGAGCTATGTTGCTGATATCCTGGATAACCTACCCTTGCTTGTTAGGGCTTCTCAACTCCCTTCTGAGCCATGTGCTGTCTGTGTTAAGATCTTGTGGGTCCTCCTGGACTGTGGCTTCTTTTTTTTTGGCATCCAGATCTGGTGGGCTCTGGTTCTGACACATGACCTGAACAGCATTGTCTTGCACGTTTTCAGGCTCCAAAGAGGGATGTGTGAAGAGAGCTGATCTATAGTTTTGCAAAAGGCTGCGTGTGGGGATCCACCACTAACTGCATTGGTATCAAGATGCATGAACACTTGTATTTTGGTCCACAGGATGCTTCTGCCTCATTTACTTTGTTTCACCATGAATCTTCATGACAGTGGATGTTCAGATGCTCAATACACTGAAGTTCTCCAAGGATGGGAAGAGATTCTTGCCTGACTATGGGATAGCGATAACTCTCTGGGTTTAGATACATTAGAGATAGGAAGATGAGCAAATGACAAAAAAGAAAAAAAAAAAAGAAGAATGGAAAGTACCTGACATCTGGTGGCAGGCTTAATGACTCCTACAAGGTTTCTAGTAGACTCCTTGCATTTCCCAGAGCCAACTGCTTCTGCTGACCCTGAATACAGAGGTTTGGCTGGGTCTCAGGCTATTAGACCACATGCAAATGGCAGGTGGCTCTTCAGGAAGGAAATCAGTGCTGCCTCATATTTTCCCATGAATGGCTATCAAACTATGCTAAAAAAAAGGTAATTAGTAAAGACTTGGATCAGTTTGTAGAGGACTTTGGGGGTACCATGAGCTGAGAACTCAAAGGATCAGAAATGCCAAGCAAGGGGGCAAATTCCTCCAGAAAAAAAGAGGTAGTATAAAAGCAGCATTGGGGGAGCGCCTAGGTGGCTCAGTCTGTAAAGTGTCTGACTTTGGCTCAGGTCATGATCTCAAGGTTCGTGAGTTCAAGCCCTGCGTTGGGCTATGTGCTGACAGCTCGGAGGCTGGAGCCTGCTTCGGATTCTGTGTCTACCTCTCTCTCTGCCCCTCCCCCAATCATGCTCTGTCTCTCTCTCTCTCAAAAATAAACAAACATTAAAAATTAAAACAAAAAACATAAAAGCAGCATTAGGTTTCAGAAAAAGGTTAAACCATCCCATTTGTGTAGTTAAGAGAGATGAACTAAGTGTACCGCTATCACAGTAGCTAGAAATTGGAAACAGGAGAGGGACCGAGAACACAGAACTGTTCATACAATTCTAGCCATTATTTTGAATTCAGGCAAGAAAAGTATGTTAGAAAATTCCATATCTATGAAACAGCTGCATTTTCTAAAACTTCATAAAGAAAGTAGCCGACCTCACCGTGCAATAGATCCTCATGTGTGGGAATAAAGCTGGAACCCTTTGCTAAATTAAAGGCCTAACAAATGTTATAGAGAACCCCCTGATGTTGTGGAGCAAGTTTTTCTTCTGTCTTCTCTGAGGAGGTTCCCTTGTGCAGCACCACAGGGCGAGAGCTACGGTCGCCACAGGGAGATATCTCACAGCTTTGGAGTGAAAGGAGGAATTCCTTCTCAGTCATCTGTTAGGGAACTTACACTTCAAGGCTTCAAGTATGTCTTTCAGCTATAAGAATTACCAAGAAGCGAGATTGGTCTGGGAGGCCTTAGAAGCTTCGGATGCCTTTAGAAGACAGGGAGGATCTGGAAGTGTGGGTCAGGCTGGTAGCGCTGTACTTGCGCATAGCCATTCTTCCTACCTTAGCCCATACAGGACTTCCTCTATGGCTGGCCCATCTGAAGTAGCGGTATGATTTGACAAGTGAGAAAAAGTACTTAAAATACTGCTCTAATCCTTTCAGGATATAGTAGCTAGGGTGATCTGCTAGTGAAGCAGCTCAGGAGATGGAACACTTGTGACTTAGGTTTTCAACTCCATAGTCCCTTGTTCCTCTGGTCCACCCACATTTTGAGGTTTGGACATTCACTCAATCTGTACCTTCCTCAGGCCACACGCTCAACTGTACAGGGTATAACAGTAATAGAACATGGATGCTTAACAGAGTTGATAGACACAGGTGAAAACACTGATTACTAGCTATGTGACTTAGAACAAGTGACTTCCTAGTCACTTTTCTGTATTATGAAGACTAATTAAAAGGAAATAATATTTGTAAAATACCTAGAAAAGCATTTGATACGCAGTCTGTAAGTAAATATTCACATTACTTTTAAAGTACTCGTGTACATATGAAAAAGATCACATTATTTCTCCAACAAAGTTTATTTTTGAAGCATGCATAGTTTTAATTAGCCTTTGTGGAAATTTACTTCATTCAAACCCCATTTAGTATGGAAACAATTTTCTGTAGAAAATACTTCTTTTTTACCTTAGTTGCTTCATTGAGGATTTGGAACTTGGTGCTGTCTTTGCCTTTTGTGGCGGAGTCTAGTAATGCCTGATAGGTGGACTTTGTGGAGAGCTGCTGTTTCTGACGCCTACAGATACAGAGTATACAAATGCCTGAGAATTATTTGTGACTGTCAGCATTCAGCAAACTATATTACCACGTGGAAGTCATTAAAATTCACTATGATGATAAATGTATTGGGCCCAGACAGTATTAGTACTCTAATAAAGCACTAACAGAACACTTTGTTATTAGAGTGCTAATAAAATACTAATGAAATTGTTCAACATAACACTGCTCTAGGATGGCATTTTGTCCCCTTTATTGAAAAGGTGGGGCAGTTTTCTTAGATGATATTTATTAGCTTGTTAAGTTCCCTTCCACTTTCCATGAAATGTATACTTTAAGAGAAACTCAATAAATTCTAGTAGAAATCCGGTATAATCTAGTGATTTAACAAAATGACCAAGAGTTCCCTATAGAATTCCCTCTAAGGCACCTACTCAGAATTTAAGTGATCTGATGTTCTTCCTTTAGGGCAGTCTGAATAAATTAGAAAGTTGTAACACAGGATACAATTTTTGTGAAAGTAAAATGACCAAAAATTGTAGTGAGATACTCAACAAAAATATTTTAAAGAAATATTTTTTCAGGCTCTGGGGAAACAGATCATCTTATACAGTGGTGATGAGAGTACAAAACAGTACAAACCCTATGAGGGGTATCTGGTAATAGTTAAAATTTTAAGTGCATTTATTCTTTGACCCAGTCATCCCATTCCTGGAAATTAATCCTATAAATACTTATGCATGTATAGGAAGTGACATATATATAGTTTTTCATTGTGGCAGTCATTTTATAGCTGAAAGATTAAAAACAACTCAAGGATCTAGCAATAGGAAGAAGACTGAATATATTAGAGTACGGCTACCCAATGGAATACTATACATCTATAAAAAGGGAGAACAGTCTCTACATACTCAGGATAAACTACTTAGCATTAAAAAAAAAGAAGCGCATAACAGCATATATAGGAAGCTACTTGGTATAAGAAGGGCAGTGATATAGGAATAAATGTATTTATGAAAAGAAATAACAGGAGGATAAATAAGAAATTGACAAATCTGGTTATTCAGAGGGACAAGATGTGGAATAGGGTGGCAGGGGACAACCATGGGGGTAACACTCTTCAAAGAATATCTTTTTATATTATTTGACTTTTGAAATATGTAAAAGTACTATCTATTCAAAGCCATAAACACTTTTAAAATATAAATTTATTAAGAAATTTAAATAACATAGTAGTGAGTGTATAAAGGTGAAGGTCTCCTGTCCAATGAATTTCTTAATGACTGTATTTCCTAACTGATTCTTTCCTTAGGAAGCCTATAGACATTACAATATTGCAATGTTTTGATCTAGGTAATATTATTTCCTCTCCTTACCTGTAGAAAGCAATCTTGCTGCAGTCTTTGAAAATGTTTTTATCCACAGCTTCATCTTCAACACTAAATAAAAAGACATTTTAAGAAACTTACTTTCCACAAGGTTTGTGAATCCAATTTTTGTTCCTTCTCTAACTGTAGCATGAACGTGGGTGATGAACTTTTGCAATGCAAAATTGTGTCATGGCCATAACCTAACATGATAGCATGTGTGCTGCAGAATAACATCCTTTTGTAAATCACTCAAGGTAAACAACAAAATATCAAGTTCTGGGATTACTCTGAAAGCACTGGAAGAAGAGTATTGTCACTTATGAGGAAGGGTTCTTTTAAAATAATGACTGAAGGCTATGACTACAACAATAAAATAGGAAGGAACAAAAGCACACACAAAAAAAACAACCCACAAAAACAAAAATAATCCACTCATTTTTTCAACAAAATATTTGCAGAATATTCTTACTGAGTGCTGGGTTCTGAGGAAGATATGGAGGACTGTGTCAGAGCTTCCTGCAAGAGCCTAGCAAAGAAGCATGAATCAACCTGACAAATGCTTTATTAGAGGTATGTGCAAGGGGCTAGAGTAAAAACAGAAACAGATGTAGGAGGAAAATCTGTTACTTTCTAAGATAATGTTGACAATCTAAGAGCCAATTTTTAACAAACCAAGTTCGCAGAAGAGCTGTTTCTGGAATAGAACACGAACAAGATGCATATATATTGCTACTTGAGTATATGTATTTAAATTATCCTCCAGGGACACCTGGCTGGCTCATTCAGTGGAGCATGCAACTCTTGATCTTGGGGTTGTGAGTTCGAGCCCCATGTGGGACATAGAGATTACTTAAAACTAAAATCTTGGGGCCGCCCAGGTGGCTTAGTCAGTTGAGCATCCAACTTCGGCCCAGGTCACGATCTTGCTGTTACCAAGTTTGAGCCCCACGTTGGGCTCTGTGCTGACAGCTCAGAGCCTGTAGCCTGCTTCTGGTTCTGTGTCTCCCTTTCTCTTTGCCCCTCCCCCGCTCATGCTCTATCTCTGTGTCTGTCTCTCTCTCGAAAAAAAAAAAAAGTCTTAAAAAAAATAAATTAGCCTCCGTATGATTAAAACAACTCTAGGCTATAAAACGAAAAAAAACACACACTTGCCTTCAAGCAGACATATTGCTGAATACGGCTGTAATCAGCATGTCTATGATTATGTAGGAAACTATGATTGAACACAAATTTCAAGATATTATGAAAACAAGCCCACACAGATACACTTGGCTGTACTAAAAAGTTGTTTTCTTGGAAGTAATCAAATCTTTCACTAACATAGTCTGTGTCACTGTTTCCTTTAATCAAGCGTGCAAAGATTAGAGAAATTTGCAATCCTTGCTTTTCAGCTTTGAAGAATGAACTCTGTAATAATATAGGAAGATGGGGGTGTAGCCTGAAATTCATGTTAGGGTTCTGATCACAATTCTTCCACTGTTCTGTAAACCATCCTGAAAATATTTTGTGAGGGACTAGCTATATCAACTAATTCCCTGGGGAATTGAGACAACTGGTAAAGATTAAATACAAATATCCAACATGCAAATAAGAGGCCATTCAAACAATCAATAAAACCTTCAAACCTAATGTTGCTTTCAAAGGTACTTTCGGGTACTATCTATTCCCTACTGTCTGAAGTCAGTCCCTGCAGGACCAGGGGGCCTTTACCTGATTTCCTCTTTCCCAGCAGCTTCCATGGCTTCCCAGCCCGTCGGACCGGCTCTCAGCTCTTAGGCCAACGCCAAGCGGTGTTTTTAAAACACTGAAGGGCAGTCTTTCTAAATTACAACCAGCACTTCACCACCATCAAGTTCTTGGAAAATGGAGTCCTTCCCAGGTCCTTAAGAAGTGGCAAAACTACACGTACTCTTGGGGTTTCCAGGCCCAAACTAGCGTTTCTACGGAGATTTGACAAAATTTTCTTGTTTATGAGTGCCAACAAGGAAGTGCTTTCATTAGGAACCGCAACTGTCTTTGTAGCGGAGGGGGCGTGTACTCAAAGAGCTCTAGAGGATAAAAATCTAGAGCGTGAGAACCAGGTAGTACAGAGACTGCTTGCCCGGCCCAGGTCAAACGTCTGCAGGTTTATTTCAGTGACCCTCACGCCACAGATACTGAAAACTGGCCCACTCTTTCCGTTTTTAGTTTTAAGTTGAAAGTGCCGGACTGCTCTGTACTGAAGGTGGATGTTCTCCAGACAAATTCTACTGCACCATCATGCTTTTCAGGGCTACAACGATTTTTTTTAAGGGCTTATCTAGTACAGTAGATACAGCTTAGGAAGTGCTTATACTACACCACTGCCAAATTCCAGTCCTTGCTTAAAAACCTCCAGAAACCAAGAACTCACTACTACCTGCCAAGGAGGCAGTCAGACTTACGGCTTTCCCAGACTTCTGGACCCCGCGTCTCACTTTGACTTAGAAGGTATGAGAGGCGGGGGCGAACGAGAGGAGAGAGCCAAACGCTACACGAGGTGCTTGCTTAAAATCCCCAGCCCCTTTAAGGGGCGGGAGAGAGGAGAAAAGCAGACCTACGCGGAGGTGGCTTTTGATTAACATCTTAACACTCCAAGGTGACCAGATTACGACAGGACGACGCCTGCGCTTTCTGCTCTAAACCTCACACGAGACCGTGACGACAGGCTTAGGGAGGGGCTGCTGGGCGGAAAAACAAACAAGCCCCGCTAGGTTTCGAGGACCCGGATGATCCCGCCCCCAGAGGAGAGCCGGAAGAGGGCGGGGCGAACCGGAAGACGGTGAAATGCTTTCGGTAGGCGCTCCATGGCTGTGAAGATGGCGGCGGCTGCGTGGCTGCAGGTGCTGCCTGTCATTCTTCTTCTTTTGGGGGCTCAGCCGTCCCCATTGTCGCTCCTTGGTGTAGGACCGGCACCTGTCGCTGCTGCTGACCGATCCAAGTGGCACATTCCGATACCGTCGGTGAGTGTTCACTTCAGAAGCAACTGAGCCTGGACGAGCAAGGGGTGGGGCTACGGCGGCCCTAGGGGTCCATGAAGGTTCCGCAAAAGTCCGCTTCAAAAGGGGTGGAATTGCCTGGAGCATCTGTGTCGCTGGATAGCAAGGATCCATTACACTGGAGCGGAAAGCCGTGCACTTCTGTGGGTAGGTTAGCCGGAGTGCCAGAGCCGCTTCAGGAGCGGAGAAGAATGGTGGAATGGTTTCTTATCAGCTAAGTCAGAACTTTCAGTGCCTTACGTGAGACGTGTAAAGTTGATGGATGATAGGTGGAGAACGGTTTCCCTTTCAGCTGAAGTTTCACAGAATCCAGTGACCCCAGGTTGGATGAGAGAGATCTGTTTATGGGTGTCTTTATCACTTTTTCCCTTTGCACTTTTTGTTACTGGATGATTGTACTTACGAAGTTGTTTGATTTCCTTTGCACTTTCGAATGGTTGTTCTAAGCCTTGTGTGATGAGGAAGCCTAGGCATTTAAAAAGTATATTCTAAAATGAGAATGGCTGAAGTGGTAGAAATTGTGTTCTAAAATTTGACATGGTAAACGTAGGCTGTCTTTTGGACAACTTACTAGATAGGTTGACCCTTTCTGTTCCCCACCTCACTCCTTTACACCTCATTGGAAGTACGAGTTTTTATAGTCCTGTGAGCTCACAAAAATCGGATGCACGCAGGAAATGCCGAAAAGCAATAGTCCTATTGAAACCACGGTGGCCTTTCTGTTTGATTCTGCTTTGCTCACTGGTTGTAATGTCCAAATCTTATTTGTGCTTTTATATGGCAAGCATTATAGCTTTTGTTCGTTTGGTGAAGATCTTCAGGTTCTGAATTTTAGCTATTGTTACTAAAATGGTTAATAGTTAAATCTGTCTGCTCATAGTTTACTTGAGGAAATGATTGGTTATTCTGAACAGTGATTAGTGAGTAAAGCGAATGAACTAATTAAGGAGTGCCTCCCGTGAAGATTTAAGTTGGGATTTCTAGCAGTTTCTTTTCTAGAGTCCTTGCTTCATGGCCTGTGGAGGAAAAATCATGTCTCTGCACCAAGCTACAAAATTCTGCACTTTGGATATGGTTGAATTTTACTAAAAGGAAGGATATCGATTTTGTTGTTCAGAAAACTAACTTAAACATTTTATAAATTTAGGTTTTTTTAACAGTTATATTCTGCCTTGGGAATTAAAGTGATCTATGCTAATTATCTTTCTCTCCTTTATCTTTGCAGGGGAAAAATTATTTTAGTTTTGGAAAGATCCTGTTCAAAAATACCACTATCTTCCTGAAATGTGAGTTTTTGCATTTCATGAAGTTTTTATTTGAGTGATCTTTAAACTTTTAAATTACCTATTTTCTATCTCTGATCTTCTCTAAACATAAGTTTTGAAATTTAGTAGCCTGGCATTTTCTAGGCATAAACACGTAGTATAAGTAAGGTCTTTCCCCTGAGTAATCTTCAGAATACTTGTGTGAACTTTATTTTCTTCTCTTGTTTTTCTGGTGTTTACACTTTACAGTTAGACAAATTATGTCTGATGGTATTTTAATCTGCCCTCTGTTAGATACCACCAATTTTGCTTTTGTGTGCTTGTTAGGTATTTACTGAACAAATGACTTAGGTGTCAGACCTTTGGCTCTGCACGAATATGTTCAGTGATCCTTTGTTTACAGAAGGAGTATTTTGCTATTTAGATCTTTGGAAGAGGAAGCTCAAAGATATTATCAGGAAGTAGGGATTACATGGAATTAAACCAGTCTGTCCAGTGAGAAAACCACTGTATCTGAATCCAGAATTTCCCATTGCACATTTAAGAAAAGCTTCCTTTTATTTTTGAAAATGGTTTTATTTTAGGGAATAAATGATCATGGATAGCTCTATTTCAAGATCAGGGATAAAAGTTCAGCTCGGTTCCCCGGGTGGCTTAGTCAGTTGAGCATCTGACTTTGGCTCAGGTCATGATCTCACGGCTCGTGGGTTTGAGCCCCGCGTTGGGCTCTGTGCTGACAGCTCAGAGCCTGGAGTCTGCTTCAGATTCTCTATCTCCTTCTCTGTCCCTCCCTCTGCTCTGTCTCTCTTTCAAAAATAAATAAATTAAAAAACATTATTTAAAAAAAGTTCGGGTCATCCGTATGTGCTTCTATGCACATCTTTCTTTATGAAAGTGCAAAGTTGTAAGTTTTAATTGGATGATTTTATTGTTTTAATCATCTAGTGTGTACTTACTAACAACCTATTATGTGAAGCACTGTTTTAGACAGTAGGAAAATGATAGAAAAGGCCCTCTCACTGAGCTTACAGTTTAGTGGGAGTGAAGGGGACCTATAGAATTTCTATGAAGAGAAGACTATATCCATGAAAATACAATCTCTTGACTAATGACTTCAATTTGGTTTAAATTACATTACTCTGACAAACTGGTCAGTCTTAAGAGGTTGGTGTGCTAGATACGAGTAACTCTCAGGGAGAACAGTGTTTTTGGTCTTTTGAGATAGCTTGACAACTTGCATGCTGTTCTACCTTTTTATTATGTGTAGTCTTTTCTTACCTGTATTTTGATCAAATGGTGCTTTGTCAAGTTGCACAAGCTGCATATTTTGTAGTATCTGCATTTCATATTTTTGGAGAATTTGAAGCCCCTGAAAATCACATTATCTCTCATTTTGTTACTTCTCTGCTTTCTCACATATGCCTTGACTCTGATTTTATACTTTTGGGCGTATGGTAAATAGCTTTCCATGAAATTGCTAGGACCATTTTTGTCTCTTAAATCTAACCATTCAAAGTTCTGAATGGTGTTTTTTAACATAATAGTATTTTTGCAGCCAGGTTTTCCTGCAGATCTTCTTTTAGGGGATTTTCTTATTAGCTTCTGTTTAATCTCTCCTTGGTATGGTTCTTCTGAGTAGTTTATATTGAGATTGCAATATCCTTTTTATCATTTCTGTAAATTCTATTCAGCACATCAGAGTTTTGTGTATTTTTAAACTTTTTTTTTTAATGTTTATTTCTTGTTTATTTATTTATTTTGAGAGAAAGAGCGCTCACGCACACACGTATTGGCAAGTCAGGGAGGGGCAGAGAGAGAAGGAGACAGAATCCCAAGCGGGCTCTGCACTGTCAGCACAGAGCCCGACATGGGGCTTGAACCCATGAACCAAGAGATCGTGACCTGAGCTGAAATCAAGAGTCAGATGATTAACCAACTGTGCCACCTAGGCATTACAGAGTTTTGTGTATTTAAAAAAAATTTTTTTTTTCAACGTTTATTTATTTTTGGGACAGAGAGAGACAGAGCATGAACGGGGGAAGGGCAGAGAGAGAGGGAGACACAGAATTGGAAACAGGCTCCAGGCTCTGAGCCATCAGCCCAGAGCCCGACGCGGGGCTCGAACTCACGGACTGCAAGATCGTGACCTGGCTGAAGTCGGACGCTTAACCGACTGCGCCACCCAGGCGCCCTGAGTTTTGTGTATTTTAATTGAACCTTGTAAAAAAAAGTGTGTCACTTGAAAATTAATTTGAGAAAATAAAACAAATATTAGGTGCCCGTCTTACGTTAATCAAAATTAGATCCTAGATGCTGTCATGTTTATCTTTGTCATATGTACATAAAGCAGGTATCTTAGAGTTCCATAGTGCAGCTGCAATCAAAGGTAAGCTGACTTCCAGGTGGGACAGCTGATCAGTCATATAGTCAGATTTATACTCTCAAATCTTCAGACTAATGCATTGGTCCACTAGAACATTGTGTTCCAAACTACGTTTAATGAGTTACGCAGCCACTATGATTTCGTGAAGTTCCTTGAGGCTTCTCTTAAGGTGGGTTTTGGAGAGTCTAATGCTCTTTCGGTGTTGCTTTTGCTCTTCTGCCTTCCCCAGCCAGGTTTGCTTTTTGTTTGTAGTTCTTTGTCTTGTAGTCCAGTTTGGTATCTTTCAAAGTCTAAGCCATTAATTTTTCCCCTCAGTAAAGCTTTGAGTACTGCTTTGTGATGTCCCTAATGTTATTCCTTGTCTTTCCAGCTAGAATGTAGTCTTTTTTTTTTTTTCCAAAGTTTATTTATTTTTGGGACAGAGAGAGACAGAGCATGAACGGGGGAGGGGAAGAGAGAGAGGGAGACACAGAATCGGAAACAGGCTCCGGGCTCTGAGCCATCAGCCCAGAGCCTGACGCGGGGCTCGAACTCACGGACCGCGAGATCGTGACCTGGCTGAAGTCGGACGCTTAACCGACTGCGCCACCCAGGCGCCCCTAGAATGTAGCCTTTTAAGGGTCCTAGTCTCTTCTGGCTTACTGTCAGTTAGCTTTGTATACTTAAGTGCTCTGCTCAGTAAATATTTGAATGATAATAGAAGAGTGGTTTTAACTTAGGACTGCTTTGTCACTTCCAGGTTTTTCCTAGCAGAGAACCAGAAACTGAGGTTTTAAGGCATAAAAGTAGATAAACTTAAGCAGGTCAAAGACTGTTCTTTTGTGAATAACAGTACTGACTTTTAGCTGAAGAATATCCAGTTATTTTACATAAATTATTTCATTACCTCAAGTTTGGAGAAGGGATGGTCTTTGAGTATCTAAATTTAGCAGGAAAAAATAAGGTGTGTGGTAACAGTTTAGGAAAAATGCTTTGTTTGGGACTCATCTTTATTCACAAAGTTTTCTTCTTTTATAGTTGATGGAGAACCTTGTGAGGTATCTTTGAATATAACCTGGTATCTGAAAAGTGCTGATTGTTACAATGAAATCTACAACTTCAAGGTAAGGAATATAAGATTAACAAACTTTTTCTTGGACTTTAGATATCATCAGGTCCTAACCTGATAGAGGGAGGAGTGTCACATAGCTAGGAGGAGGTAGGAGACAAGCTGAAGTTAGAATCTGTGCTTCCCAATTTATAGGCTTACTGTACTAGCAATTCACAAACTTTTTGGTCTCAATCCTTAAAAATTACTGCAGAATCTTGCTTACTTTGGCAGCACTGTAGAAGTGCTGACAGTGCTGACTCTATCTTTGGCCCTCCATCTTGTTCATGTGTGTTTGATTACCTCTCTTGAGGGGCTACGTGTTCCAGACCCCTTGGAGATGAATATACATACCTTAAAAATGTCCACCAAGGCTGGGACAGGGGAAGCCTTGTTTTGGCCTTCCATTCATCTGTTAGAGATGACATAGTCTTTCCCCCTCCTGATGCGCAGTTGGTGCCACAAGATCTAATTAATGCTTAGCTTTTAATTAGATGCATGCAAGCCCTTTGGAGGTACATGGGAGCCCTTTGATCTCACTACAGTGTCCTTTTGTGTGTCCCCTCACTGTATAAAATCTGTGGACTAAGGTCTGGACTTTGTGGAGAATAACTGCAGCTGCCGTGAATCATACTCTGCCCATTTCCCTCCCCCTGTCAGTAAGTTACCCCGAATAAAACTCTGCATAAACTGTAGAGAGTCGCCCGCTTTGTTTTCTGGTCTTAAAATACTTTCTCAATTTGGGGGGTACTTTACTGTCCCTCCCCCACCTTCTAACAAGCACATATACTAAAATTGGAACAACACAGAGAACATTAGCACGGCCCCTGCACAAGGATGACACACAAATTCGTGAAGCGTTGAATATTTAAAAAAACCATTACTGCAGTCTCCAAAAAGCCTTCGTTCATGTGGGTTACCGTATTAGAACTTAAAACACAAAATACAAAAAATGTTTGTTAATTTATTTTAAAATAGCAATAATAAACCATTGCATGTTAACGTGAAAAACGTTTTTTTATGTTAAAAATAAAACAATAAATAAAAATGTCTTTTTCAGAAACGTAGAAGAGTGGTATTACTTTGTATTTTTGCAGCGCCTTTCACTTAATGTTGGATAATTGAAGACAGCTGGATTCTTATATCTTCTTCAGTTTATTGTGATATATTATTTTGGTTGAAATGTGGCCTCACACAGATACATAGTTGGAAAAGAGAATGATATCTTAATAGTGTTTTCAGATAATTGTAGATACTGTTTTTTGATCCTGTACCAACACATAACAAGTAGAGAGAGTTTCTTAAAGGTTGGTGGCAGTGTGGAATCTGAAACCGTATCAGTGGGTTCTTTTTCTACTAAGTGAGTTGGTGTGTCATGCACTGTGGTCTTTTATCCATGTCTGATTTTGTAACAGGGTTTATTTAGAAAATATTTGTTGACTGATTTTTATCATTCTTTCAAATACTACCTCATTTTACAATTAACTTGAAGTTATATTTGTTAGCATCACCCTCTGTCACATCAGAAACTCCTTAAGTACTAGAGGCTGTTGAGCTCATGGTGAGGAAGATACGTTTTCCGAAGTGCAGTTTTGGCTTGGAAGTTCAAATTTTGTCATTGGCAATAATACTGTCAGGTGTTGTCCTTGAAGTGACAGCCTTCCTTTGCCCATTTTCAAGAAAATATTTCCCAAATAACCAAGTGTGAATAACTAGTTTGTCAGTTATGCTTTTAGGTAAATGAAAAAAGTGGATAGCTTAGGTTGTAAGTCAAAATAGTTGTAAAGTGTTTTATCTCAAGACAGTCATTTATAGTATTTTGCATGTTTTCCGTTTTGTCTCATAGAATATTTAAAAAGGCATGTGCTCACAGTCCAGATTTAATAATATTAATAATTTTTGCTGCTTTAGTGAAGCATTCTTATGTAAAACTGGTATTTAAAATTATTTTTTAAGCTGTAAGTTTGTGACTGACTACAATGACGACTGGTATAATTAGGTGCCACTGCCTTGGTTCCTGATAAGGGGCAGCAATTTTATTCATCATTACTTTGCATTATCAGTACAAGGCAAATAACATTATTATTTTATTAGTAGTATGGAAATAGTTTTAGACCTCATTTCACAATTGACATAGTACACTGTACTTGGGCACTGAAGATATATGGCTCCAGGGTGGATTTTTCAGGCCTTTTTCATTCCGTTTCTGTTCTCCATTTGTTATTCTCTTCCTTTCCGAAGATAATCTAACTGGTCTTTAAAAAATATCTGCCATTCACTTGGTTTTTCAAACCTTAAGCATTTTGAATTTCTGCCTTGTGTTAGGGTTTTACATTATCTTTTTTGTGGTGTTGATTTGTTTTTTGCTCTTGTTATACAATGTTGGGTATGACTGATAATGATGAGGACTAAAAGGATGGAAGAACTTAGAGAGATGATAATATGTCCAGAATGTAGTTTGAAGCATTATTGATGTTTCTCTTCATCACTAGTTGAATTTACAGTTAAAAACTTCATACGTTTGAAACTTGTGATAAGCTGGTCAAGAGCTTAGCAGATCCCCAGATAGGCAATACAAGTTAAGAATGTCAAAATTATCTTGGGTTGCCATAGGACAGAATTACAGAAATGACAAGCAGATAGTTGGAGATGCAAAACTGGAGCTTAGAAAAAAAGGGAGAATTCTGTATGTTAGAGTCCAATACCGTTAGATTCTTGGACATTATTACAGTTTTTATTTGATGTTGTAAGTTTTTAAAATAGCAAACCCAAAACTGTACCTGCCCTATAGGAAATCTATCTGTTATCTTCTAAATACTTTACTTGTGAAAAGTAAGTTGTGTGCATTGTATTTCCTCTTGTTTTTCCAGGCAGAAGAAGTGGAGACATATTTGGAAAACCTTAAGGAAAAAAAAGGCTTGTCTGGGAAATACCAGACATCATCAAAATTGTTTCAGAACTGCAGTGAGCTCTTTAAAACACAGGTAATGTTTGATAGTGGTTGGAGGGAAATAGAAGAGATAAACTACATAATACCTCCATATTTGGTGATCTCCATTTCCCACTTCTGAATTCTTTGTTCTGACAGAAATAAGTTAGAAGCATGTTCTGTTAATTGCACATTCAGCCACTTAATATTTATCTCATCAAAAAGAGGATGTGCTTTCCTTTGTGTGTAAAAAGCAAATCCCTATTTTTTATTAT